>NW_006408600.1:3543118-3550295 GCF_000296735.1 Chrysochloris asiatica | reverse complement strand
CCTCTAATGCCATAACTCAAAAGCATCAATTCTACAGTCTTCCTTATTCACTGTCCCTATATACTTCCTTACCTTATACACTTCCTTATTCACTGTCCCTATATAGGAAACCCTATACAGGGTTAGAACCAACTCAACTGCACTTAACATCAACAAGAAGGAAGACCAGTTAATACCACTGTTATTCAAATTTATGCCCCAACCACTAAAGCCACTGATAATGAAATTGAATTATTCTATCACTTTTTCAGTCTGAAATAGATCAAATAAGCAATCAAGATATATTAATAATTACTGGCCACTGGAATACAAATGTTGGAAAAAGAGGAATGATCAGTCATTGACCTTGGTGATAGAAACAATGCTGGAGATCACACTAGCATTTACAAGACCAATGACTTGTTCATTGCAAATACCTTTTTAAACAACATAAAAGAAAACTATATACATGGACCTCACCAGATGGAATACACAGAAATCAAATTCATTACATCTGTAGAAAGAGATTGTGCAAAAGCTTCATAGCATCAGTATATACAAATACAGGGCAGACTCATATGCAAGTTCAGACTGAAGTTGAAAAAAATTAAAAGAAATTCACATGAGCTGAAATATAATCTTGAACATACCCCACCTGTATTTAGACATCATCTCAAGAGCAGATTTGATGCATGAGACACTAATGGCTGAGACCAGAAGAGTTGTGGGATGATATCAAGAACATTATACAAGAATAAAGCGAAAGGTCATTAAGAAAACAAGAAAGAAGAAAAAGACACGAATGTCAGAAGAGTATCTAAAACTTGTTCTGTGGAGGAGTTTCTAAAGCACATGAAATAAATGAGGGAGTAAAAGAGCTGGATAGAAAATTTCAAAGGTCAGTTCAAGAAAACAAAGTCAAATATTATAATGAAATGTGCAAAGTCCTGGAGTTAGAAAACCAAAACGGAAGAACATGCTCAGTATTTCTCAAGCTGAAGGAACTGAAGAAAAACTCAAACCTAGACTTGAAATACTGAAGGAGTCTATAGGCAAAATATTGAATGATGCAGAAAGCACGAAAAGATGACGGAAGGAGTTGAGAGGTGGAGCTTGATGGTGGATTAGGGAGAGATGCCATTCAGACCTTCACCAATAATAACACAGAATACTGGATAAAGCCAGTTCAGGGGATGGTTCCAGAACTCTGAACTAAATATAAAGGAATATTTAGAAGGACTGAAGGCTTACTGCTAGTGGGATTTATAGCAAAATCAAGGAAGGTGGTGTTTTTTGATCTGCGGCTTCTAGCAGGTTCCAGAGCATCCATCTTGGAGCGGGTGCAGAATCAAGGACATGCTACCATTGCAGGGGTCTGGCTGATAATAGAAGAGAAAGGTGTGCAGTTTGAAACTACCGGCTGTTCTGCTCCCATAAAGATTTACAGTCTTGGAAACTCTGCAGGATAGCTATGAGCCAGAACCAACTCTATGACACATAACCACCACCACCGCCACTCAAGCCATAGTATTTTCATTAACTTTATATGCGTGTGAAGGGTACACAATAAATAAAGGAGACTGTAGTAGAACTGATACATTTGAGTTATGGTGATGGAGGAGAATATTAAAAGTACCAAGGACTGTGAAAAAACAAACAAATCTGCATTGAAAGTACAACCAGAATGTTTGTTAGAAACTAGGATGGCCAGACTTCATCTCTCATATTTGTCAGTAGGGACCAGTCCCTGGAGAAGGACATCATGCTAAGTAAAGTGGAGGACCAGTGAAAAAGAGAAAGACCCCTAACAAGATGGATTGGCAGAGTGGCAGCATTAGTGGAATCACGGGTAGCAATGATTGTGAAAATGCCACAGGACCTAGGGTTGCTGTGTTTCGCAAGTAACACAAGAGCAGTAACAACAACAAAAATAAACTCAATTTAGACTTAAAATTGAGTGTGGTTAAAGAAATTGTGGTATAACCATACAAAGAAGCACTACACCGCAATAAAAAGCAATGAACTATTGATGCCCAACAACATGGATGACTCAAAAGAGCATTTTGTGGAAGGTCAATTAAAAGATCATATACTGTGTGATTCTATCTACATGAAATTCTAGAAAAGGTAAGATTATAGTAACACAAAGCAGTTCCAACAGTTGCCCTGAGCTGAACTTGGCAAAGTAATTAGTAATTTTATGGAGTAATGGAAAATTCTGTATCATGATTGTTGTGGTGGTTAAATAACAATATAAATTTGTCAAATTGCAAATTGCAGACTTAAACTCAGTGAGTTTTACTATATATTAAATCTACTTCACAAAGTCCAGGAGTCCTGGTGTGACGCTGCCGGTTACTGCACTGGACTGCAAGGTCAGTTTGAAACGCAAGGTCAGCGATTCAAGATCACCAGCCACTCCTTGAAACCCCCATACAGGGTTGCTACAAGTAGGAACCAACTTGCTGGTACTTACTAACAACTGCAGCAACCGCAAAGTTGGTGAAAAAGAAAAAGAAACAAAAACGAAGTTTTAAAAGGAAATTACACATACCCAGACAGAATCAGCAGCTCAAAGCAAGATGATGAAGTTGGATGAGTAAAGTAGACCTTTATTTCAAGGGAAAAAATGGAAACAAAAACTGGAAAGAAGGTCCACTATGCCTATATTTATGGAAGTATGGAAAGGTAGTGGAAGAGAATAAAGCAAAAATAGAAGAAAATTTCCCTGAATTAAAAATAGTTTTCAGATGAAAAGGGCCCTCCAATTTTCAGTCAGTATTATTTTAAAAAGCCATAATTCTGCACATGATTTAGTGAAATTCTCTATTCCAAAAAAGAATAGAAAAATTTAGGAGGTTTCCAAGTGAAATTTACATAAAGAAGTTACATACAAAGGAAAAAGAATTAGACCACCAACAGATTTCTCATCTGTAGCGCTGGAATAGAAGACAGAGTTGAGGAAAGTCTGTTTCAGCCAAGTCCCCATTTCATGTACAAAAACGAAACACCTAATCCAGATACAAGATGCAAGAGCATGCAGGCCATGGACATGTTTTTTGGGGAAAGAATAAAAATTACTTTAGTCAAATAAATATTTTTTTTATTATAACTAATAATTCATATAAGCTAGGAAGGTCTACTTAATCCTGTGGCTTAATAACTAATAATAATAATAATTAAAAAAACATTAAAAGGTTTTGTGGTTTGGTTGTTTCCTCCTGTAATTCCTGTCTTGAAATAGAAAAGGGAACCTATAAGAAAAAAATTATTAAAATTCTGAGTTATTTTAACAAAAAATATTTAAAAAGTAGATTTAATTTTCTGACTGGACCATAAATCCATGGATGAATAGTTTGTTATATTGCTAAAGATCAATGATGTAGACATTTTCAAAATTCTTTGCTTTCTTTGAACTTTTCTCTGACTGTGGTCACAAACCTGTTTCTTGCCCCCCAAGAATCACATTTATGTTTCAAGTTAAGCAAAAGCTAGGAAGCTAGTCAGTATTTTTCTTTTTTTTAATTGGAACAAAAGGATTCCCAATATTCCTTCCCTTCTATAGGTTCCACATGATCATCCCGCATTACAAGGGGAATAGAATATTTAACTTCTAGCCTTTATAGTAGAAGAAAGAAATGGGTTAGGATTGAGTGCTGAATAATCCAATTCACAGTGTCCACTCAAACATTTTATTGTGCTCATGATGAACCTGTACATGTTGTTGTTGTTGTCAGGTGCCATCGAGTCAGAACCGACTCATAGCGACCCTATGCACAGCAGAACGAAACCTGTACATAGACCAAGGGAAAGTTGTTTGAGAAGAACAAGGGAATACTGACTGGTTTAAAATCAGGAAATGAGTGCACCAGAGTTATATTATTTCACCATATTTAGTTGCTTATCATAATGTATGTTGAGCAAATAATCCAGTGGATTATATGAAGAAGAACGTGGCAGCAGGAATTCTGAAAGCCAAGAGGACTTAAAATACTTACTGATGAAGGCCAAAGACTACAGTCTTGAATATGGATTGTCTCAATGTAAAGAAAACTAAAATCCTTGCAACTCGGCCTATAAATAACATCATGTCAAATGGGGAAAAGATTGAAGTTGTCAGACTTAACGTTGCTCAGATCCACAATCAACACTTGAGGAAGCAGCATACAAGAAATACTGGTGTATTGCATTGGATAACTCTGCTGTATAGGACCTCTTTCGAAACTACCAGCCGCTCCGCGGGAGAAAGACGAGGCTTTCTACTCCCGTAAAGATTTACACCCTCGGAAACCCTGTACAGGGTCGCTATGGGTCGGACCCGACACGATGGCACTTAACAACAACAACAACATAGGACCTCTTTAAAGTGTTTGTTGTCAGGTGCCATCCAGTCAGAGCCGACTCATAGCGACCCCATGCACAGCAGAACAAAATAATGTCCGATCCTGGGCCAACCTCACTACCGCTGCCACACTTGAGTCTATCAATGATGCCACCTGGCCAATCCATCTCCTTAGGGGTCTTCCTCTTTTTCTTTGACCCTCCACCTTACCCAGCATGACATCCTTCTCCAACGATTGTTTCCTCCAGACAATATTTCCAAAGTATGAGAGACGAAGCTTAGCCATCTTGGCCTCCAAGGAGCACTCTGGCTGCACTTCTTCCAAAAGAGATCTATTGGTTCTTTTGGCAGTCCATGGCACTTTCAGTATTCTCCTCCAATGCCACAACTCAAAGGCATCAAGTCTTCTACGATATTCCTTATTCACTGTCCAGCTTTCACATCCATATGAGGCTGTTGAAAACACCATGGCCTGGGTCAGGCGCACCTTAGTCCTCAAGCTGACATCTCTGCTCTTCAATACTTTAAAAAGTTCCTGTGCAGCAGATTTGCCCAATGCAATACGTCATCTGATCTCTTGACTGCTGCTTCCGCGAGTGTTGATAGTTGATCCAAGAAGAATGAAGTCCTTGACAACATCAATCTTTTCTCCATTGATAAGAATGTTGTTTATTGGTCCAGTGGTGAGGATTTTTGTTTTCTTGACATTGAGATGTAATCCATATCGAAGGCTGTGCTCTTTGATCTTCATAAGTAAATGTTTCAAGTCCTCTTCACTTTCAGCAAGCAAGATTGTAACATCTGCATATCACAGCTTGTTAATGAGTCTTCCTCCAATCCTGACGCCACGTTTTTCTTCATAGAACCCAGCTTCTCATATTATTTGCTCAGCATACAGGTTGAATAAGTATGGTGAAAGAATATAACTCTGTCTCACACCTTTCCCAATTTTAAAACATTCAGTATTCCCATATTCTGTTTGAATGACTGCTTCTTGGTCTAGGTACAGATTTCTCAGAAGTACAATGAAGTGTTCTGGAATATTCATACTTCTCAATGTTGTCCATAGCTTGTCATGATCCACACAATCGAAAGCCTTTGAGTAGTCAATAAAGCATAGGTAAACATCCTTCTGGTATTCTCTGCTTTCAGCTAAGATCCATCGGACACCAGCAATGATATCTCTTGTTCCACGGCCTCTTCTGAATCTATTTTGAACCTCAGGAAGTTCTCTGTCAATATATGATTGTAGCCGTTTCTGTATTACCTTTAGCAAAACTTTACTCGCTTGAGATATCAGAGATTGTCCGATGATTTCCGCATTCTGTTGGGTCACCTCTCTTTGGAATGGGCATAAACATTGATCTTTTCCAATCAGTTGGCCAGATATTTGTCTTCCAAATTTCTTGACAGAGATGAGTGGTTAAGAGCAAATATATTAGTTTAAAGACTAAGGTATGTCTAATCCAAGCTGTTATTTTAATAGCCTTATAAATCGGTGAAAGTTGGACAATGAATAAGAAAGATCGTAGATGAATTAATGCATTTGAGTTGTAGTGTTGGAGAAGAAAATTAAAGAATATTGAAGGTATCCTTGGAATTCCAGAAGAAAAAAACAAAGTACAGCCAAAGTTTTCCTTGGATGCCAGCATGGTGAGACTTCATCTCTGATACATCAGATAAGTTATCCAGAGTGACCAGTGCCTGGAGAATGATATCATGCTTGGTAAGTGGAGGGTCAGCAAGGAAGGGGAAGATTCCAACTAGACGGATTGACACAGTGGCAGCCACAACCAGCTCAAGTGTAACAACAGCTGTGAGGATGGAACAGGACTTAGCCAAGTTTTGTTCTGTTGTGCATAGTCTCTGTGAGTTGGAACTGATTTGACAGCACCTTCAGCAACATCAATCCAGTACTCTCCGGAGACAAACTTGTTCCTTGATGTAAAGAATCTTCTCTTCTTGTTGGAGCCTTGGTTTGTTGATGGTTATGTACTGTGGAGCCGGTTCCAACTCATAGTGACCCTGTACAGGGTTTCCGAGGCTGTAAATCTTTACAGGAGCAGAAAGCCTCATCTTTCTCCAGCGGAACACCTGGTAGTTTCGAACTGCTGACCTTGTGGTTCTCAGCCCCAAATAGTAACCACTACACTACCAGAGCTCCTTTGTTGGATCCTTGGACATATGTATTTATGAACAAAGTCCAGTTCACAGCAAGCCATCACTTAACGTCAATTACACTTGCTCAAATATGTCTTTCTCTTTCTGGTTGAGTTGTGGACAATTCAGGGTTCAGAGTACTTGGATTTTCTTCCTTAACGGTAATGAGATCCCTCCTCCTGTTCTGAACTGGTTCATTTCATACCTAGGCTAGATTTTCAAGTTTTTACAATTGCAATGAACTCTGCTAACATTCACAGCTGAATCATGTCATTCTATCAGTATTTTCTCTCACTTCTCTTACTCAGACCCACTAGGGTAGAAACATTGTATGGTGGGAGTTACAGACTATGCATAGAAGAGACATTAGATACTCCACCACACTGTACCTACAAAATGTAGGCCAATCTCAAGGTAAAATTGAATCAACATTGAGATCTCATGAACAATTATAAATAGCTATGGATATATTGACACCCTTGGTTCTTGACCTTCAGTCTACCTACTCCAGGTCCTTAAAAATAACCCTGTCAATTCTTTATTGAAATCTCCAAACGGCTGTTCTATGATTATGAACACTGCTTCCTGGGTAACAACTAGTGATTTCTGTTTTTTGTCTTCTAATGTTTCGTCTACTATCTCCTGTTCCTGGCATCCTTAATATTAAAATGCTGGGCTGTCTTTTTTTTTTTTTTT
>NW_006408600.1:3527797-3542888 GCF_000296735.1 Chrysochloris asiatica | reverse complement strand
CCTGGCCACCAGTTCTTGGTCCTTCTCTTCTTAGTTGATGAATCTAGAGTCCTCCATGCCCCCATCTCTGCCTCCATCTCTGGTGCTGCTGCTTCTCTGGATAGGGTCCCACATGGGCTGTCTTTTTAGGATATCTTCTTTCTGCCTCCTTAGTACCTTCACTTTAGGTGTTATCACTCCTATAACAAGTCTTTCTACTTTAGCCCACCCACAGGAGAAAAGCAGGCATTACCCTGCACCCAAAATCATTCTTCCTTTCAGATGCTGCAGCACTAGTTTTCCTTTCTTGTTTTTTAAAGTAAGTTCATTCATGAGGTCCTTTGATCCTGAATACAGATTGACTATCAATGGATTCTCCTGGAAGTCCTCCAGATCTGTACAAGAACCATACAGTATTGGCATGTTTTACCCCACAGTTAACTTGCAAGCTTCCTAAGAGCAGGAGGCAATGCAAGTCTCCCTTCCCATCATTCTCTACTTTCTGTGTTGTAGTTGACTACAAAAGTTACTCAGTAAAATTGTGCTGGATTGAATGTAGTCAGTACACTTACTAGATTATGAGTCATGGAAACATCATATGTGTCAGAATAGAATTGTGTTCCTTTGACCTTTCACAGTCTGATTTTTTTCAGAAGCAGATCACTACACCTTTCTTCTGTGCTGCCTCTGGGTCGACTCAAGCCTCAAACATTTTCATTAGTAGCTGAGCTCATTAACTGTACAGACCACCCAGCCACACTGGATTGAATCTAACAGGTCCTTTTTAGCCAGAAGAGAAGTTCATTGCTTACCGCACAGAATTGGGAAGTTAATTGAAGACAAAAATGAGAGTAGACATCAGATTGTTACAGCAAATGTTGATTCATTTGTATGTGATGTCAGGTAGGGCGACATTCTTAAACTAACAGAAATAATAGAAGGAGAGGAAGCTGCCCAGACACCCTAGGGGCAAATCAGCTCTCCAGTGAGCATTTTTTTATATTTACGTTGTTTTTTTTTTCCTCACTGATTATAAAAGGAAACATCCTTTCTCTTTAATCAATTTCTAGTCAAGGCAGCCAAATGTGCTTAGATAGATTGAAAATGCTTTTTAAATAATGATTAAATATGAAGAATTAGACTCTCTTTCCATTGTGGCTTAAATATTGATGTTTTGTCTCCTTAATTGCATACTAAGTTCCATTTCCACTAGGGTTCCTTCCCCAGCTGGCATTGCTGTAGTCGAAATTCACTGTATCTACCTCCCTTTCTGTAGCCTTCTGTTTTCTTTTTAATTTGGATTTCAAAAAGTTTAAATCATGATTGTTGTTATTGTGTGCCTTTGAGTCTCTTCTGACTCATAGCAACCCTGTATAGGGTTTCCAAGAGTCATTTGTGATAATTGAGGTATACTTTACATAAGTCATAATTATTAAGGTAGACTTTACATACAATTAAATTACTCTCTTTAAGACAAAGTTTTCTGGATTTTGAAACCTGTATACGGTCATGTCACTATCACGTCAATCAAGATATAACATATTTCTATTACTCCTGTGGTTCAAGCTCACCAGCTACTCCTAGGAAACCCTATACAGGGTCGTTATGGGTCAGAACTGACTGTACGACACTAACAACAACAACAACAACATCACTCCTAAAAGTTTTGTTAGGGCCCTTTTAGTCAATTTCCCCCATGCATCCTTACCTTTTGTTACTGATCTGTCTTAATTTCTACTTTTTCTTAATACCATACTAAGAGATTCATAAAGTATGAGGCTTTATGTGTTTTCCTTTTTAAATTGTTTATGTTGTTGTTAAGTACCATTGAATCACTTCTGACTCACAGTGAGCATATATAGGGTTTGCAAGGAGTGACTGGTTGGTTTGAACCACCAACCTTGTGGTTAGTAGTCCAGCACCACACCAGGACTCTATTTTTATATAATAGCTGTATTATTTTCCAAGCTTATCTCTCTTATCAGCCAATATGGCTTTGAGAAAGAATCACATGTAGATGGGGTGGTGGTGTTAGCTGTTGCTCAGTCAACACCATCTCATTGTTACCTTATTATGCATTGTGGAGAATAGGATTCCTAGTCCAATGTCATCTTCATGATCACTGATACATTTGAATTCATTGTTTGGGCTATTGTTTCAACCCATTTCTTTGAGGTTTTCCCTCATTTTCATTGATTTTACTAATGGTGTTGACTTGTCCAAAGTAACTTTATTGAAGTCTCTCCATCCTGGTTTCTGATAAGCATTTGGCTATATTTCTTCTAAGACTGATTTGTTCCTTAGATTGCCCAGACTGAACTGTACTCAGATCCTGTATGCCACATACATAATCTACTACATTTATGAGATTCTTTTCCCTGTGAATAAGTTTGAAGAGTACAATCAGCAGTACCTCAAAGTATAATTTAGTTTCATAATTTAGTGGAATGAGAATGAACTTTGAAATCAGGGAGGCTTAGATGTACTACCCAGCTTTTTCATTTACTAACTGCATGCCATGTTGCTTGACCTTAGCTCTGTAAGAATGAACTTCTTCACTCTTACAATTGAGATCATCACATTTAACTAATGAAGCTTTAATGGGGAGCCAAAATAAGCTAAATTTAAAGTAATAATGCATTTGAGTTATGGTGTTGGAGGAGAATACTGAAAGTGCCATGGGCTGCCAAAAGAACCAATAGATCTGTTTTGAAAGAAGTGCATCCAGAGTGCTCCTCGGAGGCCAGGATGGATAAGCTTCGTCTCTCATACTTTGGACGCATTGTCAGGAGGGACCAATTGCTGGAGAAGGATATCATGTTTGGTAAGGTGGAGGGTCAGAGAAAAAGAGGAAGACCCCCAATGAGATGGATTGGCCAAGTGGCAGCATCAATAGACTCGAGCATGACAACAGTAGTGAGGTTGTCCCAGGATCGGGCAGTGTTTCGTTCTGCTGTGCATAGGGTCACTATGAGTCAGTACTGACTCGATGGCACCTAACAACAACAACAAACAATGCCAGAGGCAGACTGTGTAGTAGACCATAAGTTGCTCATTTACAAGTTCAGGTTGAAGTTGAGATATTTTAAATAAATTCTTTGAGAATCAAAATACATCGATGAATATATTCCACCTGAATTTAGAGATCCTCTCAAGAACAGATTTGATGCATTAGACATAAATGATAGAAGACCAGAAGAGCTGTGTGATGACATTTGGAACATCACAGAGGAAGAAAGTAAAAGGTCATTAAGAAGACAAGAAAGAAGGAAAAGACCAAACTGGATGTCATACGATACTCTAAAATTTGCTCTCTAGCATAGGAATGCTAAAGAAAATGGAAGAAAGGAAGTAAAAAGACTGAACAGAAAATTTCAAAGGGTAGCTCAAGAAGACAAAGTCAAGTATTATAATGCAATGTGCAAAGACTTGAAGTTAGAAAACCAAAAAGGAAGATCAGGCTCAGCATTATTCAAGCTAAAAGAAGGAAGAAACAATCCGAGCCTCGATTTGCAATATTGAAGCATTCTATAGGCAAAATTTTGAGTAATGCAGAAAACATCAAAAGAACATGGAAGGAATGCACACAATCACTGTACCAAAAAGAAATGATCAATAATCAATCATTTCAAGAGGTGGCATATGATCAACAGCCAACAGTACTGGAGGAAGAAGTCCATTTTGCACTGAGGGCATTGGCAAAAGACAAAGCTCCAGGATAGGATTTATATTGTATTAATAGACTGAAAATTTAAAACTTTCAACAAAGTAATGAAGCACAGGAGGCAACCACTCATCTATGCCAAGAAATTTGGAAGACAGGTACAAGGCCAATTGACTGGAAGAGATCAATATCTGCATCCATTCCAAAGAGATGTGACTCAACAATATGTGAAAATCATCAGACATTATCATTAATATCACAAGCAAGTACATTTTTGCTAACGATAAATAAAAAAAAATGGCTGTAACACTACATTGAGAAGGAACTGCCAGATTAATTCAGTAGAGGATGTGGAACAAGGAATATCATTGCTGAAGTAAAATGGATCTTAGCTGAAAGTAGAGAGCACCAGAATGGTGCTACCTGTGCTTTATTGATTTGGCAAAGACTTTTGACTGTGAGGATTTTGACAAGTTATAGATAACATTGCGCATGAGGATCCTGTATATAGACCAAGAGGCAGTCATTTGAACAGAACAAGGGGACACTGAGTGATTTTAAATTAGGAAAGGTGTACACCAGAGCCATATTCTTTCACTATACTTATTCAATCTATATGATGAACAAATAATCTGAGAAAATTAATTCTATGTAGAAGAACATAGGATATAGGATCAGCACTGGACTGAGAGCCACATGTTTGACAGTTCAAACCCACGAGCTGCTCCTCAGAAAGTCTATATAGGGTCACTATGAATCGGAACAATCTCAATGGCACTTAACAACAACAATTTATAACCTGTGATATGCAGACGATGCAACGTTGCTTGTTGAAAGTCAAGAAGACTTAAAATAGTTACTGCTGAGCATCGAAGTCCAAAGCCTTTAGTATGGGTTGTTCCTTAATGTAAAGAAAACAAAAATCCTCATCACTGAATTGATAAATAACATCAAAATAAATTAAGAAAAGATTGACGATGTCAAGGACTTCATTTTACTTGGATCCACTATCAAAATTCATTGCAGCAGTATTCAAGAAATCAAAGGACACATTGCGTTAGTCAAATCTGCTGCACAAGACCTCCTAAGTGTTCAAGAGCACAGACACCAGTGTGAGGACTAAGGTGCACCTGACCTACACCATGATATTTTTTAATAGCAACATGTTGTTATTGTTGTTAGGTGCCATTGAGTCAGTACTGACTCATAGTGACCCTGTACCCAACAGAACAAAACACTGCCTGATCCTGAGCCAACCTCACAATCATTGCAACTCCTGAGACCATTGCTGCTGCCACTGTGCCAGTCTTTCTCGTTGGGGGGTCTTCCTTTTTTTCTCTGACCCTCCACTCCACTTTATCAAACATGATATCCTTCTCCAGGGAATGGTCCCTCCTGATAATATGTATGAAGTATGAGAGACAAAGTCTGGCTATCCTGGCTTCCAAGGAGCACTCTGGCTGTACTTTTTCCAACACAGATTAGTTTGTACTTTTGGCAGTCCATGGTACTTTCAATATCTCCTCCAACACCATAACTCAAATGCATCAATTCTTCTACTTATTTACTGTATTCCTTATTTACTATCCAACTTTTGCATGCATATGACGTTATTAAAAATACCATGGCTTGGATCAGGCTCACCTAAATCCTCAAACTGTTATCGTGGTTCTTCAACACTTTAAAGAGTTCTTGAGAAGCAGATTTGCCTAATGAAATACATCATTTGATCTCTTGACTGCTGCTTCCATGAGTGTTGATGGTTGACCTGAACAAAATGAAGTCTTTGACAACTTCAATCTCTTTGTCATTAATATGGATGTTGTTTACTGGTCCAGTGGTGAGGATTTTTGTTTTTTTTACACTGAGACGCAATCCATACTATGTCTTTGATCTTCCTCAGTATTTCAAGTCATCTTCACTTTAAGCCGGCAAGTTTGTATCATCTGCATATCACAGTTTATTAATGAGTTTTACTCTAATTCTGATGCCACATTTGTCTTCATATAATCTGCATTCTCAGATTATTTGCACAACACAGAGATTGAATCATTATGGAGAAAGAATACAACCCTGGAACATACCTTTCCTAATTTTAAACCATTTGATGTTCCCTTGTTCTGTTCAAACAACTGCCTTTTGGTGTATGTACAGGTACCTTAGGAGTACAATTTAGTGTTCCAGAATACTCTATCTTCTCAATGTTGTCCATAGCTTGTCATGACCCACACTATCAAAAGCTTTTGTATAATCAATAAAGCACAGGTAAACATCCTTTAGGAGTCCTATGGGTAAAGCACTGGACCACAAAACCAATTTGAGCCACAGGGTCCTCAATTCAAACTCACCAGCTGCTCCTTGGAAATCCTATAGAGGATTGCTATGAGTTGGACCCGACTGGACAGCACTGAACAACAACAACAAACATATTTCTGGTATTCTCTCCTTTCAGCCAAGATCCATCTGACATCAGCAATGATATCCCTCATTCTGTATTATTCTTTTGAGTTCAACTTGAATTTCTGGAAGTTTTCTGTCAATGTATGGTTACACCCGTTTTTGTATTATCTTTACAAAAACTTTACTCGCATAGGATATCACTGATATTGTCCTATGAGTTCCATAGTCCGTTGGGTCACCTCTCTTTGGAATGGACCCAAGTATGAATTTCTTCTAGTAGTTAGCCTTTGGAAGTAGTTGTCTTCCAAATTTCTTCGTATAAATGAGTGAATGCCTCCAGTGCCACATTATTTTGCTGAAAGATTTTAATTTGTATTCTTTCTATTCCCAGTGACTTGTTCTGCACAAAACTTGACTTCTTCCTTCAGGATCATTGGCTCTTGATCATATGCTACCTCATGCAGTTTAAGTGGTTGAACATCGACCATTTATTTTTGGTACAGTGACTTTGTGGATGCTTTCCATCTTCTTTTGATGCTTTCTGCATCATTCACTATTTTGCCCATAGATTCCTTCAATACTGCAAGATGAGGTTTGGTGTTTTTCTTCAGTTTTCTCAGCTTGAGGACAGCTGAGCATGTTCTTCCCTTTTGGTTTTCTAACTCCAGGTCTTTGCACATTTTGTTAAAATATTTGACTTTGTCTTCTCAAGCTGACCTTTGAAATTATACCTTATATCCTTACTTCTTCCATTTGCTCTAGCATCTCTATGCTGGAGAGCAAGTTTCAGAGTCTCTTCTGACATCCACTTTGTTCTTTTCCTTCTTTTTTGTCTTCTCAATTACCTTTTGCTTTCTTCCTGTATGATTTTCTTAATGTCATCCCATAACTTTTCTGGTCTTTGGTCTTTAGTGTCTAATGCATCAAATCTGTTCTTCAGTTGATCTATTATTCAGGTGGAATGTATTCAAGGTCATATTTTGGCTCTTCTGGACTTGTTTTAATGTCCTTCAGCTTCAGCCTGAATTTGTATATGAGAAATTCATGATCTGTTTCACAGTCTGCTCCTTGCCTTGTTTTGACTGATGATATGCAACTTTCCCACCATCTCTTTCCACAGATGTAGTCAGTTTGATTTTGGTATATTCCATCTGGTAAAGTCCATGTGTATGGTTGTCTTTCATATTGTTTAAAAGGTATTTGCAAGTTTATGTGTTCTTATGTATCTCCCCGCACTTCATATCAGCTGGACACTTCACTCTCAGCTCTAGAAGTCTCATCAAACTTGGACGAACCAGCCCTCCCTCTTCTCTCTCTCAAGGACACCTGGAGTCTATGGAATTGGTCGAACGAAGCCCATATCTTCATTGCTGCCTTTCCCCCTCTGTTACTCACCAGTAGACCAACATGGTCATTAGCAGTCTTACATGCTTGTTTGTGTGTTTCCTTTGAGTTTCAGTCTTGGAGGTGGTTTGTCCTGAAGGTACTTAATTGCTTTCCTTGATGGCTCCCCAGTGAACAACTTGCTTGTTCTTATAGTAGCTAATCAGACTGCCATTTTTGTTTTTTGATTTATCCTGCTGGTTTTTCTTTCAAGAAGTGTCTTCTGTTCCTCTAGCCACTCCACACTGGCCTGCTTGTTCTTTCAAGTGAGACTTTCCCACCTCAGAAGGTTCTGTATGGGACTTAGTATTCCACCTAAGGTCCTATATATTACAAAAGCTCCACAAGAAGCCTATTTCACTGGACAAGTTCTAGAACCCCTTTTAAGTATTCCAATGAGTTATAAGATGCATAAGGGCTTACAAGCTTTCTGTAATCATGTTTCCCGATACTCCTTTCTATGCTACTTAAGTGTCTGTTTTACAATAGTAGGCAAGGGAAACCAATACCCATGTGACCTAGGTGACTTAATGATCAGAACTCGACTAGAGGAGATAAAAAAAAAAAAAAAAAAAAAGATAAAGCAAACCAGTGTAAATTGGTAAAATTTGAGGAACTTGACCTTTGATTATGGATATAAAAGCTGAAAATACCAACTGAGAGGGAAGAAGTCTTCAAGAATCATTCCTATCCCCTCTGTATACAGGGTTGATAGAGATGGGCAACTTAGGTGTTGCCTACCTAAAATGAAGAGGGGAGGGGGAAGGCATGAAGTGACTGGTTTACAAGTTTTCAAGACAGAGTTTAGTTTGAGAATGTGCAGTACAAGGTAGAATCCCCAATGAGTAGTTTTAATCTTGTCTAGACAGGTCTTGTGAAAGGAGATGGGGATAAAATTCTTATAGTTCAATAGTGAGTAATTGTTATCATGACTAATTGTGATTGTCACAACTGTAAAGATAGAAATTATGTAACAAAAAGGGGCATGTAGGTAAGCTTACATTCCAGGAACAGAGGACTGACCCTAGGACCATCAAGGCAGAAGAGCATTAGCGGAATGTGGGATGCTATCCAGAGAAGCTGTGACACCAAAGATGGAGGCAGAGATTAGGATATGGAGAGATAGAGCAGCTGAGGACTGTAGACTCATGGAAAGAGAATGGCTGTGTGTTGGCAGCCAGGAGGCAGGCTTGCAGAATGTGCCCTTTAGTTGCTTTAATGATTATATTTTCCTGTTTTTGTGTAGATCCAAAAAACCCCAGAAGGAATAGTAGCAAATACCATTAAATAATGATGCATGGAGGGGATTGTAATCATTGCATTGAAAAGAAATATGATAGGATGAGTGGAAAACCTATATTCTCCCATGTAAACTATCATTCAATTTACAATAAAAACTTTAAATGAAAAACAACAGCAAAAAAAGATGATGGAATTTTCCCACAGGATAAGAAAAAAGGTATTTTCCATGAAGAAGTCATGAGTATTGTGAAATTTTTCCATGCGATATCCAGCATTGTTTCTATCACCAAGGCCATGTTTTCCAACATATTTTCCAATAGCACCATATGTATGTTGAAGTTGGACACTAGATAAGGAAAACCATAGAAGAACTGATAGTGTTGTAGAAGGATATTCAAATTACCAAGGACTTCTAGAAGAACAAAAAAATCTGTATGTAAGAAGTGCAGCCAGAATGCTCCTTAGAAGCCATTGTGGCAAGACTTTGTCTCTCATACTGTAGACATATTATCAAGAGGAGCCAGTTGTGGAGAAAGACATGTTTGGTAATGTGGAGAGTCAGTGAAAAAGAGGAAGACCCCACAACACAATGGATTGATACTGTGGCGGCAACAATGGACTCAATTGTAATGGTTGTGAAAATGGTCCAGGATTAAGCAGTTTTTCATTCTGTTGTGAATTGGGTTGCTATGAGTCAGAACCAACTCGAAGGCTCCTAACAACAATAGCATTTACTCACAGATCTAGAATTTTTCATGGTACAAGCTACTTTAATATAATTTCACTTTTATAAAGGTTTATATTGAATCTTAAAAAAAAAAAAAAAATCCTAAATGTCCTTCTAGTCTACTGAATGACATAAATCCAACTTCTTGTTTTTAACGGCTACCAATTCCAACTGATGGAAATCTCAGGTTTGTCAGAATAGAACTGTTTCTCATTCAGTTTTCGAGTCTGTGACCAAAACAGATCACCAGGCCTGTTTCTAAGGTGACACTGAGTAGTTTTGAACTACCAATCTTTCAGCTAGTAGTTAAGTGTTTAACATTTTGCACCACCCAAACCCAAACCAAACCAAACCTACTACCATCAAGTATATTTCAATGTAGTAGGTCAGAGTAAAAGTGCTCCTTATGGTTTCTGTAAATCTGTACAGGAGCAGACAGCTTCATCTTTTTCCCACATAGCAGTTAGGTTGTTGAACCACTGATCATGTAGCTCAATGCTTAATCCATAATATCATCAGGGCTCCTTTGCACCACCCAGGAGCTCTTAAACCAAACTGAACTCCACAGTCTCTGATCATTTGCTACATTTTAGCTAAACAAGACTGAAGACAACCACACCTTAGTGTTCAGCACATTGTTTTGTACCTTTGTTGTTGTTGCTGAGTAGCATCGAGTCAGTTCCACCTCACAGCGACCCTGTATAGAGTTTCTGAGGAACAGCTGATGGGTTTGAACTGCTGGCCTTGTGGTTCAAAACAATCTTGCACTCCTGTGCTTATCTGATAGTGTCACATAAGCAACCTGGTTGCTACCAAGTAAGGATAAGCACTGGACCACAAAAGGTCAGTTTGAACTGCAAAGTGGGTGGTTCAAACTCACCCGTCGCTCCTTGGAAACCCTATACAGTGTTGCTGTGGGTCAGAATTGATTGGCCAGCACAACAGCCACAGAAATGTGAAGAACTAAATTATAAAGTGAAGTCATTGGAAGAATCTCAACTGAAGTCAGAGGATATATTAGAATTTATTAAAATATATGAGAGAGGTAGAAAATGTGGAAGAGAACTACACAAGAAATCCAAAGACTAATATTGGTGTGGATGTTGTTAAGTGCCTTTGAGTCAGTTCTGACTCAGAGCGATCCTGTATAGGCTTTCAAAGAATAGGGTGGTGAGTTTAAACCTCCGACTTTCCAGTTCAGTGCATCAATCTGCAGTGCTACACCAGGACTTCAGACTGATGTTGTTGTTGTTGTTAAGTGTTGTCGAGTCAGTTCCAACTCATAGCAACCCTATATAAGGTTTCTGAGAAGTGACTGGTGACTTTGAACCACCAACCTTGCAGTTCAAACTGATCTTGAGGTTGAGTGCTTATCCTATGGTGCCACATTAGGACTCCATCCAGACTAATATAAAACCATATAAATGAGTCAATTCATAAGCCAGGTATAGTAGTTACTGCTTCTATTATATGACCTAATAGGAGATGTAAAACTGAAATAATTTCATAGTAATTAAAGTTGCGACTCCTGACAAAACTGAAGTTCAAAATCTTTTGAGGGTCTCCCATCTTAACTGGCTTCATTCTTTTGATGTGTAAACAGAGCTTAAGAAGCCTGCCAGTCAATAAATGCTAATGGCAAAATTGGCTCTGTTTGACTCTTAGATGTTAAACATTTGAAATGTTTTCCCATCTAACAGTACAGACTCCTATGTAAATGGCATCCAAATTATCTCAAACAAAATAGGAATTAGGGTGACCCATGAGATGTACTAAAAGCTCAGTGGCAAATTGTTAAGAAAAAGGTGAATTCTGGCTTAAAGAATGAACAAAAGTGACTAAAAGAATTTAAAATGATGTGTTTCTTCATAGAGCATTTAAAGGAAAAACATCCTAGTGAGTAGTCCTAGGACTATATCAAACTGAAGATGAACCTTTATGAGTTAAAATTAGGTCTTATGGTATCAGGGCTGGACTCAGGCCATGGAAAACTAAAGGCACTTGCAAGTTGAAGTCAAAAGGCAATGGAAACGATGAGTAGTTCAATAGCGGAACCCAAGCTACAAAGGGGAGAATTGAGCAGACACAGACAGGGAGCCAGAGCAAGAAATAACTCAATCCCTAATGGTTATACAGAGTGATTTGTCTTATCTTTCCAGTCCTCACTTCCAGGTCCCGTAGAGCAGGCTGTAATTCATGCTATTTTGGTTTTTTGCTATATCTTCATATCATTTTAAGGAGCACTGACAGCCTAGTGGTTATGCATTAGCCTGCTAACTGCAATGTCAGCAGTTCAAATCTACCAAACGCTCCATGGGAGAAAGAGGAGGCTTTCTGCTCCAGGAAAAATGTACTGCCTTGGAAACACTATATAGGGTTACTATGAGTTGGAACTGATTCAAAGGCACACCACCATCATCGAATCCATGGAATTAACTCACCTTTTATTCATCCTACAAACCAAACCCACTGACATCAAGTTGATTCCAACACACAATGAGCCTATAGTACACAGTGGAAATGCTCCCTAGGGTTTCCTAGATTGTAAAGCTTTCTGGGAACAGACAGCATCATCTTTTTCCCACAGTGCCACTCTAGGGCTTCTTATCTTTGACTTAAGTATTTTAAATGAGGTTGACGTTTCTTTTTTTCTCCCTTACATTGATTATCATTTGGAACATTGAGATTTTCCAGACAGAACAAAGCAGCAGATAGTCATGCTGTTGTTGTTATGTGTCGTCAAGTCGGTTCCGACCCATAGCGACGCTGTACAGGGTTTCTGAGGCTGTAAATCTGGGTCGGACCCGACTCGATGGCACTTAACAACAACAACAACAACAAATCTTTACAGGAACAGAAAGCCTCATCTTTCTCCCACGGAACATTTGGTAGTTTTAAACTGCTGACCTTGCAGTTCGCAGCCTGATTCGTAACCACTATGCTACCAGAACTTGGTTAATCATATACACATTTCTTTTTTTAAAAAAATCTGAAGTACATATGAACATCATGTCCTTTTCTTTCAGCTTTTCCATGTTTTAAGGGATAAATTTATTTACTGTGGTCCAATTTGCTTACTAAAAAGTAAAACATCTAAATAATTAGTACAGCATCTACTCTGTATCAAGCAAGTTGATTAGATATATTCATTTTTGTTACCACCACTCATCTTTCAGTTTTCCATACTATGTGTTATTGTGATACTGAAAGCTATGCTACTGGTATTTTAAATACCAGTTGGGTCACCCATGGGGACAGGGCTCAGCTGAGCTTCCAGACTGAGATAAACTAGGAAGAAGGAGGGGAAGACTGTTTTTGAATGGTTAGTGACTGAAAACCTTATGAATAATACCAGCACAGTGTTAGGACATGAGTCCTTCAAGTTGGAAAGCACTCAAAATGACTGGGGAAGAGCAGACTGCTTAAAGTAGAGTTGGCCTTAATGGCGGTGATTATGTTAAACTTCAGGACTTACATTTGCTGACATGGCATAACTTAAAATAAAGAAAAATAGCTACAAACTTCCATTAATAATCAGAACATGGAATACACAAAGTATGAATCTAGGAAATTTGGAAGTTGTCACAAATTGAAAGGAACATAAAATAATCACTATTTTAAGTATTGTTGTTAAGTGCTGTCGAGTCAGTTCTGACCCATAGCGACCCTGTACAGGGTTTCCGAGGGTGTAAATCTTTATGGGAGTAGAAAGCCTCATCTTTCTCCCGCGGAGCAGCTGGTAGTTTCGAACTGCTGACCTTGCGGTTCACAGCCCGATTCGTAACCACTACGCTACCAGAGTCTGAAATGGACTGGTATTGGCCATTTTGAATCTGACAATCATTTGGTTTACTATTCTGGGATGGCAAATTCAAGAGGAATGGCATCACATTCATCATCAAAAAAAAAAAAAAATTCAAGATCTATCTTGAAGCATAACGTTGTCTGTATTAGGATAATATCCACATGCATACAAGGAAGACCAGTTAATACCACTATTATTCAAATTTTACAACCAGGAATTTGAAGAGTTCTACCAGCTTCTTCAGAGTCATGGTGTGGCGCTGCAGGATTACGCACTGGAATGCTAGGTCAGTTTGAACTGAAAGGTCAGCAGTTCAAATCCACCAGCCACTCCTCAGAAACCCTAAACAGGGTCTCTATGAGTCAGAATCAACTCAATGGCACTTAATAATAACAATAACCAACTTCTTCAAGAAGCCCTAGTAGTAGTGTTTCTGGGTTACGTATTGGGCGGCTAACTGCAATAGCAACAATTCAAAACAAAGACACTCTTTGGGAGAGAGATGCGTGTCTTTGATCCCATAAAGATTTACAGTGCTGGAAAACCCTATACAGGCTCACTGTCAGTAAGAACCAACTTGATGACACACAATTGCCGCTACCAACAGCAACTTCTTTAGTCTGAAATTGATCAAACATGCAATCAAGATACATTGCTAATTATTGGTGATTGGAATGCAAAGTTGTGGCCAAAGAAGAAAGATTCATAGTTGGAAAATATGGCCTTGATGATACAAATGATGCTGGAGATCATTTTGAATCTTGCAATACCAATGGCTTATTGCAAAATAGCTCTTTTCAACAACATAAAAGGCATCTAAACACCCAGACACCACCAGATGGATGACACAGGAATCAAATTGACTACAACGTGGGAAGAGACGATGGAGAAACTCAATATCATCAAACAAACAAGGTCAGGGGCAGACTGTGGAACAGACCACTAATTGCTCAAATGCAAATTCAGACTGAATCTGAAGAAAATTAAAACAGAGTAATGAGAGTCAAAATATGAACTTGAGCATATCCCACCTGAATTTAGAGATCATCTCAAGAGCAGACACTAGTGACTGAAGACCAGAAGAATTGTGGGCTGACATTAAACACATCATCCATGAAAAAATAAAAGCTAATTAAAAAAAAAAAAAGAAAAGAAAAGAAATAAGAGACCAAAATGGATGTCAGAAGAGACTGAAACTTGCTCTTTAGCTTAGAAAAGCTAAGCTAATGAAAAAAGCAATTAAGGAACTAGACAGAAAATTTCAAAGGGCAGTTCAAAAAGACAAAATCAAATGTTATAGTGAAATGTGCAAAGACCTAGAGTTAGAAAACCAAAAGGGAAGAAGACACTAAAAATTCCTCAAACTGAAAAAGTTGGAGAAAATTTTCAAACCTCTGGTTGCAATATTGAAAGATTCTATGGGTAAAATACTGAATGACGCTGGAAACATCAAAAGAAGATAGAAGGGATATACAGAGCTACTCTACCAAAAGTAATTGGTCAACATTTAATCATTTCAGGAGGCACCATATGATCAAGAACCAATGATATTGAAGGAAGAAGTCCAAATTACACTGAAAGCACTGGTGAAAAACAAGGTTCCAGGAATTGATGGAATGCGAATTGAAATATTTCAACAAAATTATGCAACACTGGATGTGCTCATTCATCTATGTCAAGAAATTTGGAAGACCGCTACCTGGACAACCAATTAGAAGAGATCCATATCTGTGCCCATTCCAAAGATAGGGGACCCAATGGAACACAGAAATAATCAATATCATAAATATCACATTCAAATAAATTTTGATGAAGATAATTTAAAAAATTATTGCAGCAATAAATAGACAATAAATTGCCAGAAGTTAAAGTTGGATTCAGAAGTGAACAT
>NW_006408600.1:3527253-3527640 GCF_000296735.1 Chrysochloris asiatica | reverse complement strand
CTTAATTATGTTCACGAAGAATCTGTACATAGACCAAGAGGCAGTCATTTAAACAGAACAAGGGATACTACATATCTTAAAATCAGGAAACGTTTGCATCAGGGTTATATCCTTTCACCATATTTATTCAATCTTATGCTATGCAAATAATTCGAGAAACAGGATTATAAGAATGATTGGAAGAAGATTCACTAACAATCTGCAGTATACAGATGGCAGAAGCTTGCTTGCTATAAGCCAAGAGGACAAAAAATACTTAGTGATGAAGATCAATGACCACATTCTTCAGTATGGATTGCACCTCAATGTAAAGAAAATGAAATCCTCATCACTGGACCAATAAATGCATCATGATGAATGGAGAAAAATGTGAAGTTGATAAAAAAA
>NW_006408600.1:3488088-3526168 GCF_000296735.1 Chrysochloris asiatica | reverse complement strand
AACAACAACAACAACAACTACTACAAAATATAAATAATAGAAACCCATTCAAATAAGCTTAAAACTGTAAACTATTAGGAGGTTATAGCAGTCTTTGTAGGATGGGAAGTCAGGTGTCACAAATGATTGGAAACAGGAAATAGAAAGAGACGAAGAATTGAAATAATTTCTGCCTCTCTCTGTGTGTCTCTCTCCCTCTCTCTGTCCTTTCCCTTCATATTTACTGAATTTCTCATGTTTATTTTCTATGAATAGCTGCAATTGACTATAATCATGAAAAAAAAATGGTTGCCTGTAGTCAATATGGTCTCCTGGTGTGGCACTATAGGATCAGCACTGGACTGCGAACCATAAGGTTGGCAGTTCAAACTCACTAGCTGATCCTCAAAAACTCTATACAGGGTAGCTATAAGTTGGAACCAACCAGACAGCACTTAACAATAACAACAATAACAAAGTCAATATGGACACCTGGTGTGGTGCTGTACGATCAGCAATGGACTGCAAACAACATGGTCAGTAGTTCAAGCTCACCAGCTGCTCCTTGGATACCCTGTACAGAGGCACTATGAGTCGGATTCTATTCCATGGCACTAAACCAAAGCAACAAATCCAATATGAATTCTTATTGATTTATGAATTCATGGACTTCATGCTGAAGTCCATGATGATGCTGTAGGTGAGGCACCGGAATGCTAATCGAAATGTAGGTGGTTTAAACCCATCAGGTACTCTGCAGGAGAAATAGACTATATGTGCCCATCAAGACTTATAGTCTCAAAAATCCTGTGCTATGTCTTGAAATGACTTGATGGTAGGAGATTTAGCTTTGGGTTGGATATTGCATTTGGATACACAACCAACAGTCGTGGAAGCAGCAG
Source organism: Chrysochloris asiatica (assembly GCF_000296735.1). Lineage (NCBI taxonomy): Eukaryota > Metazoa > Chordata > Mammalia > Afrosoricida > Chrysochloridae > Chrysochloris > Chrysochloris asiatica. The sequence goes on along the minus strand of NW_006408600.1, from coordinate 3,525,287 downwards.
TAAAAATATCAAAGGCTATATTGCAAATCTTTTATAAATTACTTCTTTCAAGTGTTAAGGAGAAAAGATGTCAGTTCAAGAACTAAGGTGCTCGTTACCCAAGCCATAGTATTTTCAGTTGCTTCATATGCATATGAAAGTTGGACAATCAATAAGAAAGACCAGAAAATAAATGATACATTTGAATTATGATGTTTACAATACATATTGAAAGTACCATGAACTGCTAGAAGAACAAACAAATTTGTCTTGGGAAAAGTACAGCTAGGATGCTCCTAAGAGGCATGGGTGGAAGACTTCAGCTCTCTTTCTTGGGATATGTTGTCAGGAGGGATAAAACATCATAATTGGAGTCTCTGGAGAAAGACATCATAATTGGTAAAATGGAGGGTTAGTGAAAAATAGGAAGACGTCCAATGTGAAGGACATAATAGCAGTAAAAATAATCTCAAACATAACAACAATTGTGAGAATGCATAGGTTTGTTAATAACAAAAAAAGTCCACCATTGGTCTGTCAGTTTACCACACTGTGTTGTTAAGTGCTGTTGATTTGGTTCTGAATCATATTGGCCCTGTATAGGGTTTCCAAGGAGCAGCTAGTAAGTTTGAACCACCGACCTTGTGGCCCAGTATTTTATCTTACAGTGCCACACCAGCACTCTTGTCGTACTATGTTAGCTTGCATACTGCTGCAATGCTGAAAGCTAAGCCAAGTGTCCAGAATGTCACCCATGGAAGACAGGTTTCAGCCAAGTTTCCAGACTAAGACAGACTAGAAATAAGGTATAGGCAGTCTACTTCTGAGGGATTGTTGTTGTTATTGTTAAGTGTCCTTGAGTCAGTCCTGATTCCTAGAGACCCTGTATAGAGTTTCTGAAGAGCAGCTGGTGAGCTTGAACCACCAACCTTGTGATTCAAATCAACGTTGAGGATGAGTGCTTATCCTATGGCGCCATACACAGAAACCCATAAGAACAGCAGCAGAACATTTTCTAATCTAGTGTTAGAAGATGAGCCCCTCAGATAGGAAGGCACTCAAAATACTACTGGGGAAGTATGGTCTATGCAAAGGACACTCAACCATAATGATGTGGATGGAGCAAAGCTTTGGGGACCTTCCTTTGCTGATGAGCACTACTCAAAATGAGAAGACACATCTACAAACAACTATTTAATCAGAATGTTAAATGCATGAAGTATGAATCTAGGAAAATTGGAAGTTATCAAAGCAAAATGGAACACAGAAAGATCAATATCCTACCATGGATATTGGCTATTTTGAATCAGACAATCACATGTTTTACTACACTAGAAAAGATGAATTCAAAAAGAACGGTGTCATACTCACAGTCAAAAAGAACATTTCAAGATCTACCTTGGAGTATAATGTTGTCTGTCATCAGATAATCAGTTAATACCACTATTATTGAAGTTTACACACCAACCACCAAAACCAACTATGAAGAAATTGAAGAATTCTGCCAACTTCTTCAATCTTAAATAGATCAAATAAGCAGTCAAGATGCATTGATAATTACTGGTGATTAGAATGCAAAGGTTAGAAACAAAGAGGAAGGATCAGTAGTTGCAAAATATGATCTTGGTGATAAAAATAATGCTGCAGATTGCATGACCAAATTTTGCAAGACCAATTACTTATCTGTTACAAGTACCTTTTTCCCCCCAACAACACAAATCATGACTAAAAAGGTAGACCTCACCATATGGAACACACGGGAATTAAACTGACAAAGAAAAGCTCAATATCATCTGTCAAAACAAGTTGAGGGTCTGACTGTGGAATTACCTTCAATTGTTCATATGCAATTTTTGGCTGATGCCAAAACACATTCATGACATTGAATATTTGACATTGAATATTGTTGCTGTTAGATGCTGCTGAGTCAATTCCAACTCATAGTGACCCTAGGAACAACCAAACGAAACACTGCCAGGTCCTGTGCAATCCTCACAATCATTGTTATGCTTGAGGCCATGGCTGTTGCCACCCAACAAGTTCATTTTGTGTGGTCTTTCTCTGTTTAACAGACCGTCCACTTTACTGAACATGATGTACTTCTCCAGGGACTGGTCCCTCCTGATAATGTGTCAGAAATTTGAGAGATGAAGTCTCACCATCCTGGTTTCTAATACAGCATGTGGCTGTATTTCTTACAACAGATTAATTTTTCTATTCTGGGAATCCATGGTACTTTTAATATTCTTCTCTGACACCATAACTCAAATGTATTAATTCTTACATAGTCTTCCTTATTCATTGTCCCACATTCACATACATATGAAGCTATTGAATACCATGGCTTGTATCAGGTGCACCTTAGTTCTTGAACTGATATCTTTGCTCTTGAGCATTTTAAAGAGGTCTTGTGTGGCGTATTTGTCTAATGCAATACAATGTTTGATTTCATGATGTCTACTTCCATGAGTGTTTCTAGTGGCTCCAAACCAGATTAAATCTTTGAAAACTTCCAACTTTTCTCCCCTTATCATATTGTTACTTATTGGTTCATTGGTGAGGATTTGTGTTCTGTTTATATTGAGATGCAACCCATAGTGAAGACAGTGGTCATTGATCTTCAACAGTATTTTAAGTCTTCTTTTGTTTTCAGCAAACAAGGTTGTATCATCTGCATATCACAGGTTATTTATGAATCTTCCTCCAATCCTAATGCCACGTTCTTCTTCATATAATCCAGTTTGCTGGTTTATTTGCTTAGCATACAGACTGAATAAGTATGGTAAAAGATCATGATCCTTACACACAAATTTCTTGATTTTAAAGAATTCAGTGTCCCCATATTCTGTTTAAATGACTGCCTTTTGTTCTATGTACAGTATCCCCATGATCAAAATCAAGTGTTCTGGAATACACATTCTTCTCAATGTGGTCCATTTCTTATCATGGTCCACACAATGAAAATCATTTGCATAGTCAATAAAGCACAGGTAAATATCTTTTGAGTGTTCTCTGCTTTCAGACAAGATTCAACTATTGTCAGCAATGATATCCCTCATTCCACATCCTCATCCGAATCCAGCTTCAGCCTCTGTCAATTTCCTGTCAATGTACTGTTGAAGTTGTTTTTGAAATATCTTTAGCAACATTTTTCTTGTGTGTGATGTCAATGATATTGTCTGATGATTTCTACATCCTGTTGAGTCACCTGTCCTTGGTATTGGCACAAATATGAGTGATTGCCTCCAGTGCTGCATCAGTTTGTTGAAAATTTTCAGTTTGTAGTCCATCAATTTCCAGAGCCTTGTTGTTTGCCAGTGCTTTCAGTACATCTTGAACTTCTTTCTTCACTACCTTTGATTTTTGATCATATGCTGCCTTTTGAAATGGTTGAACATCGACCATTTTTTTTCATGCACAGTGTGCTTCTTCTATCATCTTTTGATGCTTTCTGCATCATCCAATATTTTGCCAATTAGATCCTTCAATACTGAAATTCAAGGCTTGAATTTTTCTTCAGTCCTTTCAGCTTAAGAAATGCTGAGTGTGTTTTTCCCTTCTAATTTTCTAACTCCAAATATTTGCACATTTCATTATATTACTTGACTTTGTCTTCTATTACTGCCCTTTGAAGGCTATTTGCCTTCTCATTTCTTCCATTTGTTTTAGCATCTCTATGCTGGAAAGCAAGTTTCAGAGTCTCTTCTGACATTCATCTTGGACTTTCCCTTGTTTCTTGTCTTTTTAATGACCTTTTGCTTTTCTCCTGTGTGATATCCTTGATGTCATCCCACAAATCTTATGATCTTTGGTCATTAGTGTCTAACATATCAAATTGGTTCTTGAGATGATCTCTAAATTCATGTGGGATGTGTTTGAGATCATATTTTGACTTTATTGGACTTGTTTTAATTCTCTTTAGCCTTAGCCTGAACTTGTATATGAGCAATTGATGATCTGTTCAGCAGTCTGCCACTGACCTTGTTTTGACTGATAAAATGGAGCTTTTCCACCATCTATTCCCATCTCCATCTGATGAGGTTCATTTGTATAGTCATCTTTTATGGTTTTAAAAGATATTTGCAATGAATATTTCATTGGTCCTGCACAATTCTATCATGGGATCCCCAGCATCATTTCTATCACCAAGGCTAATTCCAACTGCTGATCCTATCGTTTTATTTCCAATCATTCCATTCCAATCACCGATAATTTTCAATACATCTTGATTGCATGTTTGATCAATGTCAAATTGAATAAATTGATAGAACTTTTTGATTTCATCACTGACCTTAGTAGTTGTACATAATTTTGAATAATACTTTGATTAACTCCCTCTTCCTTGTAGGCGTATGGATATTGATGATATTCTTCTTCAAATTGCCATTCCTGGCAGTCCATTTTAGCTCACAAATGCCTAGGATATTGATCTTCATGTGTTCCATTTTATTTTTGACAACTTCCAATAATGTAGATTCATACTTTGTATATTTTATGTTCCATTTGTTAATGGATGTTTATAGCTTTTTCTCCTCATTTTTGAGTTGTGTTCTATCAGCTAATGAAGGTCTCAAAAGTTTTAGTCTATTTGCCTCATCATTGTCCACTCTACTTTGAGGGGCAGCTCTTCCAAAGGCATATTTTGAGTGCTTTCTAACCTGAGCATCTCATCTTCCAGCACTATATCTGATGATATTCTATTACTATCTATATTGCTTTCATCTGGCATTATCTGACAACATTTTACTGGCACCAGGAATTGATGGAATAAAAGTTAAAATCTTTCAAGAAAGTGAGGAGACACTGGAGGCACTCACTCATCTATGTCAAGAAACTTGGAAGACAACTATCTGGCCAGCTGATTGGAAGAGATCCATATTTGTGCCCATTCCAAAGAGAGGTGACCCAAAAGAATGTGGAAATCATTGGACAATATCTTTGATATCCCATGCGAGTAAAGTTTTACTAAAGGAAATACAAAAATGGTTGGAAGCATACATTGAAAGAGAACTTCCAGAGGTTCAAACCGGATTCAGAAGAGGATGAGGAAAGAACAATACCACTGCTGATATCCGATGGATCTTGGCTGAAAGCAGAGAACACCAGAAAGATGTTTACCTGTGCTTTGTTGATTACATAAAGGCTTTCGATTGTGTGGATCCCAACAAGCTATGGGCCACATTTTGAAGTATGAGTATTCCTGAACACTTAATTGTGTTAATGAGGAATCTGTACATGGACCAAGAGGCAGTTGTTCAAACAGAACATGGAAACAATAAATGGTTTAAAATCAAGAAAGGTGTGTGACAGGGTTATATTCTTTCACCATACTTATGCAAATTGTATGCTGAGCAAATAATCCAAGAAACTGGGTTATATGAAGAAAAACGTGGCATCAGGATTGGAGGAAGACTCAGTAATAACTTGTGATATGCAGATGATACAACCTTGCTTGCTGAAAGTGAAGAGGACTTAAAATATTTACTGATGAAGATCAAAGAACACAGCCTTTGGTATGGATTGCATCTTAATGTAAAGAAAACAACATTCCTCACCACTGGACCAATAAACAACATTCTTATCAATGGAGAAAAGATTGAAGTTGTTAAGGTCTTCATTTTTCTTTGATCAATGATCAACACTCATGGAAGCAGCAGTCAAGAAATCAAATGACGTATTGTTTTGGGCAAATCTGCTGCACAAGATCTTTTTAAAGTGTTGAAGAGCAGATATGTCAGCTTGAGGACTAAGGTGTGCCTGACCCAAGCCATGGTATTTTCAATAACTTCATATGCATGCAAAACCTGGACAGTGAATAAGGAAGACCGTAGAAGAATTGATGCTTTTAAGTTATGGTGTTGGAGGAGAATATTGAAAGTGTCATGGGCTGCCAAAAGAACCAACAGATCTGTGTTGGAAGAAGTGCAGCCAGAGTGTTCCTTAGAGGCCAGAATGGCCAAACTTCATCTCTCATACTTCGTACAGATTGTCAGGAGGAAACCAGTTGTTGGAGAAAGATATCTTTGGTAAGGTGGAGGGTCAGAGAAAGAAAGGAAGACCCCTAGCGAGATGGATTGTGAAAGTGGCAGCATCGACAAACTCAAGTGTGGCAACAGTAGTGAGGTTGGGCCAGGACCGGCAGTGTTTAGTTCTGTTTTGCATAGAGTCTGTACCAACCTGATGGCACCTGACAACAACAACGTAAGTGTTTCAGTGGCTAAATATTCAGAATTATTCTGCCTCTCCTTCTTCCTATCCTGTTTTAGTCTGGAAATTCAGTTGAAACCTGTCCATCAGAGCTGACCTTGCTGATATTTCAAAGACTAGTGGCAGAGCTTCCAGCATCACAGCAACATGGAAACCACTACAGTGTAACAAACCTACAGATGACTGGAGGACCTGGACTATATCCCACCTGATTTAGAGACCGTCTCATGTACAAAGTTTTCTCAATTAACACTAATGATCTAAGTCCAGGCCAGTTGTGGGTCGACATCAAAAGCATCATATGTGAGGAAAGTATAAAGATATTAAAAAGGCAGGAATGAAAGAAAAGAGCAAAATGGATGTTTGAAAAGACTTTGAGTCCTCTTGATTGTAGTTAAAGTAAACAAATAGAAGAATGATGAAATAAAAGAGCTAAACAGAAAAAATTTAAAGGGCAACGTGAGAAGATAAAGTAAAATGTTGTAAGACAATATGCAAATACTTGAAGTTAGAAAATCAAAAGTGAAAAAGCATGTTCAGTATTTCTCACATTGAAAGAGTTGAAGAACAAATTTAAGCCTCAAGTCACAATATTGAAGGATTCTATTGACAAAATAGTCAGCTCAAAAAGAAAGATCCCTAATGAAATGGAAAGGCACACTGGCGGCAACTTTGGGCTGAAACATAATTGTGGGGATGGTGCAGGTCTGAGCAACATTTCCTTCTATTGCGCAGAGAATTGTTATCAGTTGCGACCCATCTATGACACCTAATGACAACAAACATTGACAAAATGTTGAAAGAAGCAGAAGAAATCAAAAGATAAGCAATATACACCGGAAAAAAAAAAGAAAAGAAAAGAAATATACACAGTACCAAAAACTTGTGGTCGATGTGCAACTAACATATGATCATGAACCGATAATACTGAAAGAAGAAATCTAAGCTGCAATGAACCCATTGGCTATATGCAAGTTTCTAGGGATTGACAGAATACCAATTGAAATATTTCAGCAAACTGATACAGCACTGGAACCATTCACTAGTCAATGCCAAGAGCTTTGGAAGACATCTGGAAGATCAAGTGGAAGAGATACATATTTGTGCCCATTCCAAAGGTAGGTGATCCTACAGAATGTGGAAATTATCTAGCAGTGCCATTAATATCACAGGCAAGTAAAGTTTTGATGAAAATAATTCAAAATCTGCTGGAGCAGCACATTGACAGGGAGCTGCTAGAAATTCAAGCTGGATTTAGAAGAGGATATGGAAGTAACGATCTCGTTGCTGACATCAGATAGATCTTGGCTAAAACAGAGAATATCAGAAAGATGTTTGCTTGTATTTATTGACTATGCAGAGACATACAACTGTGTGGAGCATAATAAACTATGGATAACATTGCAAAGAATGAGAATTCCAGAACACATCATTGCTCATTCTGAACTTGTAAATAGATTACAAGGTAGCCATTGGAGCAGAACAAGGGGATGGTTTAAAATTAGGAAAGATGTGCACCAGGGTTGTATCCTTTCACCATACTTATTCAATCTGTATACTGAACAAATAATATGGGAAGCTGGACTATATGAAGAAGAACACAGTATCAGGACTGGAGGAAGGCTTATAATAACCTTTGATTATGCAGATGAAACAACCTGGCTTCCTGAAAGCACTTGAAATACTTAATGATAAAGATCAGTGACAACAGTCTTCATTATGGATTACAACACATTGTAAATAAAACAAAATCTTCACAAGTGGACCAATCAATAACCTCATGATAAATGGTGAAAATGTTGAAATTGTCAAGGAATTTCATTTTATTGGACCTGTAATCAATGCTTAAGGAAGCAACAGTTGGTAAATCAAAGGACACATTGCATTGGGCAAATCTTCTGCAAAAGACCTCTTTAAAGTGTTTAAGGTCAAAGATGTCACTGTAAGAACTAAGGTGTACCTGATCTGAGTCTTAGTATTTTCAACCGTTTCCTATGTATGTAAGAGCTGGACAATGAATCAGGAAGATCAGAGAAGAACTGATGCATAGGAATTATGGTGTTGGGGAAGACTATTGAAAGTATCATGGACTGCCATAAGAACAAACAAATCTGTCTTGAAAGAAGTGCTGCCAGAATGGTCCCAATAAGTGAAGGTAATGAGACTTATCTCATGTACTTTAGACATGCTATCAGGAGGGACTGGTCCCTGAAACCAGACATCATGCTTGTTAAAATAGAAGATCATGGAAAAAGAAGAAGACTTTCAGTGAAATGGATTAACACAGTAGCAGTAACAATGGGTTTAAACATAGCAATTGTGAATATGGTGCAGAACCAGGCAGTATTTTGTTCTATTGTGAAATGGTCACTATAAGAGTGAGTAAACTGGGCAGGTCCTAACAGTTATAGTCAACGAAGACATTCTATAATCTGTACCTTGAATAAAAATCCTTGGGAAAGAGTTTTGGCTGGTTCAACTTTAATCAGATCATCTATCCATATGACTGTTGTTGTTGTTAAGTGCTATCCAGTTGGTTTCGGCTCATAGCGACCCTGTATAGGGTTTGCAGTCCAGTGCTTTTCCTATAGTGCCACACCAGCAGGATTATGTGACTTAATGACTTCTAGAAGAGAATCATGGTGGACTCTCAAAAAAACTTACAAGCAGCATAGGCAGACTGTATTTGATATCTGCCCCTACACATGAAAACAAATAAAGACAGTAACACTTGGTTGCTGTTAAGTGCCATTGAGTCAGTTCCGACCCATAGTGACTCTGTAATAGAGTTTCTGGGGAGCGCCTGATGAGATTGAACTGCCGACCTTGTGGTTCAAACCAGCCTTGTGGCCCAATGCATTATCCTACAGCACCACACCAGGATTCCCCAGTCAGTACTGCTGTTGTTGGGAAATACTGTTGAGTCGATTCCAACTCATAGTCACCTTGTATAGCGTTTCCCAAGTGCCGCTGGTGGGTTTAAACCACCAACCTTGTGGTTAGTAGTCCAGTGCTGATCCTACAGCACCACACGAGGAGTCCTCAGTTAGCACTTTGTTGTTATTAAGTGCCATCAAGTCGGTTCTGACCCATAGCGGCCCTGTATAGGGTTTACGAGGAGTGGCTGGTGAGCTTGAACTGCAGATCTTGCAGTTCAAACTGACTTTCAGTCCAGAACATTAACCCACAGTGTCCCAGCAGGACTCCCAGTCAATATTAGGAGTGCTCAAATTATATAAATGAAATGCTGCAGGTGTATTGGTGAGAAACAATTATGTAAGAAGCTCAGAATATAGAAGTATTTGATATTTATATATTTGTTTTATTGTTTTTCAGTTGAAAATGTCTCTATTTTTGTATTCCGTCTAATGCCTTGAGACCTTTAGGTGAATCATATGGTGAATCAGTGGGCTCTGAGCCACACTCAGCCTTGTCATTGATTCATTGGATAGCATTTAAGTTTTTCCAGGATTTATATAGAATTTTACATTCACTGCCCTTTCAGATCTAGAGAGAAGAATGTGGAAATGTTAGAAAATTCAGTTCCATAAATTCAGTTCCATTTAGTAATTATGTATTGGTGGTGGTGGTGGTTATGTGCCGTGGAGTTGGAACTGACTCATAGCGACCCTGTACAGTGTTTCTGAAGATGTAAATCTTTACGGAAGCAGAAAGCCTCATCTTTCTCCCAGGGAACAGCTGGTAGTTTCGAACTGCTGACCTTAAGGTTCGCAGCCTGATTTGTAACCACTATGCTACCAGAGCTCCTTAATTATTTATTAAGCAGTTATTATTTGCAGGCATAGAACTAACTATTGTAACATAAACATTAATAAGGCACAGATAGGATTTCAAGGTCTGGGATTTAAATGGGAAGGTAAGCTATAGAAACATAACAAACAAAAACAAACCCACTGTTCTAGATTCTTACTTACACCAACCTTATAGAACAGCATAGAACTATCGTATAGGGACCGCCACATCTTTCTTCTGCAGAGCAGCTTGTGCACTCAAACTGCTGACCTTTAGGTGAGCAGCAGAGTGTTTAGCCCCAATGCCACCAAGGCACTTTAGAGAAGGTAAAGTATAGTATGCATAGATAATTAAGGTCAAGTCACACCATAATATGTACAACAAAATACTATTTACAAATTGGGGAGACAGGGAAGAGGAATCATTTTGATTCTGAATGTGGGGGGTATAAAAACTGTTGGGATGATGATATAAATTAGATTAGAATCTTGAAGTAGATTTTTAAGAAATGAAAAAAAATGGAGGACACTGTTCTAACTAGGAAAAAAAAAAAAGCTACGGTGTGAATAGGGAAGAATGAGAGAAGTTGGTGAATAGATGAGTTTGGCATAAGTAAGTTGAGGCCCAATTGTACAACTTGTAAAGCTAAAATGGGGCTCAATTGGGAACTTGAAAAACTTAGTTGGTTGCAAATACGTAAAACAATGCCACTGTTTCGGTGAATTCCTTTATTTAGGAAATATAGTTTCCATAAAATAAGTGTGTTAATTTATAATAAGTTTGTTATTGTTACCTAAAAATAAATTATATAAATAAATATTTGAAAAATATCTCTGTTTTCTATGGTAAACAATGATAGAAACATAAAAGTTGTTTGGACTCTTCATTAATTTTTAAAGTATAAAGCGTTCCTGAGAATGAAGAGTTTGAGAACACTGCCTTTGTCTTCCTTTTTCCCTGTTCAGAATGCAGTGTCTAGCACAATTATACACAGGATAGTTCTTAAGAAGACTACAGCAGGGATTCTCAATCTCTTTGGTCTCAGGAACCCTTTGTACTCTTAGACTCTTGAGACAGAAGTTTGTGCTTTGTTTCTTGGAATGTTTGCATGCTTTGGAAAATATAGCTCCAGATTTAGTCAGCACCTCATGCCAGTGTGGTATTAGTTTACCCAGTCTTGATCACAAAAGCAAAGACGGGTGAATTTTCCTTTCCATTGCCCAGAGAGAAAGCATAAATTCCTCCCTCACATTAAGGAAGTAGCCTGCCTCTCAAGCCAGAGTGCTTTCCAAACATTACTCACATTTCAGTGAATCAAAAGGAAACAGACAGATACTCATCTCCCTGAAACCTGGCTAACTCCCTGCAAGAAGTCTGTGAGGAGAGTCAGGTAGTACATCACAAGTGACACCTGGAGTCTTAGTAAGCCAGTGAGTACCATACACAACTCAGAAAGAAACACCTCCAAGTATTTGTCAGTATTAGTAAGAGTTAGTTAATAAGTGACAGATAAGAAGACAGGAAAGAACCTGGAGCTAGAAATTTTGGGGTTCAAAGATGTCATGCTTATATTCATGAATATAAGCAGTAGTCTGATAAATTTAATATATTTAAATGTTAATGTTTTAAAGATATAAGACTCCAGCCCTAACTATGGGTAAGGGAAGTGCTCTATTTTTACCAATTAACTTATTTTTAAGTTCTTTCCTTCTGAACCATTTCCTTGTGGAAATATCCCAAGCATCCTATTCTCATATTACGAGATATTAGCATTGCTGACAAAACTTGCATTGGTTTTCACCGGTAGCAGTAAAGATTAGACTAACAACTCTTTTAATTTATTAAAACATTTGAATACTTCACAAAAGTGGTCTCTGGAAGAACTGCCTCGATTTGCTGGAAATGTGCTGGCGAACTTTTAGAAGAATATTCTGATTTGGGTTTGTAAGTAAAAAATCTCAGATGTGGTTATGGAAAATTCTCTTTCAAGATGTGAGACTGACACAATGGTAGAAACTACTGTACTATACACAAAGAGGTAAATCCATGAGTTCATATATTTAGTTCATATATATAAATCCCTTAAACTCAATAATCGAATCAGCTTATTTATCTTGGAGTAAAGGACTTACTTACAAGACACAAGTACACCAAAACGCAATACGTGCTTGCATTTGGCCTACCTTAAATACCACCTTGGATAATCATAACTTGTGCATAGATCTTTTCCTGATGAGCTAGTTTCTAACCTGGTCATTCTGTGCTTATTTTTGTCCATTTCTCCACCCACTGTGGAAGTGCAGAGAAACTATGTGATGCATGGAAGCAACCCCTAAGAACTGACTTGGGCCCTGGCTTCTCTCCCACCCCTCCTATGCCAGCCAGGAACCCCTAACAGCAATGGAGTGCTGAAGGGTCCAGGCTGTCTCCGGACTCAGAGAGTCTCCTTCGGGAAGGCATCAGGCTGTGAGCTGCAGAATAGTGGATCCCGCCTGTCAGATGTGACCGCTGCCCTATGTACGGGTCCGTATCCCCACCTACTTCCTGGCTCCCAGAGTAACATGTTAGGACGTTAAGGTGAGGCTGCCGGGTGTGGAAGGATGAGGTGCAGCCAAGGGTGGGGAAGGTGGGGGTTCAGCGAGGCGGGGCTGGGTAGATCCGGCTGGAGGGCGGGACAAGGCGGGCCTTGGAGCCCCAGGAGCTGCCTAGCAACTTTTCCCTGCTCGCATCCGGGCTGGGAAGACAAGCCCTGCCTGGGCAAAGCTTCTGAAGAATCTCCGGGTTCTTGTATCCTTTGACCAAGGCTAACCTCTGCAAACTTAATTAAGCGACAGTATCCAGGGTCATTCAGCATGCGACCAGGATGCAGGGAGGGCGCGCTACTGCTGCGGCTGTTAATGCTCAGCCAAGGTAAGCGAGGAGACTTGTTCCATGTCTGCTGAGTTCTCGGTCCTGGTGAAGAGGGATTACAGGGCAGGGAACAAGCAGAATGTCTCTGGTCTACCTGGACCCAGGCTCCTAGCGTTACAGATCCATTTTGAGAGATACCTTTCATTTATCGCTTGCTCTGGGTCTAAAGTCGCCTCAATGAGCGCTTTGGTTTTACACACACTCTCGTGGGGGATCTGGGGCTCCCCGGAGACCGCGATTCCTGCAGCCCAGCTTTCCCGGGCTCAGACAGGTGCCACACTCGCGCAGGACTAGTGGTTCTGTGGGTCCCTGGTATCCAGTTCTGCCCGGCCCTGTCGTCCAGAGCTGGTAGACCTTCCAGGGAGACAAGGTGCTCAACACGTTTATTTTCCAAGGACTCCCTCAAAAGAATGAATACTCCCTCGATTTTTACTCTAGGGACACAGTGCTGCCATGTCCTCCCATAGAGGGTTTAGGAAGACTAAGCGTCTCTTAAACACTTGGCAGAGGAGAATTCTTCCTTCCCTTCTGCCTTCCTCTTATTGTTTTAACGTCTTCTGTTCAACCAGTGTAAACTTGGGCCAGGAAAAGTAGTTTCCATTTTCTTGATCAGAGATGTCACAATGAAGGGGGAAGGGTCAATTTGCTGGAACCAAAGTTCTAACTGCAATGCAGTGGGAGTGGGGCCCACTCCAGTCTGTTCTTTTGCAACCAAGTGGGGGAATGAGGCTGAGCGCGCTGCACTGCTTTGCCACTGTACACAGGACTTTATCCCAGACTTTTATCCCGAGTCTAGTGTGTGCTTAAATTTAGGAATTGCAGTGTACTTGATGTTATAGGATCCTTATAAGTCCGAATCGCTGAGTTTTTGGTTAATTTGGAAAGTGGTATAGTGTCACAACTGTATTGTGTAGTTTGAACAGAGATCTTAAATCATGGTTTCTGTTCTTATAGATTTTTATCAAAAATACAAATCGAAAGAAAATCCAATTCAGGTCCTGTGACATTTTCTCTAGGTCAAAAATACGGGAGAAATATCATCACACACATGCACGTATATTCTTGGGACCACATTCCAAATGTGTATGATTGGAAGTTTCTATGTAAATATACCTGCATAAATCTTTTGGATATTTTGGCAACATTTGTATTAATATTTTTATTTACTTATTCTTGAATTTAGCATCTTCATTATTCTCTCACACTTTTGTTTTCTCTCTGCTCATGCACTATGTTTTGGTTGCTTAGCTAGGCTTCTTTGATGAGTCGTGTGCAGATGATAGGGAATGGGAGAACTGACTCAAAGGAAGTATGGGAAGGAATTAAATCCAAAGAGCCAGAAAAAATAAGGTGACAGGTTACCAGTGTTCCAGGGGTTGTGATCTAAAGACTCTCACTCAGAAGATATAGACCTCAAAGTCAAATTTGACGTTATATATAGGTATCCAAATGCTAATTTCTGTATACTCAGTTGTACTGATAGGCAGTGTGTTGAGAGGGTTTCAGAAAAGGATGAAGAGAATCTCTTTGATGGAACCCAATGCAGTCTTTTCCTAAACACTAGAAGTCTCTCATACTTTGGACATATTGTCCGGAGGGAACAGTCGCTGGAGAAAGATGTCATGCTGGGTAGGGTGGAGGGTCAGATAAAAAGAGGAAGACCCCCAAGGAGATGGCCAACTGAACCAGTTGGCCAGGTGGCATCATTGATGGACTCAAGTGTGGTAGCAGTGGTGAGGTTGGCCCAAGATTGGACATTGTTTCATTCTGTTGGGCATGGGGTCGCTATGAGTAGGTTCCAACTCTATGGCACCTGACAACAACAACAACAACAAGTACAAATAGGAGTATTTGGGGGAGGGGGGCTCTAACTCCACCTATAAGTTTCCGATGCAATCAGATTGAATACTGAGAAACAGTCCCTGGAAATGACAACTTTCCCAGGAGCAATTAGAAATCTACATCTATGCTTTTCATCTCTCTTTAATTACCCAGTACTAAAAGAAACCTTGAAAACATAACATCATTTTTGGTCTTTGAAATGTTGAGGCTTGTTCTTTAAAAGAGCAGTGAGAAACACTTCAATGGAATGTGTTGCTGCAAGGCATGAAATGAGGTAGAGAAACTTGAACCAGTTGGTTAAGGACAGCTCAATGCATGCAAGCAGAGGTGATTTAAACATGTATTTGTATAAATATCTTGTGTGTTTATTTCCTCCTTCTGTCCCAGATAATTGCATACTTAAGGAGCAGCTTCTCTCTTAATGTTAAGATGACCACAGTAAAGGCTTGTTATTTGTTATCACCATCTTAGGGCAGGAGCATTCTGTTTTGATGCCATGATCATCTAAGGGCATGAATAATTTAGGTCACTAGGATCTGATATTTTTTATGGTATAACCCAATCTGTATAAAAATTTTGAACATTCATCATCCCTATACACAAACATCCACCATTCAACCACCAGTTTGTTATACTGTGGTGGCTTGTATGTTGTGATACTGGATGCTATGTTGCAGATATTTTAAATATCAGCAAGGTACAACCATGGTAGATAGATTTCAGGTGAGCTTCCAGACTATGACAGACTAGGAAGAAGGAGAAGCAGACTATTATGGAATGTTTAACCGTTCAAGAGCAGTGGAACACGTCAAATAACACCAGAATGTTGTCAGATATAGTTTTGGAAGATGTGATCTTCTGGTTGGAAGACACTCAAAATATGAATGGGAAAGAGCTGCCTCCTCCAAGTAGCGTTGACCATGATAACACAAATAGGGTAAAACTTTGCTTATTGGGCACAATTCAGAATGAGGAGCAATAGATGCAAAAACCCATTAATAAATCATTAGAACATGGAAGTATGAATCTAGGAAAATTGGAAATTGTCAACATGAAATAAAACTCATAAAGATCAATATCCTAGGCATTAGTGAACTGAAATGTAGTGGTATTGGTCATTTTGAATCTGACAAACTTATGATTTACTACATTGGGAATGACAAAGTCAAGAGAAATGGCATCACATTCATTATCAAAAAGAACATTTCAAGATTTGAAAGTATAATGCAGTCAGCGATACGATAATATCCATACACCTACAAGGATGACAAGTTAATGCCACTGTTATTCAAATTTACACACTAATCACTAAAACAGTGATGCTAAAATTGAAGAATTCTACCAACTTCTGAAAGTGAAGAGGACTTGAAACATTTACTTATGAAGATTAAAGAGCACAGTATTTGATATGGATTACATCTCAATGTCAAGAAAACAAAAATCCTCACCACTGGACCAATAAACAACATTCTTATCAATGGAGAAAAGATTGAAGTTGTCAAGGACTTCATTCTTCTTGGATCAACTATCAACAGCAGTCAAGAGATCAGACGACGTATTGCACTGGGCAAATCTGCTGCACAGGAACTTTTTAAAGTATTGAAGAACAGAGATGTCAGCTTGAGGACTAAGGTGCGCCTGACCCAGGCCATGATGTTTTCAGTAGTCTCATATGGATGCGAAAGCTGGACAGTGAATAAGGAAGATTGTAGAGAATTGATGCCTTTGAGTTGTGGTGTTGGAGGAGAATACTGAAAGTGCCATGGACTGCCAAAAGAACCAATAGATCTGTTTTGGAAGAAGTGCAGCCAGAGTGCTCCTTGGAGGCCAGGATGGCTAAGCTTCGTCTCTCATACTTTGGACATATTGTCCGGAGGAAACAATCGTTGGAGAAGGATGTCATGCTGGGTAAGGTGGAGGGTCAGAGAAAAAGAGGAAGACCTCTAACGAGATGGATTGGCCAGGTGGCATCATTGATGGACTCAAGTGTGGCAGCGGTAGTGAGGTTGGCCCAGGATGGGACATTGTTTCGTTCTGCTGTGCATGGGGTTGCTATGGGTCGGTTCCGACTCGATGGCACCTAACAACAACAACAACAACAACAAGGAGACAAGAAAGAAGGAAATGTCTAAAATGGATGTCAAAAGAGACTGTGTTTATACTTCTTGCATTCTCTAGCATATGTGTTAACTGTCTTAGAAACCTATAATCAGTGTTATTTTAACAATTAGATTTAAATCCATTTTCTATAAACCTTGTCATAGGTGTTTAAAAAGAAGCAGTACACATATTTTAGTTGCATATCTATCAATTTATATTGTGCATGATTACAATGTGGTCATTACAATTATGGATTATAAACTGTTCATTATTTTATTTAAATGCTTACAGTCATTGAAATAGTAACTGGACAGTTTATAGATGGAAAAGAGACCATAAGAGGTCTGTTGTTAATAAGTACCATGGAGTTGGTTCCAGCTCATAGTGATGCTGTATAGAGTTTACAAGGAGAGACTGATGGATTTATACTGCCAACCTTGTGGTTACTATCCCAGTACTCCATAAGAAGCCTAGATGAACTATAAATAACATAATAGATTCACAGAGCATAGATAAATGCAATTTAAAAATACTTGAAGTCATGCATATTCTTCAGTATTTTGTCAGGCCACGGATAAATACATCTACCTAAATTCTGGATCTCACTTTTTTCTCCCTATCTTTAGTACCCTGATCATCAGTCATTCCCTGTTTTGTGAATATCTTAAAAGTATCTCTCT
Source organism: Chrysochloris asiatica (assembly GCF_000296735.1). Classification (NCBI taxonomy): domain Eukaryota; kingdom Metazoa; phylum Chordata; class Mammalia; order Afrosoricida; family Chrysochloridae; genus Chrysochloris; species Chrysochloris asiatica. The sequence continues at coordinate 3,507,816 of NW_006408600.1, read as the reverse complement.
AATGTAAGTTCTCCTCAACATATAAATATTCTGATTTTTCTTGTATTAAAAAAAAAAAAGACTTCCATTTAATAGGTGTATTTAAGGTGGTAGCGCTGTCTTCTGAAATACTCCTACTGACTGCTATTCTTCCGCAGTTGTCCTGCTGCCTTCCTGGCTCTTCATCTTCTCCTTCACAGGCTCATCAGTTGGGCTTATTTCTTGGTGATGTTTGCTGAAGCTCAGGCTGGGGTGTTTTCTTTATTCCATGGATGTCCTCTGAGCCCATAACCCTCTCAAGTTTGTATCTCCAGTCAGTTTCCTCTCTTGGGTCTCAAATCAGTATTTCCATCTGCTTCCAAATATCTCCACATTGATGTCTTACAAGCACCTCCAAGTCAGCATCTTTCACACTAAATTTAACACCTGTCATCTGAAAAGGCCTCCTAAATGTTCTGGGTTTATTGAATAATAATGTTGGCAAGTGAACACTAAATCTGGAACTATTTCTTTTGTTTTCAACCTCACAGTTAATCTCCAAGTTCTGTCTATTAGCTTCTCCAAGCCACGCAGCTTCTACCACCACATAACTCAGGCACTCACTTGTTTGTGTCTGGATAGTTATCATTTTTAAACTGTTTTTCTTCTCTTTTTTCTTTCTATCTTTCTTTCTGTCTTCCTTCCTTCCTTTCTTTCTCTCTCTCTCTCTCTTTGGAAGAAAACTATCTGTCCAACTGATTAGAAGAGATCCATATTTGTGCCCATTCAAAAAAGAGCTTTATTTTTGCCCATTCCAGAGGAATGAGGACATCACTGGCTGGTATCTTTGATATCCCACGCGAGTAAAGTTTTACTAAAGGAAATGTAAAAATGGCTGCAAGCATACATTGACAGAGAACTTCCAGAGGTTTAAGCCAGATTCAGAAGAGGCCGTGGAATGAGGGATATCATTGCTGATGTCCAATGGATCTTGGCAGAAAACAGAGAATATCAGAAAGGTGTTTACTTGTGCTTTATTGACTACGCAAAGGCTTTCAATTATGTGGATCATGACAAACTATGGACAACAATGTGAAGTATGAGTATTCCGGAACACTTAATTGTGCCCATGAGGAATCTGTACCTGGACCAAGAGGCAGCTGTTCAAACAGAACATGGAAACACTGAATGATTTAAAATTAAGAAAGGCTTGTGACAAAGTTGTATTCTTTCCCCATACTTATTCAACCTATGTGCTGAGAAAATAATATGAGAAGCTGGGTTCTATGAAGAAAAACTTGGCATCAGGATTGGTGGAAGACTCATTAACAACCTGTGATATGCAGATGATACAACCTTGCTTGCTGAAAGTGTAGAGGACTTAAAACATTTACTGATGAAGATCAAAGAACACAGCCTTCGGTATGGATTACATCTCAATGTCAAGAAAACAAACATCCTCACCACTGGACCAATAACAACATTCTTATCAATGGAGAAAAGATTGAAATTGTCAAGGACTTCATTCTTCTTGGATCAACTATCAACACTCACAGAAGCAGCAGTCAAGAGATCAGGCGACGTATTGTATTAGGCAAATCTGCTGCACAGGAACTTCTTAGAGTGTTGAAGAGCATAGATGTCAGCTTGAGGACTAAGGTGAGCATGACCCCAGCCATGGTATTTTCAGTAACCTCATATGGATGCGAAAGCTGGACAGTGAATAAGGAAGACGTAGAAGAATTGATGCATTTGAGTTATGGTGTTGGAGGAGAATATTGAAAGGGCCGTGGGCTGCCCATAGAACCAACAGATCTGTGTTGGAAAAAGTGCAGCCAGAGTGCTCCTTGGAGGCCAGGATGGCTAAACTTCATCTCCTTCAAGACAAACTTCAGACATATTTTTAGGAGGGACCAGTTACTGAAGAAGATATCATGTTTGATAAGGTGGAAGGTCAGATAAAAAAGCAAGATGCCCAACGAGATGTATTGGCAAAATGGCAGCATCAATGGGAGTAGCAACAGTAGTGAGGTTGGCTCAGGACCGACAGTGTTTCGTTCTGTTGTACATGGGGTCACTATGAGTTGGTACTGACTTGATGGCACCTAAGAAAAACAACGGTCTTGCCAAAAAGCATATTTAGTTTTTATTGATTAGCTCAGTTTTATATACAAAGATAAGGAGCTCTGGTAGCATAGTGGTTACGAATCGGGCTGCAAACCTTAAGGTCAGCGGTTCGAAACTACCAGCCACTCCGTGGGAGAAAGATGAGGCTTTCTACTCCCGTAAAGATTTACACCCTCGGAAACCCTGTACAGGGTCACTATGGGTCGGAACTGACTCGATGGCACTTAACAACAACAAATATACAAAGATAAGGAGCTCTGGCAGCATAATGATTATGAGTTGTACTACTATTCTCAAGGTCATCAGTTCGAAACTACCAGTGGCTCTGTGGGAGAAAGATGAGGCTTTCTGCTCCTATAAAGATTTACAGCCTTGGAAACCCTATACAGGGTCTCTATGAGTCAGAACTGACTCCACAGCACATAACCAGCAGCGCCATAAACAAAGATGCCAATTGTGTTGAGGAATAAACCCTAAACATATTGTCAGGAGGGAACAGTCACTGGAGAAGAATGTCATGCTGGGTAGGATGGAGGGTCAGAGAAGGAGAGGAAGACCCCCAATGAGATGGATTGGCCAGGTGGCATCATTGATGGCATCAAGTGTGGCAGCGGTAGTGAGGTTGGCACAGGATCGGACATTGTTTCGTTCTGCTGTGCATGGGGTCGCTATGAGTCGGTTCCGACTAGATGGCACCTCACAACAATGACAAACCCTAAAATTGGTGTGTATGTGTGTCGGGGGTGGGCCATAAAGAAGAGAAGATATAGAAAGAGAGCAGTAAGAAGAGCAGAGTCAGGAGTTTTAGCTTATTGTTTCACACACAAAGCATGCATGTTCAGGTTTTCATCTGAATCCAGTTAGCACATATAGGAAGAAGAATCCATCTCTTCCCAACCAACTGCAATCCATTGCTAGAAGAGACAATACCAAGAAAAATGATAATGTAGAAATGCCTTTTTTGTAACACAAAGGGAATCTTGAGAGAACCTGTCATTTCTGGAATCCTTCGTAAACCACTTCTGTCTTCTTATCCTCTACCCTCAATGGCACAGGCAAAAACACTCTGCTAAAAACAGCCTTCCTTTCCCCAAAGACTTTCCAACTGCACCTGCATAATTTCAATTTACTTTTACTCTTTTAAATACTAGTTCACAAGATCCTACATGATTTAAATTCATTAAGTTAGTCTCAGGATTTAGCATTTAAAAACAATTGCTCAGGAAGTTTTGGAAGTAATTGCTCAAGTATTCTCACTGGCCCCCTTCCTTAACAAATTAAAATTCCATTGTTGCTGGTACTACCTTGGTGTGTGATGACCACCAAGACAGGAAGATTTCATCATTTTAAATGAGTTCAGTCTAAAGTGGGTGAGAACTGCTTCTGCCTGAAGGTGCTAACAGCACTAGGCGTATTAAAGGGGAGAAGCTGGTTAATGTAAAGAGATGAGCATTCAGCAAAATAAAAAGACACACATTCAATCAGTCAGTGTGTTAAAAACAAAGAATTTCAGGAAGACTGGGATGACATTTGGTGCCCAAAGTATCATGCATGTTGTTGTTATTGTTGTTGTTGTAAAGTGCCATCAAGTCAGTTCCAACTCATAGAAACCCTGCATAGGGTTTCCAAGGAGTAGCTGGTGAGTTTGAACCTCTGATCTTGCAGCCCAGTGATTTATCCCATGGTGTCATACCAGGACTAGCATCACCTAAATGCTTCCACTAAAGCTTCAAAGTCTGATGACTAACCCTGCTTACCTTGGAATACTATTGTAAGACTTAGCTTAACATAAAAGAGGAGGAGTCTGGAAGGTTGTCACTAAAATCAGCAGGATGTGGAAGTCTTTGTTTTGTCAGTTGTATAATGTAGTGGTTACAAGTTGGGCTGCTAACCTCAAAGTCAGCAGTTCGAAACTATCAGCCATTCCACAGTAGACAGTTGAGGGTTTCTGCTCCCGTAAATATTTACAGCCTTGGAAACCCTATACAGGATCACTATGAGTCAGAACCAACTCCATGACACACCACTACCATCACCATAGTGAACAGTGGTTTACTTGAAAGAACATACTCATTCAGAAGAATGGCTCTCTAAAGAGAAGAATTCTGATACCACAAATCCTGAGACAACAGTAGATTTCGTTTGTGAAAGTGAGTCTCGGACTCCTTCTGACAATTCATAGATATTAGTGCTGTGTTGAGCTGGCTACAGTGAATTCCACAAAACTAGTATTTATCTTATCTTTATAAAACACTTTGTGTAAGAGAATGTGCTAGACCCATTGTACAATCAAATTAAACGTGGTTCAGAGATTGCCATCTTTTTGGAAACAAGTCCAACCATGAGACATGAGAATTGCCTACACCCTGAATGATAAGTAACCAATTTCAGTCCCTGCCATCTTCCTTTCTGATACAACTAATTTCTTAGTGACCACCCTCCTCTGCACAGCTAGGAGTAAGGGGGATGGCGAAAAGCTCAGAGTAATCACAGGAGTCCCATGTGTGATATAGACTTGGAATATCATGAAATTTTAGTCAATGAGATTCAGGGAAGCTCATCTGAGAGAGTTCTGGCAAAGGGATTTTCATTCCTGAAAGAAACTGGTTAAGGAACACATTGTCAAATACCGATGTGAAGCTTGGAACAGATACTAAATGTTGCAATCATATGTCAACTAACTTGAGGATAAAGCCTATATATCGGGGATGCTTACTGAAAACATGGAAAGAAAACAAGGCCTTGATGTTGATTTTCAACTACTGGATTATTGAAATTTGAAGTACCTCTGGAAGTCTGTGTCATTTAAGATAGAGTTAAGTTGTGTTTTGGAAACTAGAGCTGTGATATAAGCTTCTATAACAAAACAAATGCCTTGTAAGCTACTATCATGAGTAAGGAAGACTGCAGAATTGTTGCACTTGAGTTATGGTGTTGGAGGAGAATATTAAAAGTACCATGGACTGCTAGAAGAATAAACATATCTATGTTGGAAGGAGGACAGCCAGAATGCTTCTTAGAAGCCAGGATGGAGAGACTTCATCTCTCATACTTCAGCCATATTATCAGAAGGAGCAGTCCCTGGAGAAAGACATAATGATATGTAGAGTGGAGGGTCAGCAAAAAAGAGGGAGATCCCTAACAAGATGGACTGGCACAGTGGTAACAGCAATGGACTCAAGCTTAACAATGATTGTGAGGATGGCGCAGAACAGTGCAGTGTTTTGTTCTGTTGTGCGTAAGGTCACTATAAGTTGGTACCAGTTGAACAGCACAAAACAACAACAGAAAGCTAATACTAGTTGCCATCAAACTGAGCTCCTATGGATATTGGATGTCTGTGGCTTCTCAGAGTAGACATCACCATGTATTTCTTCTGAAATTCTTCTGGATGGATTTAAACTGCCAACTTTCAGTTCATAGCTGAGCCTTGCAGTATGGCCTACCAGTTGCTAGATGAGTTGTACAGTACCAAGCATTGAATTAAGAGAACAAAGAGACATCACTGTGATGCATTGATGTGTCAGGTGTCCAGAGCATGAAGATCGTGAGGACAGTAAAAGGATCATGACAATTCACATCTGCCCTGGAGGACCTGAGAGATCAATGAGTCCACTTTGCTCCTTTTAAAATGGCTTTGAGTGATACTGTGATAAAATAACAAAGAGAGCAACATAAGTAGGAAGAGGATCTAAGTCGCCTACTTCCTAGGTCAGATGTTTTAGATTGACAATGGAACCAACATGATGGAAGCAGAAGGTCATGTTGCCAGAACACTCTGCTCAAGGTATCTGGGGGAAGAATGAAAGCCAGGAAGTGAGCAGGCAGCTAACCATAAAGGGCCTCATAAAGGATGGTAAGGAGTGTGGATTTCATCCTGAGGAAAGTAGAGGTTTTGAAGGACCTTAAAAAGTGGAGTGGGAGTTTCTCCCTGCCCGCAGTGGTCCACTCCAGCTGGTGTTTTGCCCTGGCGCCTCTGTGCACTCAGTCCATAGCCACTGAGAACAGCCCTGGAGCCAACAGGCAGCTGTCCTTGCTGAAGACCTTGTAGCAGACCCCGGGCCACTCAAGCAGCTCTAGATCCAGTACACGTCCATTGAAGCAAGTTAGAGGCTTTACTATGAAGCACAGAAGCAGATAATGTCAAATAGCAAGCAGTAGTTGTTACACATTTCTGAAAAAGCAATGTCTGTGTTGTGATGTACGCCTCCACAAACAGGTCAGATCTGTAGGGGAGTTGTGTCAAAGAAGCTGAAGTACAGAGCAGGAGTGTTGTCCTAGCTTTATAGACGTGCATTTGTTGTTGTTAAGTGCCATCAAGTCGATTCTGACCCATAGTGACCCCGTATAGGGTTTCCAAGGAGCAGCTGGTGAGCTTGAACCACCGACCTTACAGTTCAAATGACTTTACAAACTGACTTATTAGTCCATAGCAGCACACCAGGACTCCAGACATGTATTTACTTTACTGTTACACATGACTAAGAAAACAAATAGTGACACACCACTAGGAAGGGTGAGTGGAGCAGCATTTCTTTCACCCACGGCTACTGAGTTGGCAGAAATTAATCTGATTCAGTCAGCAAATGAGGATCCTAGAAAAATTTAAAGTAACACCACCAAATGCAGACCTGGAGCCAGGTTTTCAAGAAGGTACTCCCAATGCTACTGTGATAATGCAGATTCCCGAGAGGATTGTTGCTGCAGGAAATAATGAAGACATTCCATTTTCAAGACCAACAGATCTTGATCTGATTCATCTACTTCCTTTAAGCCTCTGGCACTGGAAACCCCACCTTATGTACTTATACCAGGTGAAAGATTGCTAGATCTTCTGAATTTAGAAAGACCTCCTTCAACCACTCAAAATGAAGAAATCCAGCAGTTGACTAAAAAGAGAGAGCTCTCTGAGTGAAAATGCTGTTCGCCAAAATGCACAGCTGGTCAGAAATGATTCCATGTATGGCATTTCAAATAGAGATACAACAATTGAAGGAACTTCCGATGACATGACTGTTGTAGATGCAGCTTCCTTAAGACGACAGATAATCAAACTGAGTAGACGGCTACAACTTCTGGAGGAAAACAGAACGAGCTAGAAGAGAAATGGCCATGTATTCAATTACTGTAGCTTTCTGGCTGCTTAATAGTTAGCTCTGGTTTTGCTGCTAGAGATAACCACAGCTCTCAGAAATATTTGTCTCAACAGCTAGAAATAAAAAAGAATTTGCAAACTTCATTTATGTCTCTGCATTGTATGCTATTTTATAGTCAACACCCTGAAGATGCATTTCTTCCAGCAAGGAGGAGGATGACCTAGGTGTGCAGAAGCAAAGGGATCACTTCTTCACTCAGATGTATCCACTTTTTAACCAGTTCTGCAGTAACACCTCCTTAAAATCTTCCTTTGCGTGTTTTGTAAATACACTCCAGTATGTTTCTGAAAGGAACTGACTCTTTGGTCTCATCAGCCTGCACAATGAATCCTCTCAATGGGAGCTAGAGTGTGCAGGATAGATTTAGAAAAGGATCTGGTAAAGAACAACAGTCCTTTATTTTGTCCTGTTTCTCAGGCAGTGTTATATGGAAATTGTTTTTGTCGTTAGACATTATTTCATCCACTATTTAGCATTGACACTCTGCAAATCGGGGTCTAGTGCCAGATTGAAGGAAATCAAGTCATCTGATGGCATACAATCATCTTCAGAAGTACCTGTTCAGATGAAATTAAAATATTCCTAACATTTCTGCACTCTCTCTAATATGTGTGCAGTGCATGCATTCTCATTCTCATTTTATTTTTGCAGATGGTTTTCTCTAAGATACATTTTTACTAAGCCCATGTGTGAAGGAACTTTAAAATCTCCAGAATAAGGTATAAATGTGGTGTATTTAATAAACTGTCAATCAAATAATAAAAGAAGTGACTTGATAGGGTCAGATTTGCTCTCTAGGCAAATCAACACAGGTGGCAGGAAGAAGGGTAAATTGGAGGTCAGAAGAAGGAAAAAAGACCATTTAGGGGAAAATAATGCTTTTAGAGTTAGTTTTCATAGTATGCCAATTCAGAGTTGATTGTGATTTTTTAAAAATCAGATAATGGTAGTAGTGAAAGAGACAAGATATCAAAGATAAGAGAAAGAAGAATGAGCAGAACTTGGTGATCCATATGCTGTGGGGGCAATGGGAAAGGGAGAAGACCGGGCTGATGTCTGAGTTTATGATGTGAACAATTCAATGTGATGCTATTTAATGAGGTGGTGGTGATGTGCCATGGAGTCGGTTCTGAGGCTGCAAACCTTTTCAGGAACAGAAAGCCTCATCTTTCTCCCATGGAGCAACTGGCAGTTAAAAACTACTGACCTTCAGATTAGCAGCCCAACTCGTAATCACTACCAGAGCTGATTAGTTTAGTTCTGGCCAAGTTGGTTTGAGGCATTCATGTGTAGACTTCTAATTGTTAGATTGTTCTTGGATACTGTAGAGTTGTCTTTAACCCATAGCACAACAGAATGAAACACTGTTAAGGCCTGCACCATTCTCACAATTGTTATTTTCGAATCCATTGTTACAGTCACTATGTCAATTCATTTCATGTCCAAAGTACATGAGATGAAGCCTTGCCATCCTTGATTGTAAGAAGCATGAGGTCAATATTTCTTCTAAGATTTGTTTGGTCTTATGGCAGCCCCTGGTACTTTTGTCAACACCATAATTCAAACGCATCGACTCTTCTACAGTTTTCCTTATTCGTTGTCCAATTTGCACATGCATATGAGGCCATGAGAATAGATATATACAGAAAATGCCATGGCTTGGGTCAGATGCACCTTAGTCCTCAAAGTGACGTCATTGCTCTTTCACACTTTAAATAGGTCTTTTGCAGCAGATTTACCTAATATAGAACACCATTTGATTCTTGACTGTTGCTTCTGAATTCATTTATTGTGGATCCAAGTTAAAGGACGTCTTTGATAACTTCTATCTTTTCTCCCTATATCATCATGTTATTTATTAGTACAACTGTGAGGATTTTTATTTGTCTTACACTGAGTTGTGAGGCATAGTGAAGGCTGTATTCTTTGACCTTCATTAGTGTTTCAAGTCCTCTTCACTTTCATTGAGTAAGATTGTGTTTTGTTCATATAATAGGTTGGTAAATGAGGCTTTGTCCAATCCTGATGCCACAATCTTCATCAGTTTCTCAGATTATTTTTTCAGCATACAGATTGAATAAATATGGTGAAAGGATACAAGTTGGATGCACACCTTTCTTGATTTTAAACCACACAGTATCCCCTTGTTCTGTTTGTGTGGCTGCCTCTTGGTCTGTGTACAGGTTCTGCATAAATATGGCTAAGTGTTCTGGAATCTCAGTCCCTTGCACTGTAGTTCATAGTCTGTTGTGATCCAAATGGTTGAATGCCTTTGCATAGTAAATAAAGCACAAATAAACATCATTCTGATACGCTCTGCTTTCAGCAAAGATCTATCTAATGTCAGCAGTCATATCATAATCTCCTTGATTCCATGTCCACTTTTGAATCCAGCTTGAATTTCTGGCAGATTGATGTGCTTCTGCAACTGTTTCTGAGTTGTCGGCTGAAACACTTTATTTGTATGTGGTATTAAGATTTTGTTAGATAATTTCATTGTGCCGTCTTTCTTTGTAATGGACACAGATATAGATCTCTTTTAGTCTGTTGATGAAGTATCTGTCTTCCCAATACATTGTCACTTGAGAATGCTTACAGTGTTGCATCTAGTTAGAATATGGAGAAAGATGAGGCTTTTTGCTCTGTGAAGATTTACAACCTCGGAAACCCTGTAAAGGGTCGCTATGAGTCAGAACCAGCTCCACGGCACACCATCACCACCACTACCATATATATATACATACATATATATATATATATATATATATAGAGAGAGAGAGATTAGATAGATAGATAGATAGATAGATAGATAGATAGATAGATAGATAGTGATGTGCTGAACAGGAGTACAGAGGTTTATGAATCAGCATATAGAAAATAATTGAAGACATAGTGTTGATAAGCTGACTCAGGCAGAGACTAGAAGAGGGTTTTTGTCAAAACACAAGGAACACATATCTTAGAGGGAAGTGTGAGAAAGAGAGACACTAAGTGAGGGATAAGTAGACAGGAGACTGTGCCAAGTGAACTGCCACAGAAGTATTTTGAGAAACGAGAATTGGTGAGTAGGGTCAACGTCTTTGCAGAAGCCAAGCAAGTTTTACAACCTTGTCAAAAGCATTCATATTTGAGTGGAAAGAGTAGACATGTAAATGGAGGGGTTTGAGGACTTAAATTAAAGTGAGGATATGTACATAGTGTCAGAAAGTTTGTCAGTAAAGGGTAGGAAAGAGTAGCTAGAGGAGCAACATGCAAGTGGCTACCATTTTTATTTTGTTTTAAGATGGGAGACACAGAGTAAAATTATGAAATTTTTTTCACTTATATTACCTATTGTACTGCATGATACATGGAATTTTTGAACATTGAATTGAGACATCTGAGTGTGGTGGGGGTTCATAAAATAAGAATAACTGAGAGAAGAAGTAAAGCACTGCTGTCTATGGAAAGGAAATTATTAGAGAAAAAAGAGAAAAAGTTGGATGATCAGCAACAAGAACAGTCATTTTGGAAAAAAAAAAAATATGGAGCACCTGATTAGGAAGCCTCAGATGATTGTGTGAAGGAAAGGAAAGTAGATTCTGGATTATAAAATGAAGAGATTAATTGATGATAGAAAAGAGCAAAATTGGTGCAAAGAGAAGAAATCAGAGCACATCCCCCACTATGCTTACTTTTATTGAAAACCATCTTAAATGTTATATTTTGTTTTAAAACATACACATTAAGTAGTTGAATTAATAAATTTAGTGATGCTTTTAGGCTATGTAACATATAATAACCAAGCAAAGTTGTCAGTTTGAGGATTAAGGTGTGACTAATGCAAGCTATGGTACTTTCGATCACCTCATATGCATGTGAAAGTTGGACAGTGAATTGATGAGTGAGAACCTCCAGGACTGTATAAGATGAAACACTACAATTGGTGTTCCATCAATGTCTGGGGTTTTCTTATTTTGCCATTGTCTTCAATGCAGCTTTGAGAGTCTTCTGTCAATATCATTGACTCTTTGTCTATATGCTACTTGTTGAAAGAAGTTGTGGTGTGGTGCTGTAGGATAAACACTGAACTACTAACTACAAGTTTGGCAGTTCAAACTCACCAGCTGCTCCTCAGACACCTGATACATGGTTGTTGTGAGGCATAACTGACTCAAAAGCACTTAACAACAACTTCTTGCTGAAAACATGGGAAATCCTATTCAATTTCATTTCAATGCAATGATTACATGCATCATCATTCAACAGCATTTGCTTCCATTTTCTTTGTTTTTTTTTTTTTTGAATGTACGAAGCACTCAGGAATATATAACCATTCAAACAACCAAAGGGCGTACCCTGCAAGCCTGCCCCCTGGCCTCCAGCTCACAGCCCTTCTCCCTCCTTGAATCCACAGTCCCCAGGGTCTCCATCTCTCCATGTCATCATCTCTGCCTCCATCTGCTGTTGCTGCTTCTTTGGATAGGATCCCGCATTCGCATTCCTCTATTCTCCCTTGATGGTCTCAGGGTCCTCCCCTCCTGGACTGAAGGATCAACCACTCCCCTCCCCTCCTTTTGTTACAAAATGTCTACCTTTACATTTGCAATATTCATAATCAGTCCTGATAGCAATTATTTTCTACTGAACCACAAGAGTCTTATCCCCATCTCCTTTCACCAGCCCCATCTAGACAAGTTGGAAACCACTCAGTGGAGATCCTGCCTTCCCCTGTACCCTTTGAAACTAGGCTCCCTGTTGAAAGCTATAAGCCAGTCACTTAGTGCCTTTGTAGCCCCAACCCCCCCAATTTGGTGTAGCCGATGTCTAAATTGCCCATCCCTGTCAACCCTTTGTACAGAGGGGGTGGGAAAAATCCTTTCTGTAAAGATTTGTTCCCTCTTTTAAGCTACTACATCCATAAATATATATCAAGTATATCAAATTGTAGTAGATTACTTTTTTTCTCTCTCTCTTCCTTCTTCTTCTAGTTGAGTTCTGGTCATCCAGCCATTGAAGCTATGTCAGATAGGTACTATCTTCAAGTACAGGTGTTCCTGTGCATCTCCCCTCACTTCATATCAGCTGGACGCTTCACTTTCTTCTCTAGTCCTCTGTGGCTATGTCCCTGTCTCTGTTCCTGGGCTCAGGAGTCCCCAGGTCTCACTATACTGCTGGCCCACCAGGTCTGAATTTAGTTTGGCAGGAGTCTATTGAACATGGTCGGATTTAACTCACAGCTTCATTGCAGTTTTCCCCCCACTTCCCCTTATTGGTAGACCAACGTGATCACCAGCAAGGTTATATGTCAGTGGCTAGTTTTTCAGAAGTTTTTCACCTGTTCCTTCTGTCTTGTCTTAGTTTGGAAGCGTCATTGAATCCTTTCCACCATGATGACCCTGCTTCCAGTATCACAGCGACATCAAAGCCATCACAGTACAACAAACTGGCAGACAAGTGGGGGCTAATTTGTATGGATTCCTTTATTCTTCTCTCCTTGAGAAAATTCTCAGTCATCATTTCTTCAAATATTTCTTATGCACTCTTCTTTCTTTTCTATCTTTTGGGCCCTCCAGTTACATGTATATTAGAACTTCTGACTGTATCATTATTCTTTCTCATCTGTTTAGTTCCATCACTATGTCTGTCCACACTTCATTATGGATGTTTTCCCCCCTATATTGTTATTTACTAAGGAGCTCTGGTAGCGTAGTGGTTACGAATCGGGCTGCGAACCAGAAGGTCAGCAGTTCGAAACTACCAGCTGCTCTGCGGGAGAAAGATGAGGCGATCTGCTCCCGTAAAGATTTACAGCCTCGGAAACCCTATTCAGGGTCGCTATGGGTCGAAACTGACTCGACGGCACTTAACAACAACAACAACAACATTGTTATTTACTAATTCTTGTTTCAGCAGTCAAAGCATGCATTAAGTTTTTAATTTGGGTTTTGAAATTGTCCATTTGAGAGTTTCTATTTGGTTCTTTTCAAAATTTATTTTCTGACATTTTGTATTTAGCATATTTTCTGTGCACATTAGGTAAGGTTAGTATGTTTATATTCTGTTAAGTTCAGTATCTAGAGTACTTGTGTTTCTCTGTTGACTTGTTTTGCTGGCTCTTTCTCATGTAGCTCTCGTCTGGTGACTATTTGTCTTTTCTGGACATTATATTTCACTCTCCCCAGCCTTACAGTGCTGACATGGAAAGAAAAAAAAAAGTGCTTCTCAGCCTTTACGTTGCCTTTGTTGTAGTTAAGTGTCATCCAGTTGGTTCTGATTCATAGCGACCCTGCGTAAAGTTTCTGAGGAATAGCTGGTGACTTCAAACCACCTACCTTGCAGTCCAAACTGACCTTAAGGTCCAGTGCTTATCCTGCAGTACTATACCCATACTCCTTAAGCTGTTTTAGAATTAGGAATATTCTTTCCTCCCCTGTCAAAAAGTTACCTGACTACCTTGGCCCCATATTTGGTTACTTCTTCCCATCTAGCCTAGAAACTACCTACTTCCTTCTTAGCAATGTGATGCTTTCAGGACGGATTAAAATATACGATTTTAATACTTACTCCAAATATTTTAGTGATCCTAAATTTAGTGTGAGAATTGGTTCAAATAACCAAATCTATTTAATAACAGAGAAAATCAGAGTGGTATTATGAAGTTCCTTCTTTCAAAATATATTTATTCTTAATTTCTCACTTCTCCTTAATAATGTGGCACTATAATTAGAAAGGTGTCCATGGTGTGGCGCTGTGGGTTAATGTGTCAGACTGCAAAGCTGTTTGAACTGCAAGGTCGGTAGTTCAAGCTCACCAGCTGCTCCTCAGAAACCCTATACAGGGTTGCTATGGGTTGGAACCGACTCGACAACATTTAATAACAACAGCAACAAATAATTATAGAAAAGTAGAATTTATTTCCAAAATCTGTAAAGGTGATGCTACATGTTCCTTAGTGTTCTAAAAGTTTAATTTTATGGTGAAATGTCTTTAAATTTGAAAATACTTAACACATTTTAAAATTATTTAAATCTTATATTTGCAGATGTTAGTTTGTGTTTTTGGGTTGTGTGGCACTGTGGGTTAATGTACTGCAAAGTTGATTTGAACTACAAGGTCAGCGGTTCAAGCTCACCAGTCGCTCCTTGAAAACCCTATAAAGGTTTGCTATGGGTTGGAACCAACTCGACAGCACTTCACAACAATTGAAATACTAAACATGATTAATCATTTCAATATACAGAAGCTTTTCTTTACAAAGTCGATTATTTTAATATATATACTTATAGAAAACGACACATCCTAAAATATTTATCGTAATTGAAAAATATTTTTCTTTCTTTCTTTTGATATTCATAATTGTGAATTTATCTTTCCATAGATATACACTATATATGTAATGGACATTTTACTTTTTGCACTTGCATACACTTTTCCATATTGGCTTCATACATGTGTTTAGGTCAATACATCCTGCTACATCATGATTAACTATTGTTCCATGGTTCACTATTTTGTTTCCTGTGAATTTTTTTTTTCCTTTACTGTAAATAATGTGGCTATAAACACCATTGTACAAAGTTTTTAGTTTCCTTTTTACTTTTGGACCATGTCCAGAGGGGGATTTCTGTGTCAAAGAGTACATGCATTTTTCTAGGTCTTGTTGCATATTGGGAGTTCTGATGTGGTGCTGTAGGATAAATACTTCCTGTTAACCACAAGGTTAGTGGTTCAAACCAACCGGTCACTGCTTGGAAATCCTATCCCAGATTGCTGTGAGTCAGAACCAACTTGATGGCACTTAACAGCAATGACATAAAAGAAAGAAACAAACAAAAATTTGTTTGTAGATTCTGTTATTATAGAATATAAACCTATAAGAATACTGAAGAGATCATCTAGCTTAGGGTCCTTCCTAATTTTTGTGTTAATCAGCTTTTGAAATGACTAAAGCCCCAAACTTCATTCTTCAGTGTACTTACTGTCTATCATTTCAGATCTGAAAATTTGTTTGTTTCCTTTTTTCCATGGGTGGGTTTCACTTTCACTATGGAGTCCTGGTATGGCACTGTGGGTTAATGTGCTAGTGGTTCAAGCTCACCAGTCACTCCTCAGAAACCCTATACAGGGTCGCTATGGGTCAGAACCAACTCAACAGCACTTAATAACAATGACAACATGGAAGGGCAATCTTGCTCGTTAAGATCGCCATACTTCTATGGTTCTCTGTGATTTAGAACTGATTGAACATCACTTAACAACATCAACAACATGGGTCAGAACCCTTTAGGAAGAAAGGCAAGACATTCTCTTTGCAGAGCACACAATTGTCAACAACTGACTTGTGATTGTTCTGAATACCCATTGCTGTGCAACAAATTTCTCCAAAATGTAGTGGCTTAAAACCACTACTGTGATTTATTATCACTCATGGATTCTTGGATCAGGACCTTGGAAATGGCTTGACTTGGACAATTCTGGCTCAAGGTCTCTACTAAGGTTACAGACAGGAGGTAGGCATTTCTTTTTCTCTCCTTTCATCTAGGCTCAATGCCTTCTCTAGTATTTCTTGTCATGTGTGCCTTGTAGGCAATCTGTCTTTTTATATAGTGCTTCATGGATCCAAAGTGTTCCAAAATAAATGGGGGAAAGTTGCTTAACTTTTTCTAAACTAGGCTGGAAATTATGTGGCTGCATCTTTAATGTCCAACCTAGATTCAGGAGAAGACTTAGACTTGTTGGGTAGAGTGTCAAATAATTCCTAGACATGTTTTAACATCAGCATAGTAATTTAACCAATGTAATGGTGTTTACAAAATTGTTCATTGTTTAGAGCAGGATTTCTCATCTTTAGAACTATTAACAATCTGGGTAAGATGCCTATGGGGCCTCTCCTGTGTATGGTATGATATTAAGCAGTATCTTTGGCTTCAACAATTAGATGCCAATAGTACCTCTTCTGCAGTGTGACAATCAAAAATGTGTCTAGACATTGCTAAGTGTCACACAGAAGAAAAAATTCTGTCTAGTTTAGAACCAGTGCACTAAGAACCAGTGCACTAAGCAGCCATATATTAACTACTTTCAATATTCATGAAATCATGGAAAGAATTCCAACTATGAAGAGTAGGTTCAATTCCAGTGGTTTTCTTGGTACCTTTTGATAAAGCACAGGCAAAATATTCCCTAGCTTTCTGTCTTGTTGGAAAGATCAAAAGGTATTATGAACAGGAAAGTATTTTGCAGAATATAAAAGTATATAGAAAGGTAAGGCAAAAAATATTTCTACAAAATCATAAAACCCTTATTAAACAAAAATATACAAATGTGAAGCTATTGTTTCTCAACATCCCCTCCACGTAGGTCTATACACTTCTGAAGGTGATGTTTCCATCTCTGTAACCCTTCTCAAGCATAACAACAATTCTGAAAATCACATGTGCATAGTATTGCTATGAGTTGGAACCAATTCAATTGCACCTAACAACAACAAACCTTTCTCCAAATAATTCTGTGCTCTTCAATTTATACTACCTCAAAACAGCAGTTTTGACATCTTCAAGAGACTCAATTATATTCCTTTTCCTTTGCATATTGAAAACAAAAAGAAGTCTGAAGGGACAGGATTAGGGCTGTTGGGTGGATGAGGTAAGGTTTCCCAGTGAAATTCTAATGCACCTTGTTACTCTCATAGAATGAGCAGATGCATTGTCATCATGGGAAACAACACCTCAGTACAACTACTTTCCTGACCTTTTTCTCAGCAATACAGTTTTCAATTTTTCTATAACTTCTTTGTGGTCTGTGAGAAAGAATGATATCACCTTTGTTCTTATTTAGTGTGATGTTGCAAACTTGCAATAGAGACTTAAACATATTTTTATTTCTAAAAGAAAGCAGAGTTTGAGGTCTACCATTCTATATCAACGACTATGAGGGTCTTTTGTGCTTTTGCATCACCTTTTTCTAAAGCACCATAGCTGGAAAGCAGACATTTTATACAGAATGTAGTCATTCCCCAAAGGGCCTACAGTTTCCAAATTTAGTTACTTTTTTGAGGTGGGAAACGTGGTGTAGGGGGAGGCTTTCTACAGGCATTATAGTCCTACTATCAAGAAGACAATATTAGTCAACACGACATATCCTGTGGTTGTGTGTGTTCAAAAGATCTAAATGTGGCCTATGACCATTTCCCGTACATATTCTGAGTAATGGTTAGCTATACACTTTTGAGTTTGTAGTCTGCTTTCTTATTTTCACAGTTAGGTTCTAACTAACCCCACTTCCTGTTTTTGTGGCTTTTGGAAAGCCCATGGACTAATGGTTTCTTGGCTTTCAGGGTGTGCTTCAGTAAATGGTAGCAGCATGTCACCCAATATACAGCAGTTTTCAGAGAGTAAAAAGACCTTTATCTAGGGTATTCTCTTCGTGTTAGAGGTGGAAGTGGGATGAGGAACCAGTATGCCTTATTATGTTTCACAAGAAGGATGCTGTATCCTCAGTAATGCATGCTAATATTAATTGTTGTTGTTGTCAGGTGCCATCGAGTCGGAACCGACTCATAGCGACCCCATGCACAGCAGAACGAAACAATGTCTGATCCTGGGCTAACCTCACTACCGCTGCCACACCTGAGTCCATCAATGATGCCACCTGGCTGATCCATCTCATTGGGGGTCTTCCTCTTTTTCTCTGACCCTCCACCCTACCCAGCATGACATCCTTCTCCAGCGATTGTTTCCTCCGGACAATATGTCCAAAGTAGGAGAGACGAAGTTTAGCCATCCTGGCCTCCAAGGAGCACTCTGGCTGCACTTCCTCCAAAACAGATTTATTGGTTCTTTTGGCAGTCCATGGCACTTTCAGTACTCTCCTCCAACACCACAACTCAAAGGCATCAATTCTTCTACGATCCTCCTTATTCACTGTCCAGCTTTCGCATCCGCTAATATTAATAGTAAATAAAAATGGTCTTTATTATTGAATGCTTATCACTTACTATGGAGTCCTGGTGTAGTACTGTAGGATAAGCACTCAATCATAAAGGTCGGTTTGAACTGCAAGGTCATAGGCTCAAGCTCACCAACCTGTACAGGGTCGCTATAAATCAGAATTGACTTCAGACTACCACATATATGTAATTTAATGCATTATTTATAATGCACATACATATAATGTGCATATATAGATACCATTTTAAGGAGCTCTGGTAGTGTAGTGGTTACGAGTTGGGCTGCTAACCTCAACGACAGCAGTTCGAAACTACCAGCTGTTCCATGGGAGAAAAATGAGGCTTTCTGCTCCTGTAAATTACAGCCTTAGAAACCCTGTATAGGGCCTCTATGAGTCGAAATTGATTCCAAGGCACAACACCACCACCATATATAATTTTAATTATCTGTGTATATATCCTTTCAGTAGCCTGAGTTAAAGCATCTTCCTTTGTACTAGTCCAGAATTCTGAGGGTTAATTAAAATAGTCTTTACTGATCTTCCATTATAGTTCCATTATAGTAGGTGAGGACAGAAACGGAGGGGAGGGGAATGATGCAGCTCTTGAGACAAAGCCTATACTTGAAAACAACTGAGTAACATTAATTAACTCATTGTTACATGGCAGGAAGGAAAATAATCTATAGTTAATCTCTTTCTCAGTAATTATTATTGAACCACAATAAACTGTACAAGGCACTATTTTGAATTCTGAGAACATAGCAGTGAACAAATAAAGTCCCTGCTTTTAGGTCAAAGGTAGATTTCATGTGAAACAAATCAAGCTTCAGTTTCAGGGCCCATCATTGTATAGGCCTCTTCCTGATATTTTGTTAACTCTTCAAACAAGTTGTCAGCCAACATTTGGTCTCATCTGAATGTTTGACTCACACAGGATCTATTCCTTACACACTTAGATTTTTTTAATTAAGTTCCTCAAAGGTTGTTTGGCTGAGAGCCTCAGTTCATTGCTGGCTCTCAGACGGGAAACTACCCTCAATCCCTTGGCAGATGAACCTCTCCATAAAGCAAAACAGCAACAAGAAAACACAATTTGCCATCTGACTCAGGGTGACCCCATTGTGTATCAGAGTTGAAGTCATATTCCACCAGGTTTTTATGTCTGTGACGTTTTAGAAGCTGATTGATAGGCAGGTCTTTTTTCCAAAACACCTCTGGGTGGTTTTGAACTGCTCATCTTTCAATTAGTAGCTGAGGGCTTAACCATTTGAAACCCCCAGGAACTTCGTGGACCTCTCGATAGAATAGTTCAAAACATGGCAGCTTGCTTCATCAGCGCCACCATGGAAGATCATCTGCTAGTAAAGTAGAAGTTACAGTTTTATACAATGTATTTGCAGAACTGACATTCTTTCACTATTGGTTATAAGTCCTACATCCTGCCCACATAAATCAAGGGGATAGGGATTACAAGGAAACAAAGATGTGAATATCAGGAGGTAAGGATCATTGAAGAGGACTTGAAACATTTGCTTATGAAGATCAAAGAGCACAG
>NW_006408600.1:3486210-3487383 GCF_000296735.1 Chrysochloris asiatica | reverse complement strand
ACTCGATGGCACCTGACAACAACAAGGATCATTGGGGCATACCTTAGAGTCTGTTCACTACAGACAGTAAGCAGAGGCATTCCTGATAGGTTTTTGATTACTCTTTCACTGGAAAGAAGAGGAAATCAGCACATTTCTGGGGAAGAGCATTCCATACAAAGGGAGCAAAGGAAGTGAAGTTGAGTGTGTTTCAGGAAAAGTTGAGTCTAGCTGAGTTAGCTAACGAGATAGAGTAAAAGGTGACGTCAGAGAGGGATGAGGCAAAACCTACGTTTGAAAACAGTCAAATAACATTTGCAGATAGGAGATACAAATCTTATCAAAGACAGCAGAAGAAGGAAGTATGCAGGCTACAAGAGTTGAGAAAGACCTCCAATTGAAAGTTTACAGAGAAGTGGTCTGTGAGCACAGATAACGGAACAAATATTAATTTCATTTAAGTCTAGTCTATTTCAGACATTGCCTCAAGATATGTGAGGCATATTTTGCCACTGAGCAAATTAGTTAACAGGCACTGACTTGCTAACAGCACAAAAATGCTATTTTGAGAGAGAGCTATATAGATGCGTTTCTCCTTTCACATAGCTGGAAGATAGAAAGAAAGTGGAAAAACAGAGAAATTCATGTGACAGCATTCTTTGTAGTTCTTTCAGTAATTTCTGAGCCAACATTCTTTCTCCAGTAACTCAGCTGTAGGGAGAATGTGACAGTCAGCCAGAGGGCAGCTCACCCTCCAGGATCCTTAAGAAGAAAGAGGGTCTCCTGGTTGCTAGCAAGCATTAGTATCATAAATGGGTTTAAGAAGCAGCTTCAGGGAGCTTTTGGAGATGTCGCTGGCCTGTAAGATCAGATTTGTGAAAAGTAAAAGAGTCACATGACACAGTACTCCAGAACTTAGTGTTGTTACTTTGCCACAAAACAAAAGTTTCAGGCTTTTTATGTTGTATAAATTCAAAATAATACACCTTGAATTACTGTATGCTTCTCTTTGTATTTATATATGTGCATGTAGCGTAATGGTTACGAATCTGGCTGCTAACTGGAAGGTCAGCAGTTTGAAACTACCAGCTGTTCCGCTGGAGAAAGATGAGGCTTTCTGCTCCCATAAAGATTTACAGCCTTAGAAACCCTGTACAGGGTCGCTATGAGTCGGAACCGACTCTACGGTACTTA
>NW_006408600.1:3472711-3485330 GCF_000296735.1 Chrysochloris asiatica | reverse complement strand
CTCCTATAAAGATTTCCAACCTTGGAAACCCTCACAGGTCACTCTAAGTCAGATTGGGAGTGGGTTTGGTTTTGGCTTTGGATACAAACTAATATTATTAGCTTGTTCTTGTTTCATGGGTGCTGACGGATGACTGAGACTCCTGGGTGAGGGAAAGAGGACTTAATTACTCATGGCACAACAAGCAGTATGAGCATTAGTATATTTCCATGGGTTCTCCTTAGCCTTCTAAAGTGTTATGAGGATTATCTGCACACACTGAAGTTTATGTTTGAAGAGAAGAACATTGAGCTTAGGGGACACTTAGTTTTATACTAAGCACAAAGGAAGTTTGCTCTTTGTACCAAAGGAAGACAACACCTTGTCCCTCAAGGCTGCTCCCTATAAACATGGCCCTGGGAAATGGTCCGGGTAAAGACGTGTCAGGATCTTGCATTCTTGGCATCCACATTGAGACATATAGAAATGTAAGAAACCCATGAAGATGTCTCTCATTAACACACTCATCCTGCTGTTTATTTAATCAAGTCTACTTCATTTACTTACCTCTACCATCATTTCTACTACACCTTTTGTTTATATTGGGCTGGATCTACTGTCTGGTGCGATAGGACCCAAGTTTGTATCAAACATACTTAAACAGTTTCAACAAACATAGGAGTTCCTAATAGTTCCAAATACTTTCCAATTTCAATACTCAGTTGATTGCCAACTGTTCTTCCGTTTTCTCTCTCCACCGTCCCTGTCCCAGATCACATATGCACTCAAAGTTTTATCTTCCATATCTGTTTATCAAGGATTGTGCTAAACAAAGATGTTGTTGTTGTTATCGACTCATAGTGACCCTATACACAACAGAATGAAATATTGCCCGGCCCTACGCCAACCTCACAATCATTGCTACCTTTGATCCCATAGCTCCTGCCACTGTGCCAATCCATCTTGTCGGGTGTCTTCCTCTTCTTCTATTAGACTCCATTTTACCAAACGTGATATCCTTCTCCAGTGACTGGTCCCTCTTGACAATATGTCTGAAGTATGAAAGATTAAGTCTGGCCATGCTGGCTTCCAGAGAGCATTCTGGCTGCACTTCTTCCATCACAGATTGGTTTGTTCTTTTGGCAGTCCATGATACCTTTAATATTCTTCTCCAACATCATAGTTCAAATGCATTAATTCTTCTATAGTCTTTCTTATTCACTGTTCAACTTTTGCATACATATGAGGTTATTTGAAAATACCATGGCTTGGGTCATGGCTTTTTGAAAAACACTAAGATAGTCTGTGACATAGGATAAGTACTGGACTACTAACCACAAGGTAGGCAGTTCAAACCCACTAGCCATTCCACAGAAGCCCTGTATAGGGTCGCTATGAGTTGGAACTGACACCATGACACTTAACAACAACAAAAACAACAAGAGGATTTGAGAAAACAAATAAAAAATGATTGTTTTAGAAATTACAGTTATTCGTGACAACGTTGTAAGATACTGATTTCAATGAAGTTTTTTGAATTACAGGGAGTTAAAAACAATTCATAAGTAAAGTGCTATTACTTTTTGTCTTGAGATAGCTACATATATATACATATATGGATTGGCACAGTGGCAGCAGCAGTGGGCTCAAGTGTAGCAATGACTGTTGGGGTTGGTATAGGGTCAGGCACTGTTTTGTTCTGTTGTGCATAAGGTCACTCTCTATGTGTCAGTACAGTCTTGCCGGTACCTAACAACAACAACGTGTACATACACATTATATGTTCCATATTTTTAAACAAATAGTAAACGAGCTATACATTTTTACAAACCATGAAAATCCCTGTCAAATTAAGTTCCTTTGGGTCTGAGGAGCATTCTATATGTGGGCATGTTATACGCAAACTATAGTATGTGTGTGTGTTTGTATAATTAGAATGTTTACAAGTGGAAGCAGTCTTACAGATAAGTTTCTAACTTCAGATATAAAAATCCAAGGCAAAGAGAGAATAGGAAACTTGCCGAAAAAGCAGCATAGGAGCTTATGTTAAATCTTAACTTCCTTTTTCCCACTACAGTGTTCTTTCATCTAATCACACCGTGTGTGAGAAACTTAGCAAACAAGAATGATAAGTTCTTATTTATTCATAGTTTTTATTTCTCTACTAAGAACAATATCGATTATAGAGCAAGCACTCAATAAAACTGTGTTGGGTGAATAGAAAATAAATGCATGCATAAATAAGAAAATAAAGCATTTTAAATAAATACCTGTGCACAGGTGTGTGTAAATGCATGTACATGTGTTTGTGTGTTCTGTTGTTGTTGTTGTGTGCCATGGAGTTGGTTCCGACTCATAGTGACCCTGTACAGAGTTTCTGAAGCTATAAATCTTTACGGGAGCAGAAAGCCTCATCTTTCTCCCGCGGAACAGCTGTTAGTTTCAAACTGCTGACCTGAAGGTTCACAGCCCGATTCATAACCACTTATTTAAAATATTATCAGTTTTGTGTTGTGGACACTTGTGAATGGATAGAAAAGAAAGAGTCATGGTGAAATCCTTAGGGGTTCTCACAAAATTCATATCACAAACATAGACTTCCATAGAATTAAAATGTTGTCATGTGACCATTTAAGTTATTAAAATGGAAGGTATTTATCAGCATTGCACTTTTAAATCTATAGGCATAAATGTGGAGATCCAATTCTTAGTACATGACTAGCAAAATACATTAAATTATGGTAAGAATCAAATTTAACCCAGTGGACCCCAGAACCCTTTTGCATATTATAAATTGTCTTCATATTTATGATAAAAATAGGCATGGCAAAGTGAGGTTTAAGTGTTTATAGTCCTGCTATTCTGGGGCAAGAGAGCAAGTTCTATTCTTCCCATTAATTTTTTTTTAAGTTTTTATTCTGAATTATGTGATAGTTTACAATGGAGAACATTAGCTTTACATTCATCCTATTGTATATCGTTTCATTGCCATGATTGCCATCCTCTCCATGCTCAGTCGTCAGCACACAGCCCCTCTCCCTCTCTGGGTCTAGAGTCCCCAGCCACTCCATCTCTCAAATCATTGTCTCTGCCTCCATCTCTGGTGTCACTGTTTTTCTGGGTAGGATCCCGCACTCCGCCCTTCCCCCTTGATGGTCCTAGGGACCTCCGCTGCTCCTATTCTGCAAAGTCAACCACTCCCTCCTTTTGCTACAAAACCTCTACCTTTACATTTCCTACCTTCACAGTCAGTCCTGATAGCAATTATTCACTATTGTACCACAAGAGGCCTATCCCCATCTCCTTTCATCAGCCCCACCCAGACAGATTATATACTACTCAGTGGGGATTCTACCTTCCTCCAAGCCCTCTGGAACTAGGCTCCCTCTTGAAAGCTTGAAAGCCATTCACTTCTTGCCTTTGTAGCCCCCCATTTTGGGTAGCCAATGTCCAAGTTGCCTATTCCCATCTACCCTGTGTACTGAGGGTGTGGGAATGATCCTTGTAGTAAAGATTTCTTCCCTCTTTTGAGCTACTGCATCCATAGGTGTAGGTCAAATTCATCAAATTGTATCAGATTATTCTTTTTTTTCCTCTCCTTTCTTCTTCTAGTCGAGTTCTAATTATCCAGCCACTGAAGCCAAGTCAAGTTGGTATTATCTGTAAGTGTGGGTGTTCTTGTGCAAATCCCCTCACTTCTTATCAGCTGGACCCTTTACTCTCCACTCTAGTCCTCTGTGATGATGTCACTTTTTCTGGGCCCAGGAATCCCCAGGTCTTGCCATACTGCTGGCCAACTAGGTCTTCAACTGGGTTCACAGGAGTCTATTGAACTTGGTAGGACTTAGTCCGCAGCTTCATTGCTGTTTTTCCGTCACTTCCCCTTATTGGTGACCAACGTGGCCATCAATCAGACTGCACGTCTGCTCGTGTATTCCCCTTAAGTCCTAGTCTTGGAAAGGGGTTTGCCCTGAGGGGACCCAACCACTTGCCTTGATGCCTTCTGGGCAAGCAGTTTGCTTGTTCTTGTAGTGGCAGTCAGAATGCCATTATTGTTTTTTATTTTTCCTGTCAGTTATTTCTTTCAAGAAGTATCTTCTATTCTTCTAGCCGCTCCAGGCTGGTCTGCTTTTCCTTTCAAGTGGAGATTTCCCACCTCAGAAGATTCTGGATGGGGCTCAGGGTAGCTCTTATGGTCTTATGCAATGCAAAGGCTCCACAGGAAGCTTCTTTCACTAGGCATGCTGTAGCCCCATTTTAGGTATGCCAATCATTTATAGGCAGAAGACAGACTTACAAGCTTTCTATGATGATGTTTCTGGCTATTCCTTTCTTCCCCCTTCAAGTGTCTATTTTACAATAGTATGCAAGCTTCCCATTAATTTTTATCCTGATTTTCTGTGTTACAAGAATATCACAAAATATGTATATAATATATATATAATATAATTATATATCATAAAAATATAAAAGAAGCATATTGTACCCACAAGTTTACTGCTTGCTCTTTAAAAGTTGTTATTGTTAAATGCCATCAAGTTTGTCCTAACCCAGAGCAACCCTGTATAGGGTTCCCAAGGAGCAGCTGGGGAGCTTGAACCACCGATCTTGTGGTTCAAACTGACTTTGCAGTCTGATGCGTTAAGCCACAGTGCCACACCAGGACTCCTGCATTTTAATATTCACAAGTATTTTTATACTTTTGTTCTCTGAATATTATTTCTATATTTTGCATTTTCATTAAGCATTTTATCTTACTCTGTGGCTCTGTATGATAAGCCCTAGACTGCGAACCACAAGGTCAGTGTTTCAACCCCACTATCTGCTTTGTGGGAGAAAGATGAGGCTTTCTGCTCATGCAAAGATTTAAAACCTTGGAGACTCTATACAGGGTCACTATGAGTCAGAATTTACTCCAAGGCACTTAATAACAGTAGTCTTCATAATTAGTGTCCTGGTGTAACACTCTAGGATAAGCACTTGCCTGTATATGATAAAGGTCAGCAGTTCAAACCCACCAGCTGCTTCTCAGAAACCTACAGGATCACTCTGTCAGAATTGACTTGACAGCCCTTCACAATACAACAACAACAACAAGTGGCTGTATGCTATTCCATCCCATTTCTAGTCTACAAAGAAACCCTGATGGCTCAGAGATTAAGCACTCGGCTATTAGCTGAGAGAGAAGCAATTTGAATCCACCAGCCACTTTGTGGAATAAAAATATGACAGTCTATTTCCATAAAGATTTGCAGCCTTGAAAACCCTATGGAGAAGTTCTACTTTGTCGTGTGGTGGTGGTGGCTATGTGCCGTGCCGTAGAGTTGGTTCTGACTCATAGCGACCCTGAAGAGAAAGGCTGTAAATCTTTATGGGAGCAGAACGCCTCATCTTTCTTCCATGGAACAGCTGTTAATTTTGAACTACTGACCTTGCAGTTCTCAGCCCAATTAGTAACCACTAAACTACTAGAGCTCTGTCCTGTCCTATAGGGTCACTATAAATCAGAATTGAGTCAGTGATAGTGGCTTTGGGTTTTTCTTTCTTTCTTTCTTGTTTCTTGTGCTGGGGTACAATAATATTGGACATTTATTTCATTTTAACTATTAGTTATTAAGGACTTTTGTAAAGTGTATTTTATTAGGCCACATACTTACCAAAAAACAAACGAAGCAGAGCAGGTGTTCTTTGAGTAGATTGTGGCTCATGGCGCCCCAGCTTTGAGGAGTTAGAATGACACTCCATCCGGTTTTCAAGGTTGTGGCAATTCCGTATCAAATCGACGGACTTTTCTTCCAGGGATGTCTGGGCGGGTTCAAACTGCCAACCTTCCTGTTAACAGTCAAGTACTTAACCATCTGCATCACACAAAACAATATTTCTGTGGCCTAGACTCCTATTTGCAAAACAGAGGAGGCTGTCTTTAAATTCTGGCATAGCACTGTAGGATAAGCACCAGATTATCAACCAAAAGGTTAGTGGTTCAAACCCACCAGCCACTCCTTAGAAATCCTTTACAGGGTCATTATGAGTCAGAACCTACTCAACAATGATTAACAACAACATTTATTCTTTTGGGGTAAAGAACCTTTGTCCTAATTCCTGAGCACAGTTCTGGAAATCTTTGCTGCCCCTAGTCATGACTCCTGTGTCCTATCTCATTTGCTCCTCAGAAACCCTCTGTAGGTTTGCTATGGGTCAGAACTGACTTGACGGCACTTAACAACAACAATCTTAGGAGTGAAGGTATATCCTCTGCTATCTCTAGGGGCAGTCGGCTCTCAGGGAAGGGAGAAACCTTCTTCCCTCTTGTTGAGATTCAGTTCTAACATTTGGTTCTTTGTTTTTGGTGAACACATTTACCCCTTACCCTCCCATCATCTGTCTGAAGGGATGGAACTCAGTGTAGTCTGAGAGGCATACATTGGAAACCTCTTTCTAAAACCACATCTTGCTTCAGGCTAAACAATTTAACCTTAATTTTCTTCTCTTAAATTTCTTCTTTGTGTAAGGCAAATGACTAAATACTTGGCCACAAGCCACAAGGTTTGTTGTTTGAATGCACCCTAAGGACCCTTAGAAGAAAGGGCTGTTGGTCTGCTTCCAGAAGGTCATCGTTTTGAAAGTTCTCGCTCACATGGGGCCAAGTTACCACAACTCTGAATATTCTAGATCCCAACAATAACAAGTCTCCCTGGACTTTTCTGCATATGAACTCCTTCCCTGAAAAACCTGTTCCACCAGTTCTTCAGCATGTACAGATATGCTGGACTCTGCATTGTTGGAAAAAAAATGACCCTCTCGTTGCCATCCTTTCCTACAAATATGTCTCTTTAAGCTCCAGTAGTAATGCCACGAAGTCAATAAACATCCCTTGCCGAGTTCTTACTGTCAAATTTGGAATGGCTTGTTTTTGCTTTACATAATAATTTATTTTTGCTCTTTAAAATTTTATTTTTTTCTTTTCTGAAGTTCACTAAATTTTGAGAACAAAACTAGGTTAATAGGTTATATCCAACTTCTCCTCCAAGTCTTTTTCTCTTAAAATTTCTTATAACTTAAAGCTGGGTTTCAGAATTAAAACAACAACAACAACAAACAAACCAGATACTGCTAAGTCAGTTCCCACTTCTGACAGCTCCTTTTGTGTTAGAGTAAAACTGTGCTTTATAGGGTTTTTAACTTCTTTTTCTCAATGCAATTGCCAGACATGTCTTCAGGGACACCTCTAGGTCAGTTCCAACCTCCAGTCTTTTGGTTAGCAGGCAAGTGCATTAAAGTTTGCAATACCCAGGGATCCCTATCAAGTAAAGTGGTAGAATAAACTCCATAGTTTCTGAAATTAGTATAGTTGCCAAAGACCCCTTTCAGAGATGGTCAAGAACCCACCCTTTCTATACTCTTCTCTTTCTCACCTTGGTTTATAGTGAACATGGTGTTCCTTGTGACTTTAGTGAATTTAACCTTTCTCTTCATGAAGTAAATTCACATTTCCCCTTTAAGACCTATATCAACTTTCATCTACTTTTGAAGCCTTCAAACTTAGACATGGCATCCATATAACTTTGGGCCCGAGCTGTATATAAAAAAACCCCAAACCCACTGCTGTTGCATGTATCCCAACTAATTGTTGTTGTTGTTAGGTGTCATTGAGTCAATACCAACTCATAATAAGAAGACTGATAGATAAGACATTTTTTTTCCTGCTATTCATAAGGTTTTCAGTGACTAAACATTCAGAAGTATTCCACCTTTACTGCTTACTAGTCTGTCTTATTTTGGAAGCTCAGCTGAAATCTGTCACTCATGGTGACCCTGCTGGTATTTAAAATACCGGTGGCATAGCTTCCAGCATCACTACATCACTCAAGCCTCCACAGTACGACAAACTGACAAACGAGTGGTAGGTTCACATGTGTAGCTACCATTTATATTGATGAAAAATGTATTTCTAGTGAAAAAGTTGTTTGTCTTGCAAAATGTTATCGTACTTTCTCCAAGATCATTTCTTTCTCTAAGGCTCTATTTCCTAGCTCCCAGTCCTTATTTATTGTTCTCAACTTTCTCATTCTAACTACTAGTAATTAACTTTGCATCTTGATTACATTCTTGATCAATTTCAGACTGCAGAAGTTGGTAAAAATCTTCCCTTTCTTCATCTTTGACATTAATGGTTGGTAAGAAAATTTGAAATATTCACTGATATTTTTATAGACATATGGATATTATCCTATTAATAACAATGATGTATTTTAGAATAGAAAATTTTGACAGTGAATGTGAAACCATTTGTCTTCAATTTGTCATTGCTGTCATAATAAACCATATGATTGTCCAATTCAAAGCAACCAGTACTAGTCCATTTCAGCTCATTAATTCTCGGTTATTGCTTTTTATATGTTCCAGTTCGTCTTTGACCACTTTCAATTTTCCAAGACTCATACTTGCTACATTCCATGTAAACTGGATGTTAGCAGGTGTTTCTTATTTTGAGTCATGTCCCATCAACAAATGAAGGTCCTGGAAGCTTAGCTCCATTCATGTCATTAAAGTCAACTCTAGTTTGAGGTGGCAGCTCTTTTCCAGTTGTATTTTGAGGGCCTTCCAAGCTGAGGTGGCCAACTTCTGGCACTATATCCAGCAGTATTCCACTGCTATCCATAAGGTTTCTGCTAGCCAAGTTTTTTAGTAAAGCACCAGATCCTTCTTCCCTGTCTTAGTGTGGATGCTCCCCTGAAATATAGGTGACCCTGCTGGTATCTGAAGTACTGGTGGCATAGCTGCCAGTATCCCAGCAACACATAAGCCACTACAGTACTACAAACTGACAGACCTCATTAAGTATCACATACTAGTTGGTGTGGTGCTGTAGTATAAGCACTGGTCTACTAACCACATAGTCATCATTTCAAACCCCCAGTTTCTCTTTTGTATCCTATACAGGTTCGCTATCAGTTGGAAGCAACTCTATGGCACTGGACAACAAGTATGAAATGATTCTATATATAATGATTGCTGTTGTTTCTCTTAAGTCCTGTGGAGTTGGTCACAACTCATAGTGGACATGTATAGGATTTCTGAGGAGTTGCTGGTGGGTTTGAACCACCAGCCTTGCGGTTAGCAGTCCAGTGCTTATCCTACAACTCCATACCTGGACTCCATATATACATGTTGTTGTTAAGTACTGTGGAGTCGATTCCGACGCATAGAGATCCTGCATAGGGTTTCCGAGGCTGTAAATCTTTACGGCAGCAAAAGCCTCATTTTTCTCCTGTGGAACCGCTGGTAGTTTTGAACTGCCAACCTTGAGGTTAGCAGCCTAATTTGTAACTAGTACGCTACCAGAGCTCCTTTTAGTGAAGCACCAGAAGTTCCACTGAAATATGTATACATATGTATTTATAATAAAGGACTTCTGGTGTGGTGCTGTAGGATCAGAACTGGTCTGGGAATCACAAGGTTGGCAGTTCAAACTCACCAGCTGCTCCTTCAAAACCCTATACAGGGTCTCAATAAATTAGAACTGACTCAACCACACTTAACAATAACATAGCATGTATAATAAAATTTCGAGATGAGAAAGTGAATTCCACCATGATTTCATGCCATAACACTATCTGGCGAGGCTTAATTGGTGGTGTTCCATGGAATAGGATTAATGGAGGAAATATGAGACGATTGAATGTACAGTCAGATGTGTTCTTTTCAGCATTAAATATCTTAAAGGTGGAAGCAGTCTGACATCATCTCCCCAAGTTCTTACTATTATGTTATATTATTGATAGCATATTCAAACAGCATCCATTGAGGTCTATATGGGGGTGGCGGAGGCAGGTGGGGGGGAAGGTGGAGATGAAACACTGATTACAAACAACAATAATCTAAATGCTAATTCCTGATCTCTGCTTAATTTGCTATGTGATTTTTTTTTTTTGTATGTTATTGTCTAAAAATAAAAAAGGAGAGTGTCTATGAAAACCAGAAGTTAAAGAACATTTTGTAAATGCTGGACTTTATCGATTTTTCTACAAATAATTTCAAAATTAACATTTGTATCTTTCTTCCTGGCAGTACATTTTCCAAGAAATAAAGAGCTGAGCTCTTCTGAGTGAACAAACCCCTTATAGAGAATGAATTTGGTACCTAAGAGAGGCATGTTAACTTCTTGAATTCCCCAAAGCTCTGTTGACGTCATTATTATTTTGGAGCCTTTTACAGAATCTGCTCCCAGAAATACGAAAGCATGATGGTAAAGCAAGCCGTTTTCTTCCAGGCTTGCAGTACCTATAACAATAGCTTTATGAAATATTGTGCACTTTCGATGCTGTGCAGAAAGTTGGATATTCTTTGTGAAAAGATTTATTATTGAAACTTTAATGTTGATTTTAAAAGTTGTCTACTCTGGCTTCAGTGTCTGCAAAGATAAATATTCTTCTCAAACACCCTGAACATTACCTTATCAATTGTTGTTGTTTTTAAGTGTTGTCTAGTGGGTTCCCATCCATAGTGATCCTGTATAGGGTTTCAGAGGCTGTAAATGATTGTTGTTGTTAGGTGCCTTCGAGTCAGTACTGACCCTGTGCATAAGAGAATGAAATACTGCCTAGTCCTCTGCCAGTCCCATAGTCGTTGCTACACTTGAGCCCACTGTGCCAACCCATTGTGTTGGGAGTCTTCCTTGTTTTCACTGACCTTCCATTTTGCCAACCATGATGTCATTCTCCAAGAACTAGTCCCTCCTGATAATATGTCTGAAGTATGAGAGACCATATCTGGCCATCCACGCTTCTAAGGAACATTCCGGCTGTACTTCTTCCAACACAGATTTGTTTGTCCTTCTGGCAGCCCATGGTACTTTTAATATTCTCCTCTAACACCATAATTCAAATGCATCAATTCTTCTATGGTCTTCCATATTCATTGTTCAATTTACACATGCATATGAGGGTACTGAAAACACCATGGTTTGGATTAGGCACACCATAATCCTCAAACTGACATCTTTGTTCTTGAACACTTTAAAGAGATCTTATGCAGCAGATTTGTCTAATCTAATCATTTGATTTCTTGACTACTGTTTCCATGAGTGTTGACAGTTGATCCAAGCAAAACGAAGTCTTTTGCAACTTCAATCTTCCTCCATTTATAAGGATGTTATTTATTGGTCTAGTTGAAGTTCAAACTACTGAGCTTGTGGCTCTCAGTTCATTGCTTAGCCTATAGAGCCACAGTGCTCCCACCATGTCAATGGAAAGCATTAACATTCACATAATCTTCTTACCATAGAATGCTATTAGTGTCAGGGAAGGGAAACTTAATCAGCTTACTCTTTTCTCTATTTCCTCTTCCATCAGAAACAACGTTTTTCAAAACTGTCTACTAAGGCTTTATCTTCATTTGTCTTTAGTTGAATTTTTTCATATGGTTACTATTTTTTAATAACTCTGAAAGAAGCATCAAAAAATAAAACTACCTTTTGACAGTTTCCACTGGAAACAGATTTAATACCTCTCCTTACATAAAAATCACCTCAAGAGTGATTCTCTCTGGAAGAAAATGGTACAATACCCAAGGATTTTGCAGCTCCAGTGATGAATCAGTAATACGTTTTCAAGAGACGTTTCATACAGAGCTCAAGTCAAGATCTTCAGGGGGAGTTAGAAGAACTAAAAGATACTCTTCAGACTACCTTTGGGTGGTATAGAACCTTACTGCATTAGGAAGGAAAAATGGTATTCAAATTACTTAAGCATACTTAGAGTCAATGTAGTGATTTAAGAAATTAGATTCTTGGATCAAAAAGCCCTGTTTAAATTTTCACCCTACCACTTTCCAGCTGTGAGATATGCTTCCCTCCTTGAGCCTCAGAAAGCTTCTTTACAAAACCGAGGCAATATTAGTAACCATCTTCTTGGGTTGCTATGAGAATTAATGAGACAGCGAATCATGCCTATGAAGTACTTACCATGATGCCAGGGCCCAAAATTAGTGTTTAAAAAATAGTAGCCATTAGTTTTTGGTCAACATTCATAAGGAGTATAATTATTGTGCCAAATATTTGTTCCTATTTATAGTGGTCTTGAGAATTGTATTGCAAAGTTAATATTTACAAGTTGTAAATATGGACTATGTTTTCATTTTTCTTAACAGGAATTTTAAATTGTTGTGTGGCATACAATGTTGGTCTCCCAGAAGCAAAAATATTTTCTGGTCCATCAAGTGAACAGTTTGGTTATGCTGTGCAGCAGTTTATAAATCCAAAGGGAAACTGGTAAGAATATTCTATTTTTATGATTTCTATAAAAGTACTAAATAAATAACACATGACACCAATTTACTTGCTCAGATTTATCTTGGTATGACACTGTAGGATAAGCACGGGACCACAAGGTCAGTTTGAACCACGAGATCGGTGGTACAAATGCACCAGCTACTCCTTGGAAACCCTATACAGGAACTGACTGGATGTCACTTAAAAACAAAAAACCAATACTGTTAATGAGTAACCTTGGAATATGCTAACATGAAGAGTCTTTCCTTTGAGAATTGACAATTGCAGGTCAATAGTGAGTCGATGAACAGTACTGAGGACTTCTGGCATGGCACTATACAATCAACAATGGAGGACAAATCACAAGAT
>NW_006408600.1:3469700-3471986 GCF_000296735.1 Chrysochloris asiatica | reverse complement strand
GGTTCCAACTCATAGTGACCCTGTACAGGGTTTCTGAGGCTGTAAATCTTTATGGGAGCAGAAAGCCTCATTTTTCTCCCATGGGACAGCTGGTAGTTTTGAACTGCTGACTGTGAGATTAGCAGCCCGATTTGTAACCACTACGCTACCAGAGCTCCCCAAACCAAACTCATTGCCATCAAGTCAATTCTGATTCATAGCAACCCTATTGGACAGGGTCTGACTGCTCCTTAGACTTTCCAAAGCTGTAATCTCTGTGTGAATAGATGGTCACAGCGTTCTCCTGTGGAACAACTGGTAGGTTTGAACCGCTAACCTTCTGGTTTGCAGCCAAACTTAACT
Source organism: Chrysochloris asiatica (assembly GCF_000296735.1). Classification (NCBI taxonomy): domain Eukaryota; kingdom Metazoa; phylum Chordata; class Mammalia; order Afrosoricida; family Chrysochloridae; genus Chrysochloris; species Chrysochloris asiatica. The sequence goes on along the minus strand of NW_006408600.1, from coordinate 3,471,644 downwards.
ACTGTGTTACCAAGACCCCTTATATCTATAGCTGTAATTGTTGTTGTTGTTAAGTGCCGTCGAGTCTATTCTGATCCATAATGACCCTGTATAGGGTTTCCAGGGAGCAGCTGGGTGAGCTTGAACCACTGACCTTGCAGTTCAAATGACTTTATAGTCTGACGCATTAGCCCACAGCACCACACCTTAGCTGTAGATGTAGATATAAGTGAAGATTTGTCTCATTTCTTACTCTACAAACTTGTATCTATTGAGCTTTGTAAATGTTCTAAGTAAATGTTTCTAAATGCTCAGCTTGGGTGGATTCTCACTAACTTTTCAGCCAATAGTTGAGCACTTAACCATTTGCACAACCCAGGGACTCTTCAGCTAAATCAACAGACATAAAATATGGTACACTGATTCTATCTCGGGACCATTTGGCATTTGGGCTAATTCTGGATGGCGTTATTAGCTGCCATTGAGTCAATTTCTACTCATAGTAACTCCATGTTTCAGAGTAGAACTGGCCCATAGGGTGCTGTGGGTTAATGCACTGGACCGAAAGATCACTTTGAACCACAGGCCAGAGGTTCAAACTCACCAGCTGCTCCTTGGATATCTTATACAAGGTCGTTATGAGTAGGAACTGACTGATGGTACTTAACCATACCAATCCTTCAGAGTCACTGGAGAGGTTAGCAGCCAAACATTTAACTGTTGTGCAACCAGAGCTCCTTGCTTCTGGATGATAGGAATACCCAGTTGTTCCCCAAACTTTGTTCACTTTCTGCCTCCTATTATTGTTTCTTCTAAGTTAGTCTTTTACTTACTCCATGTAGCGAACATGTCTCACAAACATCCCCCCTCCTTTTTTTTTCTAACAAACCTGACTTCCTCCACTATACATGTTGTTAAGTTCCGTCAGTTGGTTCCAACCCATAGCAAACTTGTATAGGGTTTCCAAGAAGCCTTTTATTTTTTCTCAAAAGAGCATCTGTTCTTTTCACACTGTGCAATGGTTATGTTTATAAACCATGACTTTTCTCCTCAGGTGAAAACTATCAACTTCATGAAGGTGGAAATACACATCCCTGTTTCTGGTCTAAGTTTTCCATAGTAATAATGAAGAAGATCAACTCAAGGGAAATCAGATAAATCTGTACACTGAATTTAGCAGAAAGAGCTATAGCTCTTCTTCTGCTGGAGTTGGTGTCCATTAGTGGACAGCATATGCTGTTTCAGGAACGTTACCTCACTGTGCAGTAGGAGGTTCCAGACTCTCACCATTAACCTGGTGGCTTCAGTCCTGGTTCTCCATCCCTGGAGCTCTTTACAATGATTAAATGGACTGTCCTGTGGCTATCAAAAACAGCTATCATTTATTACTTTGTTTCTGTGTGAACTTGCATTTGATCCTCCAAACAATTGAGCTAAAAGAAACATTTCAAATCCAAATTATTCATCCAGTAGAACATGCCCGTTTGTGTGTTGAGGAAACAAAATGAATTCACTGCTAGAGATGCGAATGTGTCTTAGAAGGTTGCTTGGGGGAGGTGAATTATGAGGTGAGTTTAAGTGTTGTAGAATAATAAACTGGAGAAAAACATTTACTAGGGAAGCCGTGTATGTGGGAGACTGGGTATATCCATGCTTATGTTTATTTATCAGTCATCTAGAAAGGTCAGGGGCAGCATCAATGGGCTCAAGTGTGGCCACAATTGTAAGGTTGGCCCAGGACCAGCAGTGTTTTGTTTGGTTGTACATAGGGTCGCTATGAGTCGGTGCTGACTTGATGGCACCTAACAACAACAACAACAGAAAGGTCAGGCCAGTCTGACTAGAAACCCAAAGGATTAGCAATCACTGTGGCATTTGAGATATTAGAGAGAGTTCCATCTCTAACAACTACCTAGTAACCATAACCACCCGGTGGTGGTGGCTGGTGGCTGTGTGCCATGGAGT
>NW_006408600.1:3427472-3467015 GCF_000296735.1 Chrysochloris asiatica | reverse complement strand
ATTTTCTTGTAATATTTGGCTTTATCTTCTCGAGTTGATCTTTGAAATTTTCTGTTTAGCTCTTGGACCTCCTTATTTCTTCCATTTGCTTTAGCATCTCAACGCTGGAGAGCAAGTTTCGGTGTCTCTTCTGACTTGCATTTTGACCTGGTAAAGAGACTAAAAAGATGTTGTTGTTGTTAAATACCATTGAGTTGGTTCTGTCTCATAGAGACCCTATAATAGGGTTTCCAAGGGGCAGCTAGTGGGTTTGCACTGCTGACCTTGTACCAAAGCTTATCCTACAGTGCCACACCAGGATGATGTTATACGTTTATTTTGATCTTAGAATCCAATAGATGCAGTTGCTAAACACTCACTGTTTACTTTGGTAGCACTAATTCTTTCTTGAACTTCATGTTCCCATATCAAACAACTTATTCAACATCTCCATTTTGGTGTCTAATAGACATAGCAAAAGTGTTTTTTTGTGTGTGTGTTTGTTTTTTTAAGATTTATCAAATTTAACTGAGAGAAAACAAATCTCTCATCTGTAACACCTGATCAAGCCCCATATCCTTGACTCCTCTCTTTCTTACATGTTCCCCAGATCTAATCAATTAGTCAGTCTTGGTGACCCTACCACCACAATATATATTATATTTGACCATTGCTCTCTCTCTCTCCCCTTCTTCCAGGAGCATGGTGGCACAGTGGCTAAGTATTTGGCTGGTTACCATAAGGTCAATGATTCGAACCTGCCAGCCCTCTGTGAGAGAAAGATGCAGCTGTCTGCTTCCATGAAAATGACATGCCCTGGAAACCCTATGGGACAGTTCTACTCTGCCCTGTTGGGTTGGTATGAGTCCAAAACAACTCATCAAAAATGGGATGTTTTTGTGGTGTTTCCCCCTGCTGCCACCCTGACTGAAGTCAACACTGACCTATGCTGCCCCCACAGTCTCTTAATTGGTTTCTTGGTTTCCTTGTTGCCATTTTGTTTTTTTAAATTCTATTCTCCTCACAGCAACCAGTGTGAACTTGAGTCAAATAATGTCACTCCAGAGTGGCTTCACACTCTGTGTAATTAAATTAAGGTAAAAAAGGGGTGCGTCTCAGCCTGACTCTTTCGTGTGGAGCTGTGGGTTAATGTGCTGGACTGCAAGGTCAGTTTGCACTGCAAAGTTGGTGGTTCAAGCTCACCAGCTGCTCCTCAGAAATGGCTCCACAGCACTGATTGAACACTTTTTGAATATCACAGCCTCTGTGCTGAAACAGTCTTCGCCAAGATCTTCACTTAGCTGATGGGTCTCATCTCTTCTGTTCAGCTCACTCGTGATTGTTCTTCATAGAGACATTTCAGAAATATTCCATCTAAATTAGCACTTCACCATATCTTTCAGTTACTCTCTAAACATTTTTATTTTCTTTAGAGAGGAAATGATCTCTCTTTGGATATTCATGGTCTGTCTTCTGCTCCTGACTCTGTGTTCACTGGTGTGCCCTCAATACCCAAAATGGTATCTGGGATTGAGTGGGGGCTCAATTATTATTTGTTGAATGAATGAATGAAAATCCTGCGTCCAAATGATGATTCACCGGAGGAACTCTGCCAAGATTGACTTAGTGGTATGAGCTGAAGGAGACCTTTAGATGCACTTTGATGGTCTATTTCATAGGTGTGGCCTAGCCAAGGACAATCTTGCATTAACATTGAACTTAAGTAATGACTTTCCTAGGCTAGAATAAACCTAAGAGAAAGAACAGTCACCAGTAATAGCTGCTATTATTGTTGTTGTTGTGTGTCTTCAAGTTGATTCCAACTCATAACAACCATGCATAGAGCTTCCAAGGAGTGGTTGGTGGGATTGAACCACTGAACTTGTGGTTAGTGGTCCAGTGTTTATCATACAGTGTCACACCAGAACTCCAGTAGGTGCTATTATTGTTACTGTAGTAAGTGCCATTGAGTCAGTTCTGACTCATAGTAACCCTGTATAGGATTTCTGAGGAGCAATTGGTGAGTCTGAGCCACCAACCATATCGTTCAAACTGATCCAAAGAACTCAGCAAATGGTCATAGTACAGTGTAGACAATGAACAAGACCAAAACTTAGCAAAAAGGGTCTTAAGAAAGTGAACAGCAAATTTATTTTCTTTTTCTCCCCAGGATTCTTTCTAGCCATTCAAGACGTTGTTTAAAGTATTTAGGTTTTGTCTTCCTTTTATGGAGTGATGGAAAATAAAGCAATCCAAATCCAAACCAAAATAAAAAAAGAAAGAGAGAGAGATTGACTGTTTATTAGCAGTTTATGATGAGACTCTCATGCTATCTGCTAGAACAGGGAAGCCAGGCATTTCTAAATTCTGCCTTGAACTTCTTATAACATTCCTGACAGATAAATATACACGACAATGGTTATTGAGAAACAAGTCATTAACAAGCATTTCTATTGTTGGCTGGGATAATACATTAAATTCCAGTATTGAACTCTGTTAAGTTGTAACATTACATTTATTTAGGGCCTCCTTTCCTTCTCTCAAGTCTATATCTAGCCAAAAACTGGTATTAGCATACTCCACCTTTCAGGAGTAAGGGGGGTGGGCATTTGTCTGACCTGAGGACCCAAACCATGTGGAAGTGTGAAGCAAAAAAGAAACTGAACAAAAGCTGGCCAAGTGGTCAGGTCTGTTCGTTCATTGATCTGGTGTTGGGAAGCGAAGTGGCAGAACAGCTCAAGCTTTGGACACAGTGTTCTAACTCACTGTGGGCTGGGGTGGTGTGAGCTATACAAAGTACAGAATAAATACCTTCATGTTATGGAACATAGAGTAGAGTTGAGGTGGAAGATTTATATGCAGAGTAGGCAGCAATGAATATTATGGAATAGGAAGTGTAACTAGGAGTTAATCTCTGTAGTTAACAGTGTTTATATTCTTTTTAATGTAATCTGCTCTTGTTGTTAAATGCCTTCGAGTTGGTTCTGACTCATAGTGACCCTGTATAAGGTTTCCAAGGATAAGCTGGTAGGTTTGAACTACCAATCTTGTAGTTAAGAGTCTGTTGCTTATTCTACAGAACTATACCAGAACTCTATGAACCCAGTATTAAGTGTTCATTTTGTCTTCTGAGGTCAAGGACACTAGAGAGCAAGTTTCCCTCCTGACATCTGTCGTTAACCTGGCCTTACCAACGTGCCCTGCTACAGTGAGGGAAGGATCCAGGGCAATGACTTTCCCAGGGCTCCAGTACCCATGCCAGTGCTTGAGTGGGTCACAATTAGGGCAAATAGGCTTCGCAACTCTAAGGCTCAAGGAAAATAATATGAGACTTGGAAATCCAGAAAGGCCTATTTGTTTTGACAATTGGCCCAGTGCCCTTCTCTAGTTCTAATTTATGACAATTGCACAGACATTATGGAAGTAGCAGATGTGGGGAAGACTGTTTAAACATGAACTTTCCTTCTGATACTAATCAAGTTAACTTTGGACACAGAAAATGGTATTACTAGGGACTTCTTTAATAAAATGTGAGTCTTTTTGCTTTAAATTTTATAGATACACACACACACATTTTTTCCTTTTTCTTTACTTTCTTACTGCTTTTTCTGAAGCTGTTGTCTTGGCAGTTTTCCTTCTTTCTTTACAATCTTTCTTATTGAGCCCTGACTGTATCTTGACCCTTTACTTCCCTTTGACCACTTAGAATCTCACTGACTTTTCTAAAATCACAGTTATTTTTAAAGTCTAAGTTGAGCTGTGTCAGGTGTTAACAGGTGTAAAGTTGCCCTAACTGACTTCATTTTTGAATCATAAGTAGCCCCTGCATATTTAAGTCCTGCCTGAGTAGAAACGTTTTCAGTAGGAACTTTGTCAGCTGCACCTCACCTACCCCTCCTAACCATAGTTTATTTTTGCTTCTGTCCAACAGCTTACACATACACCCAACCCCTGGTCTCTCAAGATTACTGTCCCAGCAGATGAACCCTTAGCCCCACCCTAATAGCTTATGCATATACCTCACCCCTGGTTTGTGCAAGATAATGTCAGATGGCTATGTATAAATAGTCCTTGAAAAATTGGGTGGAGGGCAACAGTCATTCCCACTTTTAGGGAGGCTGTAGTCGCTAGCCAGCTAATAAAGGCTTCCTTGCTGATCCTGAGAGTCTTGAGTGGTCATCTGGGTAAATTGAGGCATAACACAGGTTTCTACAAATTTAGAGGCATGGGGACCAACTAGATTTCAACAAAATAATCTTGACTCTTCTGCTAGCTTTATTTATTATACTTTTATAACACTTTGGACTTTAAGTCTATAAACAGTAGTAATATGACTTTGAGAATTCATGGGCTTTCCAGGTAGTCTAAAAAGAGCTGGACTTCTAATGTTGCACTGTAAGATCAGCACTGGACTGCAAACCACTAGGTTGTCAGTTCAAAGCCACCAGCTGCTCCTCAGAGACCCTGTACAGGGTCACTATGAGTCAGAACTGACCCGATGGCACTGAACAGCAACGACAACAGAAAGAGCTGGATTATTTTAAAAGCAAGATAGTTTTATATTCCAAGCCATTCACCTATAGCTCTCCTCTGGCTGTAAGGAAAGGTATCTGTTCTCTTACAGTATAGGTGGAGGGGCCAGCCTGCTTTAAAGCTCTTGGTCCACACCCAGGATGTTGAAATGCATATAATGTAATCCTTATCACAATCTACAAAGAACTGAAGTATGTTTAAAATCATTTCCTGGAGCTTGTAATAATATACACTGTTTGTGTTGCCCGAAGGTCTTCCCCAAGAACAAGTTGAGCTCATTGTGTGACTCAGCAACCATAGAAGACAGTAATCACCTGTATGGTGACACCTAACTGGGGATTGGGGGTATTTCCAGTTTCAGATATTTGTTTTCTTGTTCTGGCAAGGGCTAGTACATGCTTGTCTCTTGAGAAGAGAGTAGAAATAATAATGAATGTGTATTGTGGCAAAAAAAAAAAAAATTGCTCTCTAAATGAACCTATATCATTATGTTTTTTAAAAGTTTTTATTGTGAAGTGAGTGATAGTTTACATGGGAGAACATCAGTTTTACACTCATCATTTCATTGCAATGATTACGATCCCCTCCACGCATATCATTCAACAGTATTTGCTACTATTCCCTCTGCTTTTTGTTGCTGTTGTTGTTGTTTTGCTTTGTTTTGTTTTGGGGGGGATGTGCACTAATACACTCAGACATTTATAATAATTTAAACAACCAAAGGGAACACTCTGCAAGCCTACCTCCTGGCTGCCAGCGCTCAGTCTTTCTCTTTCCATGAGTCCAGAGTCCTCAGATGCTCTCTCTATCCATGTCCTCATGTCTGCCTCCATCTCTGGTGTCACTGCTTCTAAGAACAGGGTCCCACATTCTGCTCCTGCTCTTCTCCTCTGATGGTCATATGGTCCTCTGTTCCTGGACTATAAGATTAACTACTCTCTCCTTTTTGTTACAAAACTTCTGTCTTTATAGTTGAGACAATTGCAATTAGTCATGATAACAATTACTATTGAATCGTAAGAATCTTATCCCCATCTCTTTTCACCAGACACGTCTAGACAAGATGAAAACTATTCATTGGGGACTCTACCTTACCCCACACACTCGGAAATTAAACTCTCTCTTGAAAACTTGTAAGCTAGTCACTTCGTGCCTTTATTGCCCTTTCATTTTAGGTAGCCAATTTCTAAGTTGCCTGTGCCTATTTAATCTTAATACAGAGGGGATAGGACTGACACTTGATGTGAAGATTCCTTCCTTCTCCGTTGGTATTTTGAGCTACTACATCCTTAAATATAGGTCAAATTCATCAAAGTATAGCAATTTACACTTGTTTCCTTTATCAAAAATTGTTTTGTTTTGTTGTTTCCTCTTGTCAAGTTCTGCTCATCAAGCCATCCAGGCTAAGTCAAATGGGTACTATCTGCAAGTTTGAGTGTTCTTGTGCATCTCCCCTCACTTCATATCAGCTGCATGCTTCACTCTCAGCTCTTGCCCTCCATGGCTATGTCCTTGTCTTGTCCATGGGCTCAGGTATCCTCAGATCTCACCACACTTTGGACTAACCAGCCCTTCCTCTTCTCACTGTCATCTCCAGGTCAGTGGGAGTCTGTGTAATATGGTTGAACTCAACCCATATCTTCATTGCTACATTTCCCCCTTTTCCACTCACCAGTGACCAGTGTGGTCACCAGCAAGCTTACATGCCTGCTCATGCACTGCCTTTGAGTTTCAGTCTTGGAGGGGGCTTGTCTTGAAGGGACTTGATTGCTTGCCTTGATGGCACCCTGGTGAACAACTTGCTTGTTCTTGTAGTAGCCAATCAGATTGCCATTTTTGTTTTGGATTTTTCCTGCTCATCTTTCTTTCAAGAAGTATCTTCTGTTGCTCTAGCTGTTCCAGGCTGGTCTGCTTGTCCTTTCTAGTGGGAATGTTCCACCTCATTAGGTTCTGGATTCCACCTAAGGTCCTATATTATTGTTTTGATGTTTTGTTCAAGGACAAATATAGCAAATCACTGTAGGATAAAATACTTGATTTCAAGATAGGTTTGAACCACAAGGTCAGCAGTTCAAACTTATCACTCACTCCTTGGAAACCCTATACAGGGTTGCTATGAGTCAGAACCGACTCAATGGCACTTAACAACAACAACCTGTGTTACAAATACAATTGATTGTCTTCCACAGGTATATCTGTAAGAGAACTTTAAATAAATAAAGAAGAAATGATAAATTTTATAACAGTTATCAAAGATTATATGAAGGTAAATAAAAAAACATCAGTAAACAAATATGCTGTCGTGCTGTAGGAAAGCACTGGACTGCCAACTGAAGTCAGGGTTTCCATTTCTCCATCTCTGTAACCCTGCCTTGAAGAATTTTGCATTCTTCAATTTGTTGTTATGTATCGACGAGTTGTTTCCAATCCACAGAGACCCTATGCACTACAGAATGAAACACTGCCACTGTGCCAATCCATCTTGTTGGGGGTATCCCTCTTTTTCACAGACTCTCCTTTTTTTGCCAAGCTCTCTTCAGTTTACATCATGTTAAAATGGCAGTTTGAGTATCCTTGAGGAACTCAGATTGTATTTCTTTACGATGTTCTTGGAGTTTGGAAACCAAAGTTATCTTACAGATATACCTATGGAAGACAATCCGTTTCTGAGGAGTGATTGGTGAGTTTGAACCACTGACCTTGTGGTTCAAACAGACCTTGAAGTCATGTGCTTATCCTCCAGTGCCACACCAGGAGAACTTTCATGATGGAAAACAATTCCTCAGCACAACTGCTTTCTGAACTTTTCCTTAGCAATGCATTTTTCAGTTTTCTAAAAACTTCATAATAAGCCCCCATAATCATCCTGTGTCCTTTGAGAAAATCTATCAAGATTGGTGGTGGTGGTTGTGTACCTTGAAGTGAGCCCCTGTATAGAATTTCAGAGGCTGTAAATCTTTATTTGAGCAGAAAGCCTCATCTTTCTTCCACAGAGCAGCTGGTACACTCAAACTGCTGACTTTCCGGTTAGCAGCCCAACTCATAAACCACTATGCTACCAGAGCTCCTTCCTATCAAGATTGTCACCTTGGAATCCCCCCAAAATAGTCATAACCTTTTGAACTGACTGCTCTACTTCTTTTTCTGTTTTTTTTTTTTTTTAAGTTTTTATTGTGAATTGAGTGGTAGTTTCCATGGGAGAATATCAGTTTCACACTCATCCTATGGACTTCTTTTTCTGTTTTTTTTTTTTTTTTTTTTTTTAAGTTTTTATTGTGAATTGAGTGGTAGTTTCCATGGGAGAATATCAGCTTCACACTCATCCTATGGTATTTTTTTCATTGCAATGATCACAATCCTACAATGCATGATGACTCCATGCATCATCATTCAACAGCATTTGCTTTCATCCCCTGTTTTTTCATTTTTTGTTTTTTTTTAACTGGTCCAGCAGATCCCTTTGGAATCTTTTGATTTGACCATTTTTTTTGAAGGTACTCTACTGAGACTGTGACAAATATATTATGGAGAGAATTTGCCTGCAATTATCAACTGATCACAGAGACCCATTTAAACATGTCTTGCTCTGAATAAAGCTATGCATGTAGGAACTGGAACTCCAGTAGCAATTTTTCTTGACTTACCCTTGTATCATAGATCATTTTGGTTATAATAATGTCTAATGTTTAGTGAGCTCTCTCTCTTTTATAAATAACCTATACTCATAATGGCTCTAGGAGCTTTATAACATTACTTCCCATTTTTAAAGATTAAGAGATTGAGAATTTAGAAAGAATAAGTAATGTGGCTAAGATTAAACTGCCAATAAGTAATGGAGACAAGTAGATGCAAAACATAGATAAGATGTTCCAAATGTACACATGTTTTGTTTTTGCTATTTAAAGAATTTAAGGAAGGCAATTTTATTATTGTTTCTTGCTGTTTTCAACTCGTAGTGACCCTGAACAGGGTTTCTGAGGAGTGTCTGGTGCGTTTGAACTGCCAAACTTGTGGTTTCCAGTCCAGTGCTTATCCGACAGCGCCACATCAGATATCAAAGAGAGGATCTTTGTTGTTGTTAAGTGCCATCAAGTCAGTTCCAACTCATAGCTACCCTGTACAGGGTTTCCAAAGCAGTAAATCTTTTCAGGAGCAGGTAGCCTCTTCTTTCCCTGAAGTAGCAGCTGGTGGCCTCCAACTGCTGACCTTGAGGCTCACAATCCAATGCTTATTCTACAGAGCCACCACATTCCCCCAAGGAGGGGGATTGCAGAATGTAATTGGCATCTATTTATAACATCTAAATTTTATTTTGACAAACACGTTTCTAGAACAAGATAAACTTATTATTTTGAGTCAAAAGTTCTGTTATAGAATTTGTCCTATTACTTTTCATTGGTGTATGGTCACTTTTCATTCACTGATGGGCAGGGATTTGACATAGAAATCAGGAGCTAGAGCACAAGGGTTTTACCTCAGCTTCCCTGTCACTAGCTGGGTGAATCAGATCAATTACATAACGTCTCTTGAATACAAAGATGGTACCATGCTTACCAAACTGGGATGTTTTGAGCATCTTGTGAGAGAATAAAAATAAAACACTGCAAAGATGAAATTGCTGTGCATGTGTGAGGCACTAGTGATATTGTTGCTGCTGTTGATAAGTGTCATTGATTCGGTTCCTACTCATAACCACCCTGTACAGGGTTTCCAAGGAGCGGCTGGTGGGTTTGAACTGCTGATCTTGTGGTTAACAGTCAAGTGCTTATCCTACGGCACCACAGACTACTAGTGATGTTGTTGTTGTTAAATGCCATCTAGTTGGTTCCAACTCATTGTGACCCTACGTAGAGTTTCTGAGGAGTGGCTCGTGGGTTTGAACTGATAATCGGTGATCTAAACCTACCATGTGGCCTAGTGCTTCTCCTAAAGCACCACACCAGGACTCCACATCAGGTGTGACTAGTTTTTCCCCACTGCCCCTCAGCCCTTCTCATCTGTCTTGGATTAGCTTCTATGCATATTGGATCAGCTTCAGTCCATTTCTTCTACTTCTTGGCCAAGAATGCTGTTCTGATCCTCTTTCCAAAATAATCATATCTTTGTCTTTTATTATGTTCTTTAAGCTATTAGCCAATATCATCTTTTATATTTCTTTTCAAAGATAAAATTCTCTTGCCATTAGGTTGTCATGGTAAGTCTCTTTATTTACAGGATTTCTTTTTATTTTAAATCACATGTGTGTGTATATTCCATTTTTCTCCCATTAAATTTCAGTTACTTTAACTAATTTGTAACTCAGTGCAAGTTTTGTCTGTAAAATGTTAGATGTTTGACTGTAATGTATTATTCCACTTTTAAGTTTGAAAAATTTGTCAATATTGGTTAATAGTTTTTATAAATAATTATTATGATTTTGCTCCATAAAGACACTATTAGTCAATTTATATTAGTCAATATAGATCTGAGAGGCAATGAACCCATCATCAATGCTTCTCCTGGCAGTCCAGGTGACATGTACAGGGAGCCAAATACCTTTGAATGTACTGCCCCTATGAGCCACACTAGTATTGATTCACCCACATCTTTCATACCATACTTGTTGATTTTATTTACACCAAGTTAAAATAATTCTGTGAATACATTTTTATAAATGATTTATGGTATTCGTCACAAACACATATCTGTAGCAGAAATGTGTAGGCCGAGTTTAGCCCTTGGATTTGATTTATGATAATGTTGTTGTTGTTGTTGTTGTTATGTGCTGTGGAGTCTGTTCCGACTCATAGCGACCCTGTACAGGGTTTCTGAGGCTGTAAATCTTTATGGGAGCAGAAAGCCTCATCTTTCTCCTTCGGAACAGCTGGTAGTTTTGAACTGCTGACCTTAAGGTTCACAGCCCGATTCATAACCACTACACTACGACAATGTGGTAGTCTTAAAATAATTTTTCCCATGGTATAGTCTGACAAACATGGAATTTTCATGATCACATTTTTTAAAACTGTAGCAATATGTATACAACAAAGTATTTGCCATTTCAACCATTGTACACGTATAGTCTAGCCACACCAACTATACTCCCCATGTTGTACAACCATCACAACTATCCATTTCCAAAACTTTTTTCTCTCTTTTATTCCTTTTATTTTATTTCCCCTGTTTTTTCCTTTCCCTTTTTTTTCACTTGTGGCAAAGTTTCCTAATGGTTTGTCCTAATGAGAAAATCTGCATTGTTTCCCTTCCAGTGCATCAGAAAAAAAAAAAAAAAAATATATATATATATATATATATAGATAGATATATAGATATATTTCCGTATATATATAGATATATTTCCCCCCTCTTCTGTTACTTTTTAACTGCCTACCACCCAAATTAGCAAGTCATCAAGTCATCACAAGGTTTTGAAGTAAACAATTCAGCATTTGACTTAATCTTTAGGAAATCTGCATGTTGGATGAATCAAAACAGCAGAATTGGTTTTATTGATTCATTTGCTTCTAGTATAAAGCTGTTTTGCAGGGATTTTGCGAAACAGAGCAATACATTTAAGATATGTTTGCAGTAATGAGAGTGGCGGACTCTGTTGGTGGGATTGAAGCGTTTAACTATCCCACTGTTTGAGGAAGCAACCTGGCTGCCAAAGGAATCCAAGGCAGCATTAAAAGGTTTAGATATTAAAATTGCCTTTCAACATATGCCAAGGAGTTTAACTATTAAGTTTATAATAGCAATATTTCCCAACCCAGAGCCCAAAACAAACTCTCTTTACCCATATTTTTTCTCCCCAGAGACATCAAGTCTTTTTGGGTGAATTTTCTCTATCATAAGCTCCTTTGACATTAACAGGAAGCAGGTAGCCATATAAGACTCATCTTGCATTGTCAATAGCTTGAAACTAAACAATATAAGAAACAATTTATTTATAGACTGCAGACTTTGAAATTTCTCACATTAATATGTATACTATATGCATTAGGCTTCTAATCCCAAGTAAAATATCTCTTAGATGACTGTTAGACCTCTTCGACTTAAAAACACCTGACACTGAACCCCTGAATTCTCCTTATATAAAATCTTGCTCGAACATGGCTTAATGCGCTAAACTGTAAAGCCAGTTTGCACTCCAAGGTTGGCAGCTCAAGCTTACCACCTGCTCCTCAGAAACCCTATACAGTATCACTATGAGCTGGAACTGACTCGACGGCACTTAAGAACAGCAACAATGCCAAAACCAAACCAAATCAAAAGGTAAGTCATTACATTTGAGTGGATATGGACTCTAGGTATCAGCAGAAGTTTTCTTGGCCATCATCTTAGCAGAAGGAGGTCACCAGACTTTTCTACAATGGTGCCACTGGGTAGGTTTGAACCACCAACCTTTAGGTTACAGTCAAGTGCAAATTTACACCACTTAGAAACCTGCTTTAGTGGTAGTGTGATCCTTATCTGTTGTTGTTGTTGAGTGCCATCGAGTTGGTTCCAACTCATAGTGATCCTATATAGGGTTTCCAAGGAGTGGCTGGTGGGTTTGAACCACCAACCTTGTGGTTCAAACTGACCTTAAGGGTCAAGTGCTTATCCTATAGCACCACACTATGATAACTCATTATTTTCGGTTTCTTAGTCAAAAAGTATTGGAGCTCTCCTGAAGTCCTCTTTTGTGTGTGTGTGTGTGTGTGTGTGTGTGTGTGTGTGTGTATTATTGCCTTCAAGGTAGAACCAAAATAAGACCACTTCTAACCACTGTCATTCTACCAGACCCATAGGAGCCTTCCATCACCTCTTGGTTGGATTATTGCAATGGTCCCCTAAATGCTTCACCTACTGCACCTTTACCACAAAACAAATATTCTCAGAAGAGCACCCTTTGCGATATTTCTCAATGCAAGTCAGATCACATCACAATGCTATCAAAACGCTTCAGTGACTCTCCCATTTTATATTACTTGAAAGCCAAGTCCTTACAATGCATACAAGTCTCTACATGAGCTGACCACTTTATCATTGTGACCTCATCTCCCACCACTTTGTTTTGTTCCAGCCACAGGGCTTTTGTACTTGCTTTCCCCACAGTCTGGCCTACTCTTCCAGCAGAACTTTATGGTTCATTCTTTCACCTCCTTCAAGTTTTTTGCTTAAATGTCACCTTCTCAGTGAGATCTTCCCTGACCATTCTTACAAAGATCACAAACACCATCCTCCATCCCAACCTCATTCTATACTTTTCTCCCCTGACCCTTAATGTCTATCACCATCTAACATACAATATTAAGTTCTACTTAATAAGATTAGTATTTATCTTCTCTTACTAGGATATAAGCTAAATGAGGCCAGAGGTTTTGACTGATTTATCCATTATTGTATTCCCAATGGCATAAAATTGTGTTTGGTATACCACACACAGCTCACCAGTTGTATACTGCACAAGACCATGACACACCATGGAGATGGCATCTCCTGGAGTTGTCAAAGAAACAAAAAATAATGTTTTGCTCTACCTACTATTGCATTGGGCACATCTGCTGCACATGAACTTTTTAAAGTATTGAAGAGCAGAGATGTCAGCTTGAGGACTAAGGTGCGCCTGACCCAGGCCACAGTGTTTTCAATAGCCTCATATGGGTGTGAAATTTGGACAGTAACTAAGGAAGATCGTAGAAGAATTGATGCCTTTGAGTTGTGGTGTTGGAGGAGAATACTGAAAATGCCATGGACTGCCAAAAGAACCAGTAGATCTGTTTTGGAAGAAGTGCAGCCAGAGTGCTCCTTGGAGGCCAGGATGGCTAAGCTTCGTCTCTCATACTTTGGACATATTGTCCGGAGGAAACAGTCACTGGAGAAGGATGTCATGCTGGGTAAGGTGGAGGGTCAGAGAAAAAGAGGAAGACCCCTAAAGAGATGGATTGGCCAGGTGGCATCATTGATGGACTCAAGTGTGGCAGCGGTAGTGAGGTTGGCCCAGGATCGGGCATTGTTTCGTTCTGCTGTGCATGGGGTCGCTATGAGTCGGTTCCAACTCGATGACACCTGACAACAACAACAGCTATTTTAAGAACACCTCTGTCAGTAATCTCTAGAAAAATTTCTTAGTATTGAAGAGTTTGGAGAGTTTAGACACCCACAGACCAAAGGAAGGTTATTTATAACAACACCTGAATTGTGGGTTTGAACCTATCCACAGCGCCATAAATACTGTTTACTAACTAAACAAAGTATTTTGAATTCCACTGGAGGTGGGCAAATTGGTTATGTCTTGGAAGTCTGTATAATTACTATTTTCCCACAAGATAATTGAACAGTAAGTGTTATTTAAAGTAGTCTTGGAAAAATTCCCAGTTTCACTGCAGGAAAAGAATAGTTTATAGCTTGGGATTTTGTTTTGTTTTGAGAATCAGCACACGTAATTGTTTATGCAATTCTTTTGTCTGATTGAGATTAAGTTAAATCTGTTACTTCAAAGAGGCTCGGCCACACTTTGACAGGGTTAACCCACCAATTTAACTTATTCCCCACCTTAGAACATTTTCCCCTGGCATGTCTTTTCCTGCTACAACTGATTACATAAAACTTTACAAATATATGTACCATCCCCCCTCATCTTTCTGTCTGATTAAGAATGTCACAATTATCTTGGAATGCCCCCTGCTTATGTCTTAATGTTTCTTCATGACGGTTGAAATGTCAGGAACCAGGATTTCACTGAAGTTGAAATGAGAAGGAAAGTCCACTGGAAACTTTGCCAATAATGGAGGTGACAAATAGTTGTCTTTGGCCTACAGTATGACCTGTAAGCTGCTTACTAATGTGGTTCATTAGAATGTACGCATGAGTCACATACAATGAGTACATCTCTGTTATTCTTTAACAGCCACCAAAACTGGCCTAATTCTCCAGAGTTTTTGATTGCCTTGTGCTAAGAGTTGAATAGGACATGTCACTGCCAGAGACTTGTATATCTTTTCTTTCTGAGAATTTCAGGGCACTAAACTTTGCAGACGCTTGTCTTTCTCTTCTTCCTGTATGATTAATTTAGGAGTGTCACAGTTCTCATGGTGGGGTGGTGATGTCATAACCTGAGCAGTGAATAACCTGAATTCTTAGAAAAGGTGGGAGAAGATGATGGGGGAAACGTTCAGGGAACTTTTTTTGTTGATAGGAAACAACAAAGGGCCTTTTGAACTATATTTTGGAGGAGACTCTTGAGCTGTTTTAAGGATGCATAGGAAATGTACACAGTAGAATGAAACCCAACCCACTGCAATCAAGCCGATTCCAAGTCAATTCCATTGCAAAGCCCCATAAGGTTTCCAAAGCAGTAAATCTTTACAGAAGCTGACCCTGCAGAGTCGTTGGGGTCAAATTGTCAATCTTTTTGTTAATTCTTTAATCACTGTATTTCCATATGCGTATTAGAAGACATCCAAAATAACACATTTGATGTTATCTGAATATGTCCTGTTTTTATTTCTTCCTGTCTGCTGTTGTAAACAGTATAGCCTGGGTCCTGTGGCAGGCATAAGCTCGCTCGCATAGAAGGAGGGTCATGAATGTGTCTGAATTTGGTGTTCCTACACAGCACACAGCCACACCCATTATCATAATAAATGTGGCCTGACCTTTCTTTTCCTGGCTTTTCACCTTACTGCTTCTGAAAGCCAAGGCATCCCTTCAGATAGTTTCCCCAGTATGGGCCTTATGCCAGGCCTTCTTGCTTCTAAGAGTAAGGAGAATGCCCTAAAGATTGAGCTTGGTCCTCAACAGCCTCTTGAGTAAGTGAACTTTAGTAAGTTTTTCACTTCCTTCCATCTCAGTTACTCGATTTATAAAATGGAGATGCTGTTGTTAGATGCTGTCTGCTTGATTTCTGCTTACAGCGACCCCTGTGGCAGAGAAAAACTGTCCCATGACATTTTCTTGGCTGTAATCTTGGAACCCTGGTAGCATAGTGGGGTATGCATTGGGCTGCTAACCACAAGGTCAACAGTTTGAATCCACCAGCTGCTCTGTGGGAAAAATATGAGACTTTCTGCTCCCATGATGAATTGAAACCCTATATAGGGTAGCTATGAGTTGGAACCAATTCGACACACACAGCAGTCTTTATGGAAGCAGACCATCAAGTTTTCCTTGTGTATCAAACCATTAGCCTTTCAATTTGTAGCTGAGCACTTAACCATTTGTGCCAGCAACCAGGGCTCCTTGGTGGTATAAACAGTTAAGTGGTCAGCTACTAACAGGGCTAGCCATCTGCTTTGGAAAGGTCACAGCCATGGTCTGTTCTGCAACACATGAGGTTGCCATGAGTCAGAACAGCAGCTGGCTTTTTCAGTGGAAAGAAGATAGTAAAATTTATCTGGCTCATTTTTTTTGTTATGTTGGATACTGTTTGGAAAATACCACACACAGTGCCAGGCTGTAGTCAAATTTGTTATAATTATAGGAATACCCAGCATGTCATGGGCCAGAGTCAAAAGTCTGATGATAGCTTCTAGCTATAAGATCTGTTTTGTTCTCTATACACACCCTACAGTCACCTTTTGTTTTAAAAACAAGTTTGATACATAGTAGATGATTGGAGGCTGGCTGAATAGAAACAACTACCATAGAACAATAACAGCATAATGCTTTGCTTTCAACTTGGTTGATTTTTTTTTTTTTTTTACCTCTACTTTTTGACTTTTACTTGATAAAAAATCATGCACTACCATAGGATAAAAATTAAGGAGTTTTCTACTTAACTTTTCCTCAGCTGAACAGAATTTTAAATAATACTGTGGAATCATCCATTCACATGTTTGTTCGTTTGTTTTTTTATTCCATTCATGTCTTCAAGAAGTATGGTGCTGTTGGCTAAAGCCCTGAAACCCTAAGATTGCTTTGAACCACAAGGTCGATGGTTCAAACTCCCTGGTAAACTTGTTGCTGTTGTTAAGTACCGTGGAGTCGGTTCCGACTGATAGTGACCCTGCACAGGGTTTTCAAGGCTGTAAATCTTTACAGGAGCAGAAAGCCTCATCTTTCTCCCATGGAACAGCTGATAATTTAGAACTGCCAACCTTGAGGTTAGCAGCCCAATTTATAACCACTACACTACCAGAGCTACAGGGTCATTATGAGTAGGGACCAACTCGAAGGCACTGAGCAACAACAACAAACCTTTGTCAAGCACATAACTCCTACTCCAACGGAGCTCTCTTCTCTGGGGGAGGGGGAGGAGGGCATTTAGTCACTGACAGACAATTACAGATCAATGTGATAAAAACTGGACCAAGTAAACCTCAGGTGTTGTGGAAGTCCTCAGGAAAGGCCTATTTGTAATTGTTGGGGAGACTTCCTGGAGGAAGTGTTGTCTTGTGATCAAACTAACTAATGAGTAGAACTTACCAGCATGTATGGAGTATTAGCAGCAAGAGAGACCCTGATTTGGCAGAGGAACTGAGTTCAAGAAGACTAAAACATAGAGCTTTAGGAAGATGCGTGGAAAAAGAGAGGATTGGAGAAGTAAGCAGCAGCCCAATTATCTGTCTGTCTTGATGTGGCATTGTAGGATAGGAACTTGACTGCAAGGTTGGTTTGAACTACAAGGTCTGTGGTTCAGACCCACCACCCACACCTCGGAAACCCTAAACAGGGTCACTATGAGTCATAACCGACTTGACAGCACTTAGCAACAACAACTTATACTTTCAGATGTGTTCTGCATACAAAAATCAGAGGTAGTTCTGTGTCATCCTATTGTGGCAAAAAGACTAAGGATTGAGAAAATTAGCTATTGGAGGACAGTTTTCACTGTACAATGTCTTTGACAATGTCAGTTTCCTAATTTCCTCTTGTTAGTTTTAAGTCGATTCTGACTCATAGTGACACTGTATAGGGTTTTCAAGGAGCAACTGGTAGGTTTCAACTACTGACCCTGTGGTTTGCAGTCTAGTCCACTGCACCACACCAGGAGTCCAATTTCCTGTCAGTTGTAAATTTGAAGACCAGCAGATATTTTCAAACATACACTCCATATGTAGCTACTGAGTCTCTTCCTCCATCAGAGTGAATACTGGGACTTCACAAAAGTCAGTATTTCTATTTCTATCTTTAGCAAAAAGTTGGAATAATTTAAGCACTGGATCGCAAGGTTAGCAGTTCAAACTCAGCAGTCACTCCTCAGAAACCATATACTGGGTCGTTATGAGTTGGAACCAACTCAACAGCACTCAACAACAACATGGGTAAAGTATTAATGGATTAATTATGTGAAATTATATGCTTATAAGAAGTCCTGGTGTGGCACTGTGGGATAACACCCTGGACCACAAGATCAGTTTGAACTGCAAGGTCAGTGGTTCAAATTCACCAGCCGTTCCTTGAAAGCCCTATACAGGGTTGCCATGAGTCAAAACTGACTCAAAAGCACTTAACAACACAAACAAGAAGAAGACAAAAAGAGATGGAGGCAGAGATGATGATATGGAGAGATGGAGCAGCTGAGGACTCCAGACTCATGGAAAAAGAAAGCCTATATGCTGCCTATCAGGAGGCATGCTTGCAGAATGTGCTCTTAGGTTGTTTGAATAATTATAAATTCCTGAGTGTTTTTGTGTACATTAAAAAAGAAACACAAAACCCAGAGGAAATAGAAGCAAATACTGTTGAATGATGATGCATGGAGGGATTGTAATCCTTGCAATGAAACGAAATGAGTGTAAAACCTATGTTCTCCTATGTAAACTATCACTTAATTCACAATAAACACACACACAGACACACAACACACACACACATATATATATTATATATACTTTTTCTATCAACTGCAGCTTGAATTAGAGTTAACGGAATTAAAGTAAGCATGCTCTAAATGAGTGTGAGAATAGGTTTATGTTATCACATAAATGAGGAGAGCAGCTTAATATTCAATTTACAACGGTTTCTGCAAAATAACCAGTACTTTCGCCTTCCATGATTGCTTTTGCTGTTCCTTCTAATATCAGCCACCGTATTCATTTTTCAAGACTCATCTTTGAAGCCTTTTATCACTTTAATATTATTCTCTGTATTGCTATTTTTGTACTAGTTATATAGTGTAAAATATACTAGACAGAAATATACTTTAGTCTCCTTTGTATCCACCATAGCATATATCATGTGACACATCTCAGTACTGTTTAACTGAGAATGATAAGCTATTTATACAAAAGGCTTATAAAATAGTTTCAGTTTCACAGTTAGAAAACCTAATCCTTTCTAGCTTTCACAAGACTATTGAAGCAAACACGTTTTTTTTTTTTGAAGCAATTGAGTGTTGAGTAATTGACCGGCTACCATTTGTGAAAGTCAGTCTGTTAGACAGGCTCTTTCTGACCCTTCTTCCCTGGCCAGAAATATCAAATAAGTTTCTGTAGGGAAAAATGGAGGCCTGGTGAGAGAAGATCAGTAGCAAGTGAGACTAAAGGAAGGATGTGAGCCCTGGTTTCTCTGTCCTCTACATTTTGTGATCCAGTTATATATACACTGGTATACCTAAGAGGAGAACCCTAGTTAATCCACCCTGCATTTTTTCTCAGGATCCCTTGTTACTGACCATAGACATGTTGTTGTTTGGTGCTGTCAAGTCAATTCCAACTCATAGCGACCTTGTGTACAATAGAATGAAACACTGCTCATTCCTGCATTCTCCTCCCAATCTTTCCTACATGTGAACTCATGTTGCACACAGTGTACCATTTCATTTCATTGATGGTCTTCCATACACATAAACCCACTTAAACAATTGAATTAACATATGGAATATCTTGGGCATAGAAAAGACTCAAAAAAAAAAAAAAATGTTAGTGGTTGTAACTAGCCACATGTGGTTTTTGAACAGTTGAGTGTTGCTCATGTGCTTTGAGATGTTCTCTAAGTATAAAATAAGTTTTGAAGATTTAGTACCAAAAAGAATAAAGAATGTAAACTAATTCATTAATGTCCTTGATTGGTTACATACTATTTTGGATCTATTGAGCTAAATAAGATACATTACTAAAATTATTGTCACCTGTTTCCTTTTATTTTATTGTCATTTTGTTGTTAAGTGCCTTTGGTTCCAATTCATAGTGTCCCTGTGTAGAGTTTCTGGTGGGTTTGAACCACTGATCTTGCTAAAAGCTTATCCAACAGCACGACACCGGGACTTTTTAAATTAGGCTCTTGAAAATGCAAAGTGACATATATGGCCCCCATTTCTGACTTGCATTATATGTATCTTAAACAGTACTACTTTAGAAGGAGCCCTTTCCCAAGCACAGTGTTATGGCAAAACAAGTGTATTGTAAGCACTGCTTAAGGATCTTGATTAGCTAAAAGGCAAGGAAAACAGGGCCAAATAGGTGAACAAATATGAACTGGTCACTTATAAAAAAATTGAATGTAAATATGGCATTTGCTATTTCATGGACAGTTTTATCTTTAAAAAACAACAACAAACTTTTAGTTTAAATTTTATGTCTAATGAAAATAACCTTTCTTTTGTAGGTTACTGGTTGGCTCCCCTTGGAGTGGCTTCCCTAAGAACCGAATGGGAGATGTGTACAAATGTCCTGTTGATCTACCCACTGCTACATGTGAAAAACTGAATTTGCAAAGTAAGTTCTAATCAGCAGTGTGATTTACAAATAACAAAATCTGATGTGCTATATATCCAACTGAAAAGCAACAGCAAAATGGGCAGGTTGTTTGCTTTTATGTCTTTGTTGTTGTTGTTAAGTGCTGTCGAATCGGTTCCGACCCATAGCGACCCTGTATAGGATTTCTGAGGCTGTAAATCTTAATGGGAGCAGAAAGCCTCATCTTTCTCCTGTGGAGTGGCTGGTAGTTTCAAACTGCTGATCTTAAGGTTCGCAGCCCGATTCGTAACCACATTCTATCTCAAATTTCTAACGTAGTTTGATTTAGCAAATTTCCAATGTAGTTTGATTTAGCATGTACCTGGACTCCCAGACTGTAGTCTGATCTCTAACAGTTCTTAGATGATTTTTTTTGCTCATTACTTGCAGAAATCTGTACATTCACCCCACATTTTTATTGTTTAATTATATACATGCGCTAACATTTTGTGGTTATTGTTTCTGTTAAGTGCCCTCGAGTCAGTTCTGACTCATAGCGACTCTACGTAGGGTTTCCAAGGAGTGGCTGGTGGATTCACAGTCCATTGCTTATCCTGCAGTGCCATGCCAAGCATCCAGGCACAGACATCTTCGAATGACACATTTACTTAAAAATAAATGAATTAAAATACACACATAACGTCTTTCTGTACCCCAGTGCATCATCTTTTTTGTAACTTGCTGGCCTAGAGTATAAACTCAATGGTGTTGAGGGGAGAAAATAGATTACCAAGAATTTAGTGGTGGGTAAGTAGTGAACAGGTTACAAGGAATGAAAGTAAACCTGGTAAAAGTAAAGGAAATTATCTTATTTGTTGGGAGAATGGAAGGAGAGTGAAAATGTAGTGACTATTAGTTCAGGATAGATTTAGACAATGGATTAATTTCACTGGGGCATGGGAAAACAGGTCTTAGACAAACTGCTACCTCTCTAAGTTATAAAGGAAGAAGATAAAATGGATGAGTACTGAGAATGGCCTTTAGTTAGAGATGGGGGATGTTGAGGCTCTTCTTGGAGTGTGATTCATGTTTTGTTGCAGTAGACAGGTTGTTTCCTAATAGTGATGGAACCCTGGCTGAGGTTGAAGACTTAAGGGGAAAGATAAAGTTTTGAAGTCATAATTTTGGGAAAGAAGGGAAGTAAAGAAAAAGAGAAGTAGCAAAGATGACCTGATAGAAGTGAGAGAACATGAGTAAATAATGATATTGAGGAGAATTACACTGTTCAGTAACTCAAGGAGAGCTCTGGTGGGCAATACTTAATTCAGTGGTAGAGAGGAGGTTGTCGAGATTTATTTTTTATTTTATGTGGCTAGTCTCTTAACTTCTGTTTTAAAAAGTACCCACTATTGCTTTCATCTAGATTTTGTCATATAGTATGCTTTGGTAACATTTGAATAATGTTTTTATTGATGGAGACAAAAAGTCATCATGACCTTAGAAAGAGCAGGGGCTAAAAGGGAGGAACCTAATGTTGTCTTCAGATGTGTTTTCTGTAGTCAGACCATTGCTTGTTTGTTTTCATATTCATTTGAATGTCTAAATGTTGTTCCTTCCCCAGGTACCACTCCTCCCTAATATGTAGGCTTCCAGATCATTGACAGCATCTCATTTCCATGAGATCATATACCTTATTAGAAGCTCTCGTAGAGTAGTGTTTACGAATCGGGCTGTGAACCTCAAGGTCAGCAGTTCGAAACTACCAGCCGCTCTGTGGGAGAAAGATGAGGATTTCTGCTCCCATAAAGATTTACAGCCTTGGGAATCCTGTACAGGGTCGCTATGGGTCAGAACCGACTGGACGGCACTTAACAACAACAACATATACCTTATTATTTAAGGAGCCTGGTAGTGTAGTGGTTCCAAGTTGGACTACTAACCTCGAAGTTCAGCCGTTCCAATCAAACAGCTGCTCTTCAGGAGAAAGATGAAACTTTCTGCTCCCATAAAGATTTACAGCCTTGGGAACCCTACACAGGGTCACTGTGAGTTAGAACCAATTCAGTGGCACACATCTACCACCACCACCACATACTTTATTGTACAGTGTAAACACTGGATCTCTGACACTAAATTCAATGCTTCATATTGCCGCTGGTTTGTCTTTTTTTTTTTTTTTTCCCTTTTTTTAAAACAATTTTCAGCAAACAGGTAAAGATGTAATCACTTTCAAATTTTTCTCCCCTTTTAAAGCTTCAACCAACATTCCAAACGTTACTGAGATGAAAACCAACATGAGCCTCGGCTTGACCCTCACAAGGAACATAAGGACTGGAGGGTTTCTCGTGAGTGTTTACTTTCTAATCCTCATTCCTCTCATGAAATTGCCATGGGCTGCCAAAAGTACCAATAGATCTGTTTTGGAAGAAGTGCAGCCAGAGTGCTCCTTGGGGGCCAGAATGGCCAAACTTCGTCTCTCATACTTCGGACATATTGTCAGGAGGGACCAGTCACTGGAGAAGGATATCATGTTTGGTACGGTGGAGGATCAGAGAAAAAGAGGAAGACCCCCAACAAAATGGATTGGCCAGGTGGCAGCATCAATGGACTCAAATGTGGCAACAGTAGTGAGGTTGGCCCAGGATTGGGTAGTGTTTCCTTCTGCTGTGCATGGGGTCCCTAAGAGTCGGTAGCAACTCGATGGCACCTCACAACAGCAAGTAGATCAGGTATTACTAAGAATAAAAATTATTTCATTGCATAAATTAGGGTTTCAATGGATCTTATTTATGGTTTATAATATTCCAACATCTTGATTAATAGCATTGTTTTTATTTATTCATTTGTTTCCTTGTATGTTTTTAGACTTGAGTAAATTCAGAAAGAGGATCATATTGAGATTTGAGGATTACATTATATGCTTTAAAGTTTTTAATCTTTAACTCTAGATGAAGTAAAATACAATTGCAAAAGACTTTGAGAAAAGAATTTCACAGTTGAGGGAAGAATGGAGAAAAAGACAGAAGAAAGGGGGGAAAAGAATCATACCAGAAAGAAAAGGGGGAAAAAAAATCATACCAAAAAGGTCAAAATGTGAAGAATTATGTGGAAAAGAAAATCATCACCTTTTTTTTTTTCCCTCTTAAATTCTGGGCTTAAAAAAGAAATGTGGTTCTGGCATTAACAATTGGCATTTTCTAATTTCAACGACTTAATGCTGTTTTTCATTATTTAAAAAAATAATTTTTTGAGTGATTATTTCTCAGGGTAATAAAAACAAAAAGCTCTAAAATAAACAACTTGGTTGGGGGCACGATAGGGGAGAGAAAAATAACAAATGGGGGCTCTTGTCCATGGAGCATGAACTATGAGAACAACTGCTTCCCTACTGAGCTACCAATAGTTAAACAGGCACCCCCCCCTCAAAAAAATATTTTAAAATTCTTTCACTGGCTTCTTATAACTTTCTACTCGTTATAATAATTAATCTACAGCTTTACATAATGTTAACTTCATACATATTTTGGGGGGATCTTGAATAGACTTCTCTTTCTTGCTTTTCTCGTTTAACACCTAGTGATTTTAATATGGTTTAATTTAATGTTCCCCACATTTCTCATTGATGTCACTGTGATTTCATTAGTTCTTACCATTCAAGGGTTGCTTAATGGAAGAACTGGGGTTGGGTTAATGGAGATATTAAGAATCAGAGTATGTGGAACATGCGCAAGAAGACAAATGCCAGACAGCTTTGCTGGCTCCTACTTTTAGGAAGTAGAAATAAGGGGACTCTAAAGGATCCCATGGGTGTTGCAAATGATTTATGTGCTCAGCTGCTAACTTAAAGGTTGGAGGATTGAGTTTACTCAGAGACACCTTGGAAGAAAGACCTGCCAACTTAAAAAAAACAAAAAAATTTAGCCATTAAAATTGAGAACAGTTTTACTCTGACATATGCGTTGTCAACAAATGGCATTTAAAGAAAAATGGTTGGAAGTCTTCAAAACAAAGAAATACTTTATAACAGAGTTAAAACTGGCAGTCATTGAACCTTGTCTGTGTTAATTGATCCAATATGTTGTTGTTGTTGTTGTTGTTAAGTGCCGTCGTGTCGGTTCCGACCCATAGCGACCCTGTACAAGGTTTCCGAGGGTGTAAATCTTTACGGGAGTAGAAAGCCTCATCTTTCTCCCGCGGAGCTGCTGGTAGTTTCGAACTGCTGACCTTCAGGTTCGCAGCCCGATTCGTAACCACTACGCTACCAGAGCTCCTAATATAGGTTATTTGTTTTTATTGAATTTTGAATTTTCAAATATTATTTTTCAGACTCTCCTTGAAAAATTGGAGGATCTAGGAACAGAGGGTCTAGTTCGCACTGATGAGTGTATTGTGTGAATTTGTAGCAATACTTTTTGATGTGCCCAGGTATAGCGTGAGTGAAAGATGCAGCAGAAAACCAATAGTCAACAACAGTAATGCTAATGATACTGGCTAGCGATTATATTGGCGGTGGTGTTAAGTGCCATTGAGCCGATTCCAACTCATAGCGGCGTTGTATAGGCTTTCCGAGGAATGGCTGGTGGGTTTGAGCCTTCAACCTTATGGTTAGCAGTTCAGTGCTTATCTGGCAGCATCGTACTGGGACTTCAACAATTATATGGCACTTATTATTTACCCAAAGAACTCTGGCGGCTCAGTGGTTGAGCACTTCCTAACCAAAAAATCCGTGAACTCAACTAATCTGTGGGAGAAAGCCAGGACAATCTACTTCCATAAAGATTTATAACCTTGGAAACCCTATGGGACAAGTCTACTCTTCCCTAGGTCACTATGAGTTGGAATTGACCCAATGGCAGTGGGATGGGTTGGGTTTGGGTATTATCTATCCAGCATTTGTCTGTGTTTGAACTATTTTAAATCTATAGACCCATTTAATCTTAACAACCTTAAAAGATAGGAAGTGTGTTGCTGTGGGTTAATGTGCTAGACTGCAAGGTCGGTGGTTCAGACCACTCCTTGGAAAGTCTATACAGAGCCGCTATGAGTCAGAAGTGACTCAAAGGCTCTTAACAACAACATGGTTTTACCCATTTTACAAGTGAGACACCTGAGGGCCAGCTACCTGAGACATAAACGAAAGAATCGGTGCTTGTATTCCTTAGAGGTAACTTTGGAAAAGAAGCACCCCTTTTTTTTATCTTGGTGGGTGGCCTGAAGGTTTCCCTGTGTCGTCCCCTACCCCTAATAGTCCTTCTGCTGTGCATAGCATTTCTACCACCTTCTCCTTTGAACAGGTTTTCAGTTACAATGCACACTCCCTCAAAGGCAATTTTAACTAGAGAATTTCAAGAGTTGATGATTTCTAGCATCTTATGAAAGAATAGAAAAGCTTTCTAAGTTTCACAAATGGAGAGGTAGAGAACTAGCATTCTCATTGTGTTTTTTGTTGTTCTCCTTTCTTTGAAGACATGTGGTCCCTTGTGGGCACAGCAGTGTGGAAATCAGTATTACACCGCGGGAGTTTGTTCTGAGGTCGGTCCTGATTTTCAACACTTGACCAGCTTTTCACCTGCAGTTCAGAGTAAGTAATGAATACACAGAGGGCACTATCTTACCATTAAAAGAATGGGAGAAAAGTTATCAATAAGTGTTACCTCACCCACCAATTCAGTTTTACTTGAAGTCTCATTTTATATGGCCATAAAGTTTGATTTGGAGTCCCCGGGTTGTGCAAAGGGCTAAGCATACCACCAAAAGGTTGACAATTAGATTTCACCCAGCGGTGTCTTGGTGGTTGGTGGTGGTTATGTGCTGTGGAGTCAATTCAGACTCATAGCGACTCTTTACAGGGTTTCCAAGGCTGTAAATCTTTACAGGAGCAGAAAGCCTCATCTTTCTCCGGCGGAACAGCTGGTAGTTTTGAACTGCTGACCTTTGCGATTTGCAGCCTGATTCTTAACTACTACGCTACCAGAGCATGGGGTGTCCATAAATCAGAATCAACTGCGACAACTGATTTATACTGATGGAAATTTGTTTCTTTCATCTTTTCCTCTGTAGCTTGTCCTTCCCTCATAGATGTTGTGGTTGTGTGTGACGAATCAAATAGTATTTATCCGTGGGAGGCGGTAAAGAATTTCCTAGAAAAGTTTGTACAAGGCCTGGATATAGGCCCCACAAAGACACAGGTATGGATATCAATAACACATTACACTTCTCCACAACTTTCTTTCTGAGAAAATATTATCACATACGAAGTCTTAATTTTTACAGGTGTCAAATCTCAGTATCAATTGCATTGAAGATAACCTTGAAAATTAAATGAAAGCTGTTCTGTATTTGATTCTTCTACATAGGACTCTGCCCAATGTTAGTCTTTTGAGCTGAGGCTTCTATTTCTGACACAAGTATCCAGAGTATGGGATATGATACCATGTTGTTGTTAAGTGCCATCGAGTCGGTTCCGACCCATAGCGACCCTGTACAGGGTTTCCGAGGCTGTAAATCTTTACGGGAACAGAAAGCCTCATCTTTCTCCAGCGGAACGGCTGGTAGTTTCAAACTGCTGGCCTTAAGGTTCACAGCCCGATTCGTAACCACTACGCTACCAGAGCTTCTTGCTTGATACATATAGCTTTATTTAAATAGTGATTTTCCCCCCATTAACCCATGAAGTTATCAATATATTTTTTAATTCAATATTCAGGGCTTCAAAAAGTTTGAAAAATGGAATTAAAAGATAATGAAATTTTTCTACAATTTGACACCTCCTCATCTGTATTTTTTTTTCCTTTATGACCACGTCTACTAATAATAGTCCAATTGTGTCTTGTTGGTAAAAAGTCATCCTTGAATTCTGGGAATTTTACAAATAAGTCCATAGATAGCATAACTTTATCATTTATAACTTTGTAGTAGTTGACCATATTCTGTTCTAGAAACTTCTATTTTTTTTCTTCCCAGAATAGTTTTTAATAAGTCTGTATGATTGCCTATATTTTCAGAAATCATTAATCTGCTTTTATATCATATTGAGGTAGACAACCACAATTCA
This sequence comes from Chrysochloris asiatica, assembly GCF_000296735.1. Classification (NCBI taxonomy): domain Eukaryota; kingdom Metazoa; phylum Chordata; class Mammalia; order Afrosoricida; family Chrysochloridae; genus Chrysochloris; species Chrysochloris asiatica. The sequence goes on along the minus strand of NW_006408600.1, from coordinate 3,439,865 downwards.
GGAGCTAAAGCTCTGTGTTTCTATAGAGTGAATATCATCAATTAAAACTTTTCCATTGTGTTTTTTACCCAATTTGATTCAATCTGCCATTTTGTCTGTCACTCTAATTTTAGCAGCACATTAAACCAATATCATAAGGACCAGTTTCCATAGTTCCAGTTAATATTCCTGGGTTAATGCTGATGCTCCATCCAATATACAACACATAGTCAGTGGTCATTTTTGCACCATGTCTCGCTAAATGCTTTATAATTATGTTCCCTAAGTGCTTTCTCATAAAATGTACTATTCTACTTTCTTACACTGTAAAAATATTGTTACATGTTTGTCTATTTTTGTTGTTGTTGTTTCCATTGTTATTGCTTTTCAGTACTAAAGGACATTAACATCCACTCAAACTTTGAAGGTTTCTGATAGATAAGATTGAACCTAGCACTGGACTCTGGAGATCACTGTTAAAGGTCCCTCATGAGAGAAGTTTTCATATGTACCTGTTTCTCTCACTCTTCATGGTCTGCCCCCATAACATGACTTACCTTATTTAATAATCTTTCATATGGAATTCATGTTTCTTCTTCTGTGTCACCAGACCCCAATGTACCTTATTCCTCTCTGACTGAACTCAGTGTCTTTTCTTACAACTTAATTTGATCTCTCTGTAAGTCTCAATAAACCACATTTCTTTACTCATTTATTCTGCCTTCCTCTTTGTCACACAAACATTGTGTCATAGGAGTGACTACTTTCTCTCTGTCATAGTAGACTTTGATATTCTCAGTTACTTTGGGCCTTTTTTTCTCTCTTAAGTCATACTATTCTATCCCAAAGAGAGTAGCCAAGGAATATAACATTTTTCAGTGCCTAGCCAACAATCAGCGCTGGTGTGGTGCTGTGGGTTAATGTGTCAGACTGCAAAGTCATTTAAACTGCAAGGTTGGTGGTTTAAGCTCTCCAGCTGCTCCTTGTAAACCCTATACAGGGTCACTATGGGTCGGACCAACTCAATGGCACTTAACAACAATAACAGCCAACAATCAAGACAGTGGATCAAGTACACGTGCATTGAGGAGCTCCATCAGCAACAACACAAAATACTGGGCCAGGGGATGGTGCTACAACTCTGAACCACATATAAAGGAATACTTAGAAGATTGGAAGACTTACAGCTAAGGGAATTTGCAGCAGAATCAAGAAATACATTGCTTTCTAATTCAAGATGCTCAGCTATTCCCGGAGCTGCCATCTTGGGTGAGATCAAGCAGGGGAAGGATCAGAATAGCCACGAATGTCTGGCAGAACTGCAGAGATACAGGTGTGGACATTCATTTTTTGGTATCTGTTCATTGGTCTCTTGCTGTCTGCGCACCTCCTTTCTGGTGACTAGAGGGAATGCCTGAGCAAATGGATAGCCCACCCTCACCCCTGAAAGGTTCTACTACCCATACACAAAGATCTCCTCGAAATTTAAAGTGACAGTTTCCACTTAAAACCAAATGACCACCACTTGTCTGCTATTTTGTCGTACTGTGGTGGCTTGTGAGTTGCTGTGATTCTGAAAGCTATGCCATCGGTATTTTAAATAACAAGAAGGGTCACTCATGGTGGACAGGTCTCAGATGAGCTTCCAGACAAAGACAGAGTAGGAAGAAAGAGTGACAAACTACTTCTGAATCTTTAATCACTGAAAACCTTAGGAATAGCAGAAAAACACTGTCAGATATAGTGCCAGAAAATGAGCCTCTCAGGTTGGAAGGCACTCAAAATGTGACTAGGGAAGAGCTGCCTCCTCAAAGTAGAGTTGACCGTGATAATGCGAATGGAGTAAAGCTTGTGGAAGAAAAGCCTGCAGTGCCATCATTTGCTAATGGGGCACAACTCAAAATGAAGAGAAACACCTGTAAACATCCATTGAAAATCAGAACATGGAATGTACGAAGTACGAATCTGGGAAAATTGGAAGTTGTCAAAAATGAACTGGAACGCATAAACATCGATATCTTATGCATTAGTGAGCTGAAATGGACTGGTATTAGCCATTTTGAATCTGACAACAACATGGTTTACTATGCCGGGAATGACAAATTGAAAAGGAATGGTGTTGCATTCATTGTCAAAAAGAACATATCCAGATCAGTCATGAGGTATGATGCTGTCTGTGATAGGATAATATCCATGGGCCTACAGGGAAGCCTAGCTAATACCACTATTATTCAAATTTACACACCAAACACTAAAGCCAGTGAGGATGAAATAGAAGAATTCTACCAACTTCTTCAATCTGAAATTGATCAAACATACAATCAAGCTGTATTGACCATTACTGGTGACTGGAATGCAAAAGTTGGGAACAAAGAGGAAGGACCAATAGTTGGAAAATATGGCCTTGGTGAAAGAAATGATGCTGGAGAACGCATGATAGAATTCTTCAAAATCAATGATTTGTTCATTTCAAATACCTTCTTTAGCCAGCATAACAGACAACTATACACATGATCCTCAACAGATGGAAAACATAGAAATAAAACTGACTATATCTGCAGAAAGAGAAGATGGAAAAGCCCTATATGGTCAGTGAAAACAAGGCCAGGAACAGACCTTGGAACATACCATCAATTACTCATATGCAAATTCAAACTGAAACAGAAGAAAATGAAAACAAGTCCACGAGAGCCAAAATATGACCTTGAATATATCCCACCTAAATTTAGAGATCATCTGAAGAACAGATTTGATACATAAAACATCAGCAATGATATTCCTTGCTTGCTGAAAGCAAAGAGGACTTAAAATACTTACTGATGAAGATCAAAGAACACAGCCTATGGTATGGGTTTTACCTCAGTGTAGAGAAAACAAAAATCCTCACCACTGGACCAATAAGTAACACCAGGTTAAATAGAAAAAAGATTGAAGTTGTCAAAGACTTCATTTTGCTCGGATCAATCATCAGCACTCATGGAAGCAGCTGTCAAGAAACCAAATGATATACTGCATTGGACAAATCTGCTGAACAAGATGTCTAAACTGTTGAGCAAAGATGTCAGTTTGAGGACTAAGGTGCACCTGACGCATGCCATGGTATTTTCAATAACCTCATATGCATGTGGAAGTTAGTGAATAAAGAAAAGTGTTTAAGAATTGATACATTTGAATTATAGTGTTGGAGGAGAATATTGAAAGTACCATGGACTGCCAAAAGAACAAATAAATCTGTGTTGGAAGTACAGCCACAGTGCTCCTTGGAAGCCAGGATGGCCAGACTTCATCTCTCATACTTGTGACATATTGTCAGGAGGGACTAGTCACTGGAGAAGGATATCATATTTGGTAAAGTGGAGGGTTGGAGAAAAAGAGGAAGACCCTCAACATGACAGATTGGCAGTGGTGGAAGCAATGGGCTCAGGCATAGCAACAATTGTGAGGTTGGCCCAGCATTGGTCACTGTTGCATTCTGTTGTATATGGGATCAATATGAGTTGGTATCAACTTGATGGCACCTAACAAAAATAACATTCTGGAAACACTATTGCCTAGGCTGAGAGTGTGCTATCAGTGCCTGAAATGCTGGCAGTAACAGAAGGCATAATCGTGTAAAGGCATGATTGTGCTGTTTGAAATGAAGTTCTCTTTTCCTTGGCAATTTAACGCTTCCCCTCTTGATCTAAAAAGATTAGAAAAAGTCTTCAGAAACCTTGTTGAGAAGTCATTCTGTCTCTCACATAAGACTTTCCCTGAGGCATATTTTCTGAAGGTCAGGACCCTCTATCTTCATGTAGCACAACAAATAGACCTAAGTTTATTGCATTATTATTGGTACATTGATTTTTCTTGTATTCAACTCTGTTTCTTTGTTCTTTGTTGATTATGTAATTATCCTTATTATTTATGTTTGCTTATATCATTTCAACCCTCCTGTTATGAACCTTGTTCTAGTGTTCATTTATATTTAACATACTATCTGATAGTTCTTAAAAGTCTACAATTAAAATATTTAGAACCAAAGTGTAAGCTATAAGCACATCATCTTTCATGGCAATAAGGGCTATTTTATATGGATGGCCTCTAATAAAGAAGAAATCATTCCACTGAAAGAAAAATAACTATTCTTAAGAAAAAAATTGAAAGTGATTCTCTTAAGCTATCAGTTCAATGTACTTTTGATTTTGATTATATTGGTTGAATAGGAATTATTTATAACTCAATGACATTCCAGTAATCAATTTCTGCTGTTTTGAAGGTGGGATTAATTCAATATGGCAATGATCCAAGAGTTGTGTTTAATCTGAATACTTATAAAACCAAAGCTGAATTGACAGAAGCAGCATCCCGCACATACCAACGTGGTGGGGACCTAACAAATACATTTAAAGCAATTCAATATGCAAGGTAAGTTGTGATGCTAATAGACCAAAATTTTAGTAAGATAAAAGTGCTTATGTGTAAATAAAAGGAGAAAAAAAGCAAAGAAAACTAATATGCCCAATACACTTAAACAGAACAAATAAATAAGGAAAGTCTGAGCACTATATGACGCAAATGTTTTAAGAAGGCAACTTTGAAATTTAATTAAAATGTTTTGATTTGTAGGATTCTTTAAGATGGTTGTTATTATTGTTAGGTACCACCAAGTGTGTTCCAACCCATAGTGACTTTCTTCACAACAGAACAAAACGCTGTCCAGTCTTGCACCATTTTAACCATTGTTAATGTTGGGCCCATTGATGCTGCCCCTGTGACAATCCATCTTGTTGGTGGTCTTTCGCTTTTTTGTTGACCCTCCACTTTACTAGGTGGTGGTAGTGGTGTGCTATGGAATCAGTTTCGACTCATAGTGACCCTGCATAGGGTTTCCAAGGCTGTAAATCTTTATGGGAACAGAATACCTCACTTTTCTCCCACAGAACGGTTGGCAGTTCTGAACTGCTTACTCTGAGTTAGCAGCCTGACTGTAACCACTACGCTACCAGAGTCCTGATGTGGTACTGATGATTAATGCAGTGGACTGTAAAGTAGGTTTGAACTGCCAGGTCGGTGGTTCAAGCTCACCAGTCATTTCTCAGAAACCTTATACAGAGTGGCTATTAGTTGAAACCGACTCAACAGCACTTAACCATAACAACTTTACTAAACATGATGTCCTCCAAGGACTGCTCCTCTTGACAATACATGCAAAGAATGGAGACAAAATGAGCATTATATATCTTAAATGCTTTAAGAAGGCAACTTGGAAATGTAATTTAAAACCTTTGATTTCTAGGATTCCTTAAGGTATTACATGATTTTTCTAAGATTTTACACGAAGTAAATGAAGTGAAAAGAGTTTAGGTTAATACACTGGGAGGACAATCTATAATTATTACCTGTTAACCTATCATGCTTACAACTTGAGCTAGACAAGCATTTCATGCAAATTAACTAGGAGTCATGGTGTGGAGCTGCAGGATAATGAGCTGGACTACAAGATCAATTTGAGTCTCTAGGTTGACAGTTCAAACTCAGCAGCTGCTCCTCGGAAACCTTATACACTGTCATTGTGAGTCGGAACCGATTCCCGGGCACTTCACAACAACAACACAGTACCAGAACACTAATCACATATGAGTCTGAATTTAATTTAATGGGTTATTATACTTATTACAATCTTCATGGAGTGTGACATTTACAACTATACAAGGGGATTCGTATAGTTCATGGGAAAATGGGATGAAAAGATAATGGAATTTTCCCACAAACATTGAAAGTCCACTTGTATAACCCTCCTATAATTCTTTGCCCAGATTTTGTTTCCTGAACTCCATCAACTTTCATCTTCATTCTGTTTTAATCAGTTATCTTTTAAAAAATGTCAATCATTCTCCTATTATTAAAAAATAAATGAGAACACTAAGCTTACCTTTTCTTAAATGCAATCTTGCATTTTTCATGTTATCATGCATTCCTTCTTTCCACTGCCTTCCACTTCCTTGAAACATTTAGCAATGCCACTTAGAGTGTTCTGTTAATAATAAACGTGGCCCTCTTAATCACTCAACCCCATGGTTCTGTCTTAAGACTTATCCACTTTAGCTGCTCTGAACATTTGATGAGATGCACACATACTGCCATTCCATCCCTAGTTACCATGATACGGCCAACTGCTGGTAACTCATTGTCAACAATTTTTGCCTCTTCACTGAGTCCCCTTCCTATGCTTTTTCACTAAACAGAGCATTTCTCAAACCTCTCCCTCAGTCCTCTCTTCTTGGTAGCCTTTCTCTCTTGGGGATTATATCAATTCTGATTGTATCACCTATTGTAGGTTTGTCAACCTGAATGTTTTCTGCAAACCCACACAGGCATATCTTGGTTTGGAGTTTTGGCTCACTTAATCAAATTTAATATATTCAAAACTGGCTCTTATTTCTTTTCCTACCACTCCTTATAAGTTTGCCATTTTGAGTCATGAAACTCCTTGCTACCTCAGTCATTCTGACTAAATAATGGGTGCTTTTATTTATACTTTGGCTTCATGCTAGATCATATATCTGGTCAGTCACCACATCCTGTCCTTTCTATTTCTGTAAATCCTCTTATATCTGCCCCTTCTTTTTCCTGAGAGTATATTTTAGTCATCTCTTCTGCTACTAACTGGTGATTCTCCTTCCCATGTCTCAATAGCAGACTTCTCAAGAGAGAGGATAAGATGATTTGGTTAATCCACATTGTCCCCGTTTCAAGTCAGGTCATCTCATAGCTGCTGGCTAGTTGATATATTCAGTGCCACTTGATGAAGAGTCCTTCCTGGCCCAGTAAACTGGACGGAGGGGAAGAGTAAGTTGGGATAGAAAACATCTTCCCAGGAGTTCGAATCTGCTTTTCTCAGCAGACAATATGAACATTGCATTTTCTCTGGAAAGAGCCTGGGAACTTGGCAAGCTTTCTTTTCTAGGATAAAGTCCATACTTAACTAGGATTTTTTTTTCAGTTTAATCATATTTTAGGGGAGCTCAGGTAGTGTGATGTTGAAACACTAGACAACTAACCAAAAGTCAACAGTTCGAACCTACCAGCTGCGCCATGTGAGAAGAGACCTGAAAATCTGCTCTATAAAGATTACAACCTAAAAAAACCCTCAGGGGCAGTTCTACTCTGTAATGTAGCGTCATTATAAGTCAGAACTGACTTGAGGCATGAAACAACAGTCAACTTTTCAAAACTTTGCATTTTCTTTCCTATGTCATTATCTTCTTCTTACCACCATCCCCTAAACTAAGGGATTTATTCCTTCCATTATAGGGAACCACTCAACTTCTTGCTCATAACTTTCAGAATCTAATTTCCTCTATTTCCTTGATCTGTTTATGTATAGTATCTAATAAAATTCTAATCTGACACTCTCAGTAAATATTGTCACATTTCCATTCCCTTGGTTTTCCTGAGTGCCTACCATTTGCAATTTATTGTTCCAAGCACTGTGAGTAGTCAAAACTAAATAAGCCACAATTTCTCCCCTGAAAACCTTCTATCATATGAGAGATCAAAGGTATGTCATAAAGAATGTACTGTGCTCAAAAATAGTTGATGTGAGCACTGTAATTCACAATTGCCTGACTGACAAGTAGGGATGATTTTTTTGCATTTCTATGTTCTACAATATAGAAAGCAGGAAAAGCTTTAGGAAATAAAATGCCATTCTCAGTTTTAGACATATTGAATTTGAAGTGCTTCTTATATATTCAAGTAGAAATATTGAGCAAGTACACAAATTTGAAGATGGGAAGATTAAATGGAAAACAGATACAGACTTTAGAGTATCAACGTACATGTAGTAGTCATTTTTTTGTGAAATTACCCTGAAAGAATTTTTAGGAGGAGAATGCAATATTGTTGGTAAGTGCCATCAAGAAAGTTATGTGTCATAGCATTTCTGAGGAGTGATGGTGAGTTTGAACTATAGATGTTGCATTTAGCAATCCAGTGCTTATCCTACAGTGCCACACCAGGACTCCAACAGACAGGAAAAATAAGAGTTGCTGGGCAATTGGCTATCTAGAAACTATCTGAATCTCTACCTTACTCCTCATACCAAAATAAATCCCTGCTGGGTCAAAGGTTTAAATCAGAGAAACTATTAAGGGATTAAGATAAAATAAAACATGGGTGATTAAAAAAAAAAAGTCATAAGATGAGACATCCTTTTAAAATATCCATTAAATATAAAAGACAAAAAATAGGTTGATAAATTTGATTATGCCAAAATATAAACTTTCTGTACAATAGTTTTTGTTCTTGCTGTTAAGTGCCATCGAGTTGATTCTGACCCATAGTGAACCTGTATAGGGCATCCAAGGAGCAGCTGGTGAGCTTGAACCACCGACCTTGCAGTTCAAACGACTTTGCAGTCTGATGCATTAGCCCACAGTGCTGCACCAGGTCTCCCTGTACAGTAGTAATACCATGAAAAAGACAAATTATGACTAATGAATGGAGGAGTTTATTTGGAATATGCATAACAAACTGTAATTTCTTTATCAATAAAGGGATCTTACTAATCATTAAGAAAATGATGAACAAAAAAGAAAAAGATACAGGAAAAACCAATAGTTCATAGACTGCAAATATATGATAAAAATAGTAAAATTCTCATCGTGTCTTCAAAATGCATATTAAAATAGCAATTCTATATTATCTCTCACTTGTAATACCAAAAGTTAAAAAGTTGAGATCTCAATGTTAGGGAAAGGAGAAGGAAAAATATGCATTCTTATTAACTGGCATGGAAAGATCTCCATTAAAATGAAAAAAATAACTGTGTAGGCTAGGCCCCATTTCTATACAGTGTCAAGGGGCAGAATATGCCTATATATGCCTTAAATAGAGCTAAGACAGAAACATAAGAGACTGATAATGGTGTCAGCTTTGCAGGCATGGGTTGGTATCAATTTTTTTATTTTGTAACTTTCCAAACTCTGAATTTTTCTAACCATGTATATCTATTACTTTTCTTTTAATTAATAAACCAAAGAACCAAATCCACTGCTATCAAGTTGATTCTGACTCATAGCATCCTTATGTAAGATTTCTGAGACTGTAAATCTTTATAGTATCAGGCATGATACTAATACAGCTCCCATGGAGCTGCTGGTAGATTTGAACCACCAACCTTGTGGTTAGCAGTCCAGTGCTTATCCTACAGCATCGTCAGTTCTCCTTAAGTAGTAGACTTGATTTTTAGAATTGTTTTGCTTTTACAGAAAAATATATAGCTATATAGTAAGAGAGTTTCCATATCATTCCTACATAAAGTTCCTCTTATTATTAAGATCTTGGATTCGTTTGGAAGATTTGTTACAACTGATGAACCAGTATTGATGTATTACTATTAACTGAAGTCCACTACTCATCTGTCACCACCAATCATCTGACCATTCATCATACTGTGGTCATTTACATGTTGTTGTGATGCTGGAATCTATGTCAATAGTAAAATGTTTGCAACAGTACATGGAGAGGGAACGACCAGAAATTCAAGCCCTATCTAGAAGAGGATGTGGAATAGGCATATCATTATTGTTGTAAGATACATTGTGGCTGAAAACAGAGACTACCAGAACAATGTTTACCTGTGTTTTATTCACTATACAAAGACATTTGCTTGTGTGGCTCATTACAAAGTAAGGATAAATTGGGAAGCGTTCTGTTGTAGTGCTATAGGATAAGTGCAGAATCAAAAGGTCGGTTTGAACTGCAAAGTCAGTGGCTCACACTCACCAGTGGCTTCTTGGAAACTCTGGGTCATTAAGAGTCTAAACTGACTCGATGGTACTTAAGAACAACAACAATTGTTCTCAAATAGAACCGATACATAGTTGAAGAGAGTTGTTTTAACAGAACTAGGGGATACAAAATGGCTTAAAATCATGAAAGATGTTGTAACCTTTCACCATATGTACCCAATCTTTGGAGTCCTGGTGTGGCGCTGTGGGCTAATGCATCAGACTGCAAAGTCGTTTGAACTGCAAGGTCGGTGGTTCAAGCTCACTAGCTGCTTCTTGGAAACCCTATGCAGGGTCGCTCTGGGTTGGAATCAGCTCAACAACACTTACCACCAACAACAACCCAACCTTTAATGTTTAGATAATTCTTAGAATAATCCTAAAGTTGTGCTTTATGAAGAAAAATGGAGCACTAGGTTTGGAGGAGTCCTGGTGTGGCACTGTGGGTTAATGTGTCAGACTTCAAGGCCATTTGAATTCAAGGTCAGTGGTTCAAGCTCACCAGCTGCTCCTTGGAAACCCTTTACAGGGTCTCTATGGGTCGGAACCGACTCGATGGCACTTAACAACAACAACAACAACAGGTTTGGAGGAGGATTCAATATCAACCTACAATATGCGGATAACACAACCTTGCTAGCTGAAAATAAAGATGACCTAAAGCACTTACTGGAGTCCTGGTGTGGCGCTGCAGGATAATGCACTGGATCACAAGGTCAGTTTGAACCACAAGGTCAGTGGTTCAAACCCACCAGCTTCTCCTGGGTCACTATGAGTTGGCACTGACTCTATGACACTTAACAACAATAACAATAAAGTATTTACTAGTGAATATCAAAGAATGCAGCATTCTGTATGAATTATGCCTCAACATAAAGAAAACAAAAGGCCTGATGACATCATGACACATGGAAAAAAATATTAAAGTTGTTGAACTTTTCATTTTACTTGGACCGAAACCCATGAAAGCAGCAGTCAAAATTTAATTATATATTGCATTGGGCAAATCTGTTGCAAAAGATCTCTTTAAAGTATTTAAAAGCAAAAATGCCACTTTAAGGACTAAGGTACTCGTGACCCAAGCCTAGGTATTTCTTACTGCCGCTTATGCATGTGCAACCTGGACAATGAATAAGGAAGACTGAAGAAGAATTGATGCATTTATATTATGGTTTTTGGTGAAGAATGATGAATTTACCATGGATCTTGGAAGCAGTACAGCCAAAATGCTCCTTAGAAGCAAGGATGGTGACACATCATCTCACAGATGTTGGACATAACGTCAGGAAGGACCAGTCCCTGGTAAAGTGGAGAGTCAATGAAATAGAGAAAGACCAGCAAGGAAGTGACTTTATGCAGTGCTGCAACAATGAGCTTAAATAGAGCCTCAGTTGTGAGGATGGAGCAGGACTAGGCAGTGTTTGGTTCTGTTGTACATACGTTTGTTGTAAGTAGGAAATGACTTGATGGCACCTAACAAAGATTACATTAGAATCCACTGCTTGTGTTGTACAGTTCAATGGGTTTTGACCAATGCATAATGTCATGTTTCACCATTACAATAGCATACAGAACAGTTTCACCATGTTAACAATCCTCTGTGCTCCACATCTTCATCTATTCCCTGCTACTCACAAACTCCTGACAACCTCTGATCTTTTTACAGTCTATGGATTTGCTTTTTCCAGAATGTCATACAGTTGGAATCATAAAGTACATGTAGCCTTTTCTAGTGGACTTTTTTTCCCACTTACCAGTAAGCACTTATATTTTCTACATATCTTTTCATAACTTGATAGTTCTTTCTTTTTTATAGCTGAGTAATATTCCATTGTATGGATGCACCAAAGTTTGTTTATCTAGTCACACATTAAAGAACATCTTGGCTGCTTCCAAGTTTGGGAAATTATGAGTAAATCTACTTTAAATATCTGTATGTGGTACTGTAGGATAAGCACTGGACTGTAAACCACAAGAACAGTGGTTCAAACTCACCAGCTACTCCTTGGAAACCCTGTACAGGGTTACTATGAGTTGGAATTGACTCAATGACACTTAACAACAACAAAGACAAATGTTTCTATACAGGATTTTTGGGAACAAAAGTTTTCAACTCATGCAAGTAAATATTGAAGAGTGTGATTGCTGGATCAAATGTAAAGACTATACTTCGTGTTGTAAGAAATGACCAAACTATTTTCCAAGTAGTTAGGTGCAGTTTTCTGTTTTATACCTTTTCAAAGTCTTTGAATTTTTTTTACTATGTTTATTCCTTTAAGATAAACAAATAAGTATTAAAACATAAATGTAGGCCCAATGAGTATAATTTATGACAGAAATATCTTTGCTTTCTTGATTACTTTTATTAATTAAATTATCTTATCAGGAGCTGATTCTAAGAATTCCTTGTATAAGTATACACACACACTATGGAACCCATAGAAATTCATTTTAATGCTAAGTAAGTTTTATAGTTTTATGTATTTTTCAATAAGTTATAATTAAAGCATACTTAGGTATGTAGATCATGACAAATTATGGATAACATTGAGAATGAGTATTCTAGAACACTAAATTATGCTCATGAGGAATATGTACATAGAATAAGAGGCAGTTGATAGACCAGAACATGGGGATA
>NW_006408600.1:3423729-3426675 GCF_000296735.1 Chrysochloris asiatica | reverse complement strand
TCTTAGAAACCAGGATGGTGAGGCTTCAATTCATCTCTCAAACTTCAGACCTGTTATCAAGAGAGACCAGTGCCTGAAGAAGGACATCATACTTGGTAAAGTGGAGGAGGGTCAGCAACAAAGAGGAAGACCCCCAATGATATGGATTGACATAGTGGCAGCAGCAGTGGGCTTGAACAGAGCAACAATTATAAGGATGATGTAGGACCATGCAGTGTTTCATTCTGTGATGCATAGGGTCACTATAAGCCAGACTCAACTTGATGACACATAACACAACAACAGCAGGTGTGTTACTAGAATTGACACACAGATAGTTCTATATCACAACAGATTGTACTCAAGGAAACTACTTTCATATATATGTTTCAAATGAGGTGTCCACATCTTAACTTCATCGCTTGATTGTCCGGCTTCAATTTCGTCTCCACAGAGATTTTGCTTATTCATCAACTGCTGGTGGACGACCAAGTGCTACAAAAGTAATGGTGGTCGTAACCGATGGTGAATCACACGATGGTTCAATGTTGAAAGCGGTGATTGATCAGTGCAACAATGACAATATACTGAGATTTGGCATAGCCGTAAGTGACTTCCCTTTTTTCTTGCCTTTTGGTTCCTTAATAGCATCACTCCCCAAGGCTACACTTTCTCATTGACGTCTCATAGTTTCATAGAAAAGAAGGTTGTTAACCTGTCCCTGCTTCTTGCTGATTTCAGTCTTATAAAGGGAATGGCGACATAAACATTACTTGATTTATTTCCTCTAGAGAGCTGATTGTGTTCAGAAATAGACTAGAAATTGTGACTAGGGGTATTGGGAGACAGTAGTAGTGACCTTATTTTCCTCTTCCTCCATTTTCAAGGTTCTTGGATACTTAAACAGAAACGCCCTTGATACCAAGAATTTAATAAAAGAAATAAAAGCAATTACCAGTGTTCCAACAGAAAGATACTTTTTCAATGTGTCTGATGAGAAAGCTCTACTAGAAAAGGCTGGGACTCTAGGAGAACAAATTTTCAGCATTGAAGGTAAAAAATATATTTTTTTTTCTTTTGAGAATTTTTCTTCTAAAAACTTTCCTGGAGAATTATTTTTATTTTATAATTGCATACGTGTTCTATTAATGTTAACTTGTATGCTATACACATATATAAAGAGGTTCTGATGTGACACTGTAGGATAAGCAATGGACTGCTAACCACTTTTCAAAATCCCTTTACAGGGTCATTATGAATCATAACTGACTCAAGGGAACTTAACAACATCAGTACAATCAAACGAAATATATATAAAACCACCTTCAAATAAATAAGAAAACTGGACAGGGATCAAAATGCAAATGACTAGGAGACATAAAAGATTCTCAATTTCTGTAGTCATTGAAAAATGAAAGATTTATATCGTATTTTTGCAATATCATGTTTTTGCCTAAAAGACAGGAAAGATTTTTAATGTCCTGGTGGTGCTGTGAGTTAAGCATTGGGCATCTAACTATATATAAAGTCTGTGGTTCAAATCCACAAGCTGCTCCACAGGAGAAAGATGAGGCTGTCTGATCCCATACAGAAACACTGTAGGGGGTCATTATGAGTCAGAATCAAGTCAATGGCAGGGTTTGTTTTCTGTTTTGAATCTTAGAAAGAGTATGTGACAACAAAGAGCCTCAAGCAGTGCTATCACCTTTTTACAGGACAACTTAGTAGCATTTATAATAATTGAAAATAGACTTACCTTTACCATGCTATGTTACAAGGAGCTCTGGTAGCATAGGGGTTATGAATTGGGCTGCTAACCTCAAGGTCGGCAGTTCAAAACTACCAGCTGTACCGTGGGAGAAAGATGAGGCTTTCTGCTCCCATAAAGATTTATAGCATTGGAAACCCTTTGCAGGATCCCTATGAGTCAGAACCAACTCCACTGCACTTAACAACAACATGCTGTGTTAGTTGTTACATAGTAACTGAAATTTTTTTATTTGTTGCCAATGAGCATGTGGTGGTAGTTATGTGCTGTGGAGTCGGTTCCGACTCATAGTGACCCTGTTCAGGGTTTCCTAGGCTGTAAATCTTTACGGGAGCAGAAAGCCTCATCTTTCTCCTGCGAGACAGCTGGTAGTTTCGAACTGCTGACCTTAAGGTTTGCAGCCCGATTCGTAGCCACTACGCTACAAGAGCTCCTTAATGAGCATGTGGGCTTTTAAAATCAGGACAATCATAGCAAAGAATTTGGATAATTAATTCTTTGAAGAAACATTTTATTTATCAGACTTACAATAATGTATGTATATGGGCTGGGAAGGCCTATTCAGTGCAGAAACAACCATCATATTTTCTGGAGTTCCTTTTTGTAGAACTGTAATGCATGACCCTAAATCCTAGTTTCTAATGGTTAATGCAGAGTCCTATTTTATAGGACTTGACTTAACCACAAGGTCAGCAGTTCAAATCCACCAGACACTCCTTGGAATCCCTATCCCGGGTTGCTATGAGTCAGAACTATTTTGATGGCATGTAACAACAGCAATGGTCATCCTAAATAACTTATAACAATAAAAAGCACCTACTATGTGTCAGGTACTGCTTCAGAGATTAAATAATTTAACTAGAAGTAGTATCCATGCCTATAGTCAAATCTTGATATCCTGTTTATCCACTGAATATTCCATGAATTTTCATTGCTCCTTTAACATTCCAGAGTACTTCTAGATAGTTTAAATCATCATCAAACTTGAATGTCTGCTTACACCATTGTTGTGCAGTCAATTCTGACTCATAGCAACCTTACAGCACAGAGTCCAACTGCCCCATAGGGCTTCTAAGGCTGTAATCTTTATGGAAGCAAACTGTGTCTTCTTTCTCCATTCAAATCACTGACCTTTCAGTTAGCAGCCTAACACGTAATGTATACTTGTAGTTAAGTGCTGTTGAGTCATTCGGACCCAT
>NW_006408600.1:3405893-3409904 GCF_000296735.1 Chrysochloris asiatica | reverse complement strand
TGCCACAAATTCCCCCAGCTGTGAGCCTTCCAACCTTCTAAGTATTCCTTTATATGTGGTTCAGAGTTCTGGGACCATCCCCTGAGCCTGCTTGTTCGGGTATTCTGTGTTGTTGTTGTTGGCGGAGCTCTCTGCTATACATCCACCCGATCCGCCATCTTGTTTGTTCTCCCCCAAAATTATATCTTGAATGTGACAAATTTTAGAGAAATCCCATCCCAACCCACCTTGCCTTCTGTGATGATTGACAGCTTTGAATATATAATCCAGAGTAGCCTGTCTTCCTTTTCCCACACAAACCCATTAGTAACAGATGGTTATTTTTTCTTCTGTTGGATTGAATGTCACAGTTAGAGGTACCTATGTCACTGTGGTCAATGGCAAATAGCTGAGATAACATATAGATGATAGAGGAAGAATCAAGAAGAAAGATGAAGAAAATTGAAAGTAAAATGAATCAGAAAAGGCGTTCCCAGGGCCTACCTCAGGTAGAAGCAACATCCTGTCTCTTTTCCTCCATCATCAGCATGTCCTGCTTCTCAAACATTTCTCATGTCTATCTACCTATGAGCCTTCCTGATGAGTATGTGATAGCCCAGGCTCACCTTTAACTCCTTACTAATGGTTTTAAAAGGTTTAGTATTGGCAAATGTGTACTTTTAACAGAAAATTTAAAGATAATTCATGTGACCCTTTTGTACTACACCGCAATACAAAGATTTACCTGTAGTATGTGTCACACTAAATAAAGCTCAGGTAATCATGGCCAAGGGAAATCTTGTTCCGTAACATGCGTATATTTAAATATATATTTAATTATGCTGATATATTTTAAACATATAAAATATAAATGTATTAAAATAATTCAAACATAAAATCTACAATACAAAATCTAATATCTGGTGTAGCACTGCAGGATCTGGGCTACAAAGTCTATTTGAATCTCAAGGTTGGCAGTTCAAATTCACCAGCTGCTTCTCAGACACCCTATACAGGGTCACTATGGCTCAGAACCGACTCGATGGCACTTAATAATAACAACCACAATCCTGGTTTCTTCTGCTTTAATAGTGGCTAGTATTAATGATCTTCATTTTCCAACCATTTTAGGAAAGCCTGATGCTGGGTGCAGTGGGAGCTTATGGCTGGAGTGGAACTGTTGTCCAGCAGTCTTCTCATAGACAATATATATTTCCAAAACAAGCTTTTGAACAAATTCTGCAAGACAGAAACCACAGTTCATATTTAGGTAAGGCATAGAAGCATTTGACTCAGCAAATTTAAAGTCATGAAAACTTCGCAGAATTGATTTTTTGTGTTGACTTTTTCTACAGAGGGCTTCCTTACAGCATTCTCTTCCTTTAAATCAGCTCCATATTGAATCTCAGAGTCAGTTCAGCAAAGCCCTTAAACTACTATCTAATTGTATTTATCATACATAGTCGTGCTGCCTCTTTGTGAAATGAGCCTTAGCCCATAGCTGTTTCTATGAACACTGTATTATGTTCCCTAATCACTTCTGGCTGTTCAAGTGGCTGTTATTCCCAGAGACATGACTGTGCCTCTTCAGAGTGGAAATTGTTTCTAAAAGCCAGTGCAGTCAGAGGTAGTGATGGTGGTGGTTGTATGGCATTGAGTTGCTTTCAACTCATAGCAAGCCTATGTAGGGTTTCTTAGACTATAAATCTTTATGGGAGCAGAAAGTGTCATCTTTCTCCTGTGGAGCAACTGGCAGATTTGAATTGCTGACCTTGCTTAGAAGCCAAATTTGTAAACCAGTGCTCCTAGCAATAGGTAGTCTTATATGGTTTTAGAGTTCTTATTCTTTTTGTTCCTAAAATAATAGCAGATGCTGCTTTTGAATTCCCACTATGGAATTCCTAAGCTGGTTGTTCTATCTGCAATTACACAAATATCTAATCCTCTCACCAACCCACTGAGAGAAGTATTATTATCCTCATTTTACCTTTTGTTGTTGTTGTTATGTGCTGTGGAGTCGGTTCCAACTCATAGTGACCCTGCACAGAGTTTCCGAGGCTGTTAATCTTTATGGGAGCAGAACGCCTCATCTTTGTCCCACGGAGCAGCTGGTAGTTCTGAACTGCTGACCTTGCGGTTCGCAGCCCGATTCGTAACCACTACACTACCAGAGCTCCTTTTAGAGACAGGTTAAATAATGTGCCCAAAGTCAAACAACCTAATAGGTGGCAGATGCAGAATTCGAACCTGGGACTGTCTGCCTCCAAAGCCATGTCGTTTCCATTAGGCAACATTACTTTTGCATCCATTTATTTATTCATTTAAGAAATACTTGTTGAGTGATAGCTATGTGTCAGGGTTTTTGTTCATGGATTGCCTGATGGAGACAACCCAGAGTCTAGTGCCTGCTTTAATGGTAGAGGTCCCATCACTGCAGGGCAGCACTACAGGCCATAGAGAAATAGGAGTTACTCCTAGCATCTTAAAATGCCCTCAATGATTTATTCAGGAGCAGTAGGAGCTATGCATCACACCTAACAGAAAAGGGCCCGTGATCATCTGCTACTAAATGTTCAAGCCTTGCTAGCTGAAATATTTAATAGTACTTGTTTTCTGACTCCTTCCCTCTTAGGTTACTCTGTGGCTGTGATTTCTACTGGAAAAAACCTCCACTTTGTTGCTGGTGCTCCTCGGGCAAATTATACCGGTCAGATAGTGCTATACCGTGTGAATGAGAGTGGAAATGTCACAATTATTCAGCCTCACAGAGGTGACCAGGTAAATCCCATTGCTTAGCAGGTGACATTAATTTTATAGACAACTGGGGCCGCTGACAAGTGAAGGGTGGGTAGAAATGAAAACTGACATTAATTGAGTGCCTATTCTATGGCTGGTACCACACTTTGAATTGATTTGCATATTCTTTAAATCTTCACTAGAATACTGAGGAGCTCTATCATCCCTTTCTGACAGATTACTGAGGGTTTAGCTAACTTTCAAAGGTAATAGAACTTTAAATCTTTGAGCTGTCATGAAAATCCTACCTGGCCTTAAAACCTATGCTGTTTTGGCATATTCTACTCCATATTTTTTATTCCTCACATTAACAATTGTTGTTAGGTGCCAATGAGTCGGTACCAACTCATATCGACCCTATGCACAACAGAACAAAACACTGCCCAATCCTGGGCCAACCTCACTAATATTGCCACACTTGAGTCCATCAATGCTGCAACTTTGCTAATCCATCTTTCTGGGGGTCTATATGAGCATTATTAAGTCATGATGGCAGGCACCTAGGCAACTCACACTATGGACTCAGGGGTCTGTAGGAGAAATAAAGAAAAAAGGGAGAAGCATAGCATTATACTGGAGTCCTGGTGTGGCGCTGTGAGTTAATGTGCCAGACTGCAAAGCCGTTTAAACTGCAAGCTCAGCAGTTCAAGCTCACCAGCTGCTCATCAGAAACCCTATACAGGGTCGTTATGGGTCAGAAATGACTCGACGGCACTTAACAACAACAACAACATAGCATTATACTGAGTTACCATATCCTTAGATATTGATTATGTTAGACACATAATCAGGAAAGGACATACTGTTTGGTAAAGTGGGGGGTCAGTGAAAATAAGGGAAACTTTCAATGAGATCAGTTGATACTTGGATACAGTAGCCTCAACGATGGACTCAGTCATATCACTGATCATGAAGATGGTAAGGAATTGGCCAATGCTTTGTTCTGTTATACACAATGTCATCATGAACTGAAACAATGGCAGCTAACAACAACAACCACTTCTGAGCCTGCCAATCTGTCCTGTTGTGTTTGATCTTTCTAAAATCAAGCAACTTGCTCCTCTACAATTTTCAACCAATGTATGTTTGATTATCAGACCCAATGATGATTTCTAGTTATACTCCTCCTAGTGTGACGCTTCCCACCTGAATTTAGAGATCATCTGAAGAACAGATTTGATACATTAAACACTAAAGACCAAAGACCAGAAGAGTTGTGGGATGACATCAAGAACA
>NW_006408600.1:3401891-3403848 GCF_000296735.1 Chrysochloris asiatica | reverse complement strand
CTTGACAGCACTTAACAACAACAACAACTCTTGTGCTGATTCGGACAGTTGCCAGAGGCAAAGCCAGCTGATGGGTTCTTATTTCTTTACTTTAGCCTTTGGAATTATAACATATTTGAAATGAACATCATCAATCCCTGGAAATCAAATGGGAATTGATTTCTTTCCTTGAGTCAGAGAAACCACAGATTTTCTTCCTAGTATTTCTCTGAGTTGAAGGAGGATCTCACTGGCTCTGTGACTAGCTTTGCCAGGAGTAAGTAGATCGAAGACCTGACACTCCTCTCCATCTCAGAAACTCCTTTTCTTCCTTGAAGATCCATTTCATATATTACTTTTCCAGCACTAAGAGAACCTGTGTACCACAAACCAGCTATGGTCACATACTTCTTATTTTCTTTAATATTTTAAAGAAGTATCTTGTTATTTTGAGGAAATCAATGAAACTTTAATGGAAGGAATAAGTTTTTAAAAATGTTTCTGAATCCTTAAAAGGTATTCATATAGTAGGCATGCATTAAACATTTGTTCAATGGGATAGACATTCAAATTCCCAACCTCTCTTATTTCACTTTGTCTCCAACTAGGTCTCTCATTCAATCTCTCTGGCAGTGACTCACCTTCCTTGTAGATACTTACACATTGTTCACGCTTTCACACTCCTATATATCTAGAAAATTCCTGTCCTCCTTTTTTCTTATGTTTTATTGTGAAGTATGTGATAGCTTACATGGGAGAACATTAGCTTTACTTTCATCCTATTGTATATCATTTCATTGCCATGGTTACTATCCCCTCCATGCATCATCAACCAACCAAAGGGTATACCCTGCAAGCCTGACCCCTGTTCTTCAGCACACAGCACCTCTCCCTCTCTGTGTCTAGAGTCCCCAGCTGCTCCATCTCTCCACGTCATCCTCTCTGCCTTCATCTCTGGCATCACTGCTTTTCTGGGTAGGGTCCCGCACTCCACTCTTCTCCCTTGATGGTCCCAGGGACCTTTGATCCTAGACTGCAAAGTCAATCACTCCCCTCCTCTGGCTACAAAATGTCCACCTTTACATTTCCAATCCTCACAGTCAGTCCTGATAGCAATTATTCACTACTGTGCCACATGAGTGCTATCCCCATCTCCTTTCATCAGCAATGCCCAGACACTTTGAATACTACTCAGTAGAGATTCTACCCTCCTCTGCACCCTCTGGATCTAGGCTGCCTCTTGAAAACTTGTAAGCTAGTCACTTCTTGCCTTTGCAGTATCCCCATTTTGGGTAGCTAATGTCCAAGTTGCCCATCCCTGTCTACTCTGTGTGTGGAGTGGGTGGGAATGAGCCTCGCTGTAAAGATTTGTTCCCACTTTTAAGCTACTGCATCCATTGGTGTAGGTCCAGTTCATCAAATTGTATCAGATAACTCTTTTTTTCCTCTTTTTTCTTCTTCTAGTTGAATTCTGATCATCCAGTCATTGAAGCCAGGACAAGTGGGTATTGTCTGCAAGTGTGGATGTTGCTGTGCATATGCTCTCTCTTCTTATCAGCTGCACGCTTCACTCTCCATTCTTGTCCTCTGTGGCTATGTCACTGACTCTGGGCCCAGGAGTCCCCAGGTCTTGCCATACTGCTGGCCAACTAGGTCTCCAACCAGGTTCACAGGAGTCTATTGAACATTGTAGGGCTTATTTCGCAGTTTTATTGCTGTTTTTCCCTCATTTCCCCTTATTGGTGACCAACGTGGTCACCAGTCTGAGCGCATGTCTGCTCGTATATTCCCATTGAGTCTCAGTCTTGGAAGGGTGTTTCCCTGAGGGGACCTGATCACTTCCCTTGATGTCTCCTGGGTGAGCAACTTGCTTGTAGTATGTTGTTGTTGTTGTTGTTGTTAAGTGCCGTCGAGTCGGTTCCGACCCATAGCGACCCTGTACAGGGTTTCCGAGGGTGTAAATCTTTACGGGAGTAGA
>NW_006408600.1:3393499-3401656 GCF_000296735.1 Chrysochloris asiatica | reverse complement strand
CCTCCTTCACTTGGCATGTTGTAGCTCCATTTTAGGTATTTCAATCAGTTAGCGGCAGAAGACAGACTTACAAGCTTTCTATGGTGATATTTCTAGCTATTCCTTTCTCTCCCCCTCAAGTATCTATTTTATAGTGGTATGCAAGGGAAACCAAGATTCAAAAGACAACCAAGCATCTGGACATTATTTCCTCCTTTTGCCTGTTCCAACCATGTCTCAATCCCTGTATCCCAGAGTCCTGTTGTTCCAAGTTTGTGCATACATCATTATATACCTCTATCCCACTTAGCCTATGCAAACCTGCTTAATTGTTTTCCCATCTGCCTTGTTCTTCCATTCCCCTCCCCCTTCTTGTATATTGCCTCCCTCTCCAGCACCCAAGCTATTCTATGTCTATTCCCTACCCTGTGCTCCACATTCCTCTCCCTCCCCTCACCCTACCCCCATGTCCCGGTAACCAGCAAAGAATCCCTTCTCCCCTTTAGTATGGGTTCTTTTTCGTAGTCTTTTACATTAGTGGTCCTATACAGTATTTTTCCTTTTGTGACTGACTAATTTCACTCAACATAATGTCCTCAAGGTTCATCCATGTTATGTGATAGCTTACAGCTTCCTTGTTGTTCTTCAAGGTAACATAATATTCCATTGTGTGTATATACCGCAGTTTGTTTATCCATTCTCCAGTTAATGGGCACTTTGGCTGTCTCCATCTTTTTGCTATTGTAAATAGTGCTGCTATGAACATTGGTGTGCATATATCTACTCGTGTTATGACTCGTATTTCTTGTGGGTAGATACCAAGTAGAGGAATTGCTGGATTATAAGGTATTTCTATATCCAACCTTCTGAGGAAGCACCATATTGTTTTCCAGAGAGGTTGGTCCTTGTCCTCTCTTAAGAACTGTTTCAATTTTTATCTTAGCTTATGCTATTATTACAGTCTATTTAATAATGGAAACACAATCCAATGAGCCTCTCCTTTCTCTACAACACATCCCTCATGTGCCTACTGTGTTTTTCTTGAGTATAATTTTGGACCACCAATAGCAGAAGCACCTGGAGTGTTTATTGAAAACCATATTTTCTAGATTGTACCCTAGACATTGCATCAGACTCTCTGGAAATTATACTCAGGAATCTTTATTTTAAAGACATTTTATTGGTGATTCTTGTGTGCACTAAGGTTTAAGAACTAAATATTACAGAATAATACAATCTCAGGGAAGAAACCTACAAGTGGTAATAATTTAATGTTTGTTGATGAATTAATAAACATTCACTGTGATAATAAGTCACATGGATTTTGAAGATCCAAAGATTTAATATATTTTATTATTCCAGATTGGCTCCTATTTTGGCAGTGTGCTGTGTTCAGTTGATGTGAATAGAGACTCCATCACAGACATACTCTTAGTGGGTGCACCAATGTACATGAATGATCTCAAGAAAGAGGAAGGAAGAGTCTACCTGTTTACTATCACAAAGGTAAAAACCAAAATTACTAAACTAACCTCATTAAACTTACTTTAGTACTAATAAATAAGAGTTAATCTACATTTGGAAAAAAAGTATATTACTGAATGATAATTATTTTGCATATGGTATGGTTTACATTTCTTAAGGTTTGAAGGTGTTATATTAAGTTATAATTTTAAAGATCACATAAAAAGATGTATAATGTGCTGCCATTTTTCATGTGATGTCTTTATATTGTTACACAAATACAGTCACATGACTTTCTGAAATATGCACAACACGTGTGTGCATTTTCAAGATATCTCATGCAACTATTTATCTCTGATATAATGAGATAAAAATAGGGTAAAACTATTTTCTTATCATTTTATACTAAAAAACACAAATGGGATCAGGTACTTTGGAAATCTCCATATAATCCCATATGCTTTCTACATTTGTTTGTCAGGAAATTCCATTGCTTGGTGTATCCTTTAGATATATGTTCAGATCTTGGAATTTCCAGTCCTTGCATATTTAAAAAAAGCATACTTTCACACACACACACAAAAGCATAGTTTTTCAAATTGGAGACTGAACTCTAAATATATGCACATGAACGTCATGACCTCAGTGAACCCAGAAAAGGAAACCAGCAGTAAAAGTGCTGTTGACATGGAAAATTCAGTGGTTACAGAAAGAAAAGACTGAAAAAAGAGAAACTGACACTAATATACTTAGCTTTATGTTTGCCTTGATATTATATGTTATCCTGCCTGATTTATTCAATGTAAAACTCAACCATTGAACAAAAATTAAAGAATATATAGAGAATGCATTTTGAAAAATTCACAAAGCCACAGTTTCTTCAACATTTTCTGCTTTGTCTTATGTTCAGAATTATTGTTAATTGTTGAAGAAAAGGAGATATCCTAATACTTTACCAAAGTTCAGTAAGAAATATATTTCTGTAAGATTATAATAAAGGATAAATGATCAACATTGGCCCAGCTTTGTAAAGGAAGAGCATTGCTTTCTTGTGAAGTAATGAGGTGTTTCCATACTTAATTACTAAATGTTGTTGTTGTTAAGTACCGTCGAGTCAGTTCCAACCCATAGCGACCCTGAACAGGGTTTCCGAGGCTGTAAATCTTTACGGGAGTAGAAAGCCTCATCTTTCTCCCACAGAGCAGCTGGTAGTTTCGAACTGCTAACCTTGAGGTTTAAAATTTTAAATTTTAAATTTTAAATATTGAAAACAAATAAAGACATACTAATATTCAAAGACAAAGAAATGGATATCTTTATGTAGATTATGTAGCTACAGTAAAGAGAATTGCTTCCTTTACTTTGGTTTATAAGCAGAAATCTTAGGATGGTACTTACTCAAATTTTCATTTATAATTTTTATCATAAATAGAGAATTTTATATTCAAAAGTTTTAAAAAACTCTCCACTTTTAGCATCTTTCAAGTTGGTTTGGACATTTTCACTTTCACAAATTGTAAGGATTAGTTTTAATCCACTTTTTTTTTTTCCTTTTGAAAGGGTATTTTGAATCATCACCAATTTCTGGAAGGCCCTGAGGGATTTGAAAATGCTCGGTTTGGCTCAGCAATTGCAGCTCTCTCAGACATCAACATGGATGGCTTTAATGATGTAATCG
Organism: Chrysochloris asiatica; assembly: GCF_000296735.1. Taxonomy (NCBI): domain Eukaryota; kingdom Metazoa; phylum Chordata; class Mammalia; order Afrosoricida; family Chrysochloridae; genus Chrysochloris; species Chrysochloris asiatica. The sequence continues at coordinate 3,398,535 of NW_006408600.1, read as the reverse complement.
TTGGTTCACCTTTAGAGAATCAGAATGCTGGAGCTGTCTATATCTACAACGGTCAGCAGAGCACCATTCGCACCAAGTATTCTCAGGTAAGCTGTGAGTTTAATAATAATGTAACAAAGTGTATGTATCACCGAGTTGGAGCTAGAGTATATATCAGACAAACCATCCAGTGCAACCTCTTATTTTAAAAATCTATTAATTCATTCAACAAATATTAAGAGAGCCTCTATTATGTGGCTGCTTCTGTTCTAGTCTCTAAGGATGCAATAAAGAACAAAATAAACAAAATTCTTCCCTTAATGGACCTTACATTCTAGTGGAGAAAACCGATGAAATAATAAAATCTAATGTTCCTTATAATAATGAATGCTAAGGATAAAGAACTAAAGCAATGAATGAAATTCCATGGGTGGGCAGTGTCTGGAAGTTAAAGGGGTGACCAAATAAGGCCTCATTAAGAGGGTGACTTTTGAGTAAAGCCCTAAAGAAAGTGAGCTCGGAAAAGAATCCGGACCTGAACTTGTATCAAGTCATTCACAGTTCACTGGTCTTTTCACTATTTTGTGATTTTAATTTCAGACTCCAGCTGCTTGATTAGTGAATGTGTGGCTGCCAGAACAATTACAGATCAAATGAGACATTTCAAAAGCAGTGGGATTTTGCAGGGGATAAAGAAACCCTTGAAAGTGGCTATATTGAGAATATAATATTGCAATTTTGAGTCTGACTTTTTGTTGTTGTTGTTGTTTCAGCTGGCATACTCTCTAATTTCCTGTCAAATTTATTCTATTAGAAAATCTTGGGATCTGATAGAGCTTTTAGGAGTCCTCTCCAGTACTTCGGGAGATCATTGGATGGCTATGGAGATTTAAATGGGGATTCCATCACAGACGTATCCATTGGTGCCTTTGGGCAAGTGGTTCAACTCTGGTGAGTCAGTGAGATCCAGAGATTAGCTAGCTAACTAGGAAGAACCTGCTAAAATCTAAAACGGATTGTTACAGTTAGCATGGGTTAATACCACATAAAGTATTAAGATACTAGGTCATTATTTGTGTTATTATTATATGTGTTATGATTTGCACAATGGAAGGAATAAGTTTTTGTTTTTTCTGGTGGGAGAAAAATTATATTTATTAAATATTAGAATCATGTTTCTTTTCTTTAAATAGTGAACACCAAAATTGTGTAGAAATGGCAAAAATAGCCCTTAACATGATATCTAGAACCCTTATGAATGTCATCTTCCAAATAACCCTACCTCAGCCAACTATAAGGAAGTGGACTGAAAATACAGAACAGTTAGACCACACAAATCAAAAGTAACTTCATATATGGTTTTTGTTAGTTACAGATGAGTCATCCCTGCCTCATAGCAACCCCATGCACAACTGAACGGAAACTCAGCCACAAGATGGGTTGTAAATCACACTATTGTGAATAGCAAGTCAGGCTAAGCTGACTTTTCATTGACCTCAGTAAGAGTTGATGAAAAGGGGAACAATATGGGATTCAGATATCAAAAATAAATGTATTCTGCTGGCAAGAACATGGAATCAGAAAGAAATTAATATTTAAATCAAAGCTCCTCAAGAAAATAAAGCTCAGTTATTCATTCACTTGTCTCTGTTGAAAATGTACTTAAATTTCAAACTATATAAAGAAGAGAAAAATACACATCAATGTTAGTGTGATTTTGAGTTTAATTATATTATTTTATATTATCTCATTTATGCTTTGGAATGAAGAGATGCATTGGTTATTGCAAAATATCATATTTAAGGTTTTGAAAATGAAGAAAATATATATACTTGATAAACTCAATTTGAATCAGTTAAGAGTAAGATACTTTAGAAATAACACAAAGATCCGTATTTGTGCCCATTCCAATGGAATACAGAAAACATCACACGATATAATTGATAACCCATGCAAATAAAATTTTACTTAAGATAATACAGAAATGGCTGAAACCATACATTGACAGTGAACTTCCAGAGGTTCAAGCCGTATTCTGAAGTGGACATGGAATGAGGGGTATCATTGCTGGCATCAAATGGATCTTGGCTGAAAGCAAAGAATACCATAAAGGTGTTTTTGTTTTGTTTTGTTTTTTTAACTTGTGCTTGATTGATTATGCAAAGGCTTTCGACTGTGTGGATCATGACAAGCTATGGATAACATTGCCAAGTATGAGTATTCTGGAACACTTAATTGTGCTCATGAGGAATCTGTACCTGGACCAGGAGGTAGTTGTTCGAACAGAACATGGGAACACTGAATGGTTTAAAATTAAGAAAGGTGTGCGACACGGTTGTATTCTTTCACCATACTTATTCAACCTGTATGCTGAGCAAATAATCCAAGAAGCTGGGTTCTATGAAGAAAAACATGGCATCAGAATTGGAGAAAGACTCATAACAACCTGCGATATGCATATGATACAACCTTTCTTGGTAAAAGCAAAAATGACTTAAAATAGTTACTGATAAAGACCAAAGGCTACAGCCTTCGGTATGGGTTGCATCTTAATACAAATAAAACAAAAATCCTCACCACTTGACCAATAAGCAACATCCATATAAATGGAGATAAGATTGAAGTTGTCAAAGACTTCATTTTGTTCTGATCGGCCATCAAAACTCATTGAAGCAGCAGTAAAGAATCAAACTGGATATTGCATTAGGCAAATCTGCTGCACAAGATCTCTTGAAAGTGTTGAAGATCAAAGATGTCAGTTTGAACACTAAGGTGTACCTAATCCAAGCCATGGTATTTTCAATAACCTTGTATGCATGTGAAAATTGGACAGTGAATAAGGAAGATTGTAAAAGAATTATTGCATTGTAGCTATGGTGTTGGGGGAGATATTCAAAGTACCATGGACTGCCAAAAGAACAAACCAATCTGTGTTCAAAGCAGTACAGCCAGAGTGCTCCTTGGAAACCAGGATGGTCAGACTCCATCTCTTGTACTTCAGACATATTAAAAGGAGGGACTAATCCCTTGAGAATGATATTATGTTTGGTAGAGGGGAGGGTCTGAGAAAAAGAGGAAGACCCTCAGTGAGATGGCAGCAATGGGTTCAGGCATAGCAATGATCGTGAATTTGATGTAGTTCCAGGCAGTGTTTCATTCTGTTGTGCACAGGGTCACTATGAGTTGGTACAGACTCAAAGGCACCTATCAACAACATACCAGTGATTCAGTTACAAATATAAATTACATGACCCCGGTAACCTTGTCACTATCAAATATAAAAGACTATGAAAGTGCTTTGATGTTGTTGTTGTAAAGTGTTGTAAAGTCAGTTCTGACTCATAGTGACTCTTATAGGGTTTCCAAGTAGCATTTGGTTCAAATCACCTTACAGCTGGATGCCTATAGAGAGTAGAAAACAATAATCTGCTATTTTTCAGATCAATGCTGGCACTGAGTGGCTACGTGAGCGTTGTAATATGTGTTGTTATATGGCTGGTTGTATGCCACTAAGTCAGTTCTGACTCAGTGACCTGTATAGGGCTTTCTGGAGCTGTAAATCTTTGTGGGAGCAGAATGCCTCATCTTTTTTCCAAGGAGCAATTGGTAGATTCGAACTGTTGACCTTGTGGTTAGCAGCCCAAATCATAACCACTAGGCCACTGGGGGTCATTTGTAATATGTGTAGTTTGGCTGTGTTTATCATCTATTGATTTGCATTTGTGTCTTTCAGGTCACAGAGTATCGCTGATGTATCCGTAGAAGCTTTTTTCACACCAGAAAAAATCACGTTGTTCAACAAGAATGCTGAGATAATTCTTAAACTTTGTTTCAGTGCAAAATTTAGACCTACTAAGCAAAATAATCAAGTGGGTAAGTAGACTTGAAATAATCTCTAAGGAGAGAGGTGTAGTTAGAGTTTTAGTCCTGAATATCACCTATATTTCCAACCTATAGACCAACAGAAATAAGTGTCACTTGCAGACACTTACATGCCACACTTAGAGGCACCTATGAATGGATAATTGTTCATGAAAGAATTGTTTCTACCTTCTTCCCCTAAGTACTGGAAAGCGGCAATTTGGTACGGAAGGTTGTAATCTCTAACATAACTATGGTTAGCCCAACTCTATCCTTCATGCTAGTCTTACCCACAATTCCTTTACTGGAGAAACTGGACACATACAGAATATGCAAGGCTGCAGCCAGTACTCTCTGAGTGCAATGCATATTGGCTCTGCTACCATCAAAACTGAATGTGTTCACTCCAAGTATCAAATATTGGTCCTGTTATTGTGGAATTAACAAGCATGAAATAATGGGAAAGAAAATGTCAAACACTATGCAATCTGTGCCCAATTTCAAATTTTATAAATAATTCATAGATGTAAGTAAAAATCTGTTTTTACTCACATAGATGTGAGTTAAAATCTGAAATGTGTCCAATCAGGTGGGAAAAAGTTATGAAAACACTCTGAAGAAATGTCACAGGAATGCTCTTTCTCTTTCCCCTGAGGCCAGCCAAGTCATCGTTCATGATACATAGACACAATTTATACTTGATTAAAAGATTATTGTTAGTTGCCTTGAAGTCATCTTTGATTCACAATAGTCACATGTACCACATAACAAAAACATTGTCTGGTCCAATGCCATCTTCAAGATCATTGGTATGCTCAAGTCCATTGCTAAGACTGTTGTGGTAACTTTCAATGTAGGGGCTCAACTTTCAACACTATATCGCACAGTATTCTACTGTGATCCGTGGGATGTTCTTTGGCTAATTTTTTGTAACTACACTGCCAGGCCTTTCCTCCTAATCTGTGTATCCTGGACCAAAATGTGTGCATCAAGGATGATCCTGTAGTTCCCATAGATATTTCATTTGGCATGCAGGTGGCATAGCTTCCAGCATCATAGCAACACATTACAATACACACGATATGACAGACTGACAGATATGTTTTGTCATTATTAGGTACAGTCGTCTAGGTTCTGACTCACAATGACCTTATGCACAATAGGATGAAATGCTGCCCAGTCCTTTGACATCCTCA
>NW_006408600.1:3388632-3390709 GCF_000296735.1 Chrysochloris asiatica | reverse complement strand
CGTCCATGTCACAGGGCCACTGATCAACCCAGGATCTGCATATGCTGACGCCAGCAAATCACATGGTTTCCTATGATGGGAATGATAAATTGAAAGGGAATGGTGTCTCATTCATCATCAAAAAGAGAATTTCAAGATCTGTCTTGATGTACAATGCTGTCTTTGATAGGATAATATTGCTATGCCTATAAGAAGTCCTGGTATGGCACTGTGGGTTGATGCACTGGAATGCAGTTAGTTTGAACCCCAAGGTTAGCAGTTCAAGCTCACCTATGGTTTGGAACCGACTCGACAGCACTTAACAACAACAAAGAAGACCAGTGAATACCACTATTATTCAAATTTACACACCAATCAAAGCCAGTGATGGTGAAATTGAAGAATTCTACCAACTTCTTCACTATGAAATTGATAAACCATGCAATGAAGATGTATTGATAATTACTGAAGATTGGAATTCAAAGGTTGGAAATAAAAAGGAAAGATCACTAATTGGAAAATATGGCCTTGGTGATAGAAACAATGCTGGAGATTGCATGGTAAGATTTTGCAAGGCCAATGATTCCTTCATTGGAATTACCTTTTTTAAACATCATAAAAGATGACTATACACCAGGATCACACTAGATAGAATACATAGAAATAAAACCAAATAAAATACACAGACCACATCTGTGCAAAAAGATGGTGGAAAAGCTCCGTCTCATCAGCTAAAATAAGGACAGGAGTGGATTGTGGGCACACCATCAATTGCTCATATACAAGTTCAGGCTGAAGCTAAAAAAAAAATTTTAAACAAGTACACAAGAGTCAAACATGACCTTGAACATATCCTACCTCAATTTAGTGATCATCTGAAGAACAGATCTGATGCATTAGACACTTAAGACCAAAGACCAGAAGAGTTGTAGGATGACATCAAGAATATCACACAGGAAGAAATCAAAAGGTCATTAAGAAAACAAGAAAGAAGGAAACGATCAAAATGGATGTCAGAAAATGCTCTGAAACGTGCTTTACAGAATAGAGAGGCTAAAGTAAATGGAAGAACTAGGAGGCAAAAGAGCTTAGTAGAAAATTTCAAAGGTCAGCTCGAGAAGACAAAGACAAGTATTATAACGAATGTGCAAAGAACTGGAATTAGAAAACCAAATGGAACTTAGAACACACTCAACATTTGCAAGCTAAAGGAACCAGGGAAAAAATTCAATACTCGACTTTCAGTATCAAAAGATTCTATGGATAAAATATTGAAAGATGTAGAAAGCATCAAAAGAAGATGGAAAGATAAATGGTCGATGTTCAAACATTTCAAGAGGTAGCATATGATAAAAACAAACAAAAAACAACAGTGATATTTAAGGAAGAAGGCTAAGGCACATTGAAGACACTGGCATAGAACGAGACTCCAGGAACTGTTGGAATACAAATTGAAATCGTTCAACAAAGTGATGCAACACTGGAGGCACTCACTCATCTATGCCAAGAAATTTGTAGGACAGCTACCTTGCCCACTAACAGGAAGAGAACCATATTTGTGGCCATTCCAAAGAGAAGTGACCCAATGGAAAGTGGAAATCATCCAACAGTATCATTAATATTGCATGCAACTAAAATTTTACTAAAGATAATTTTTAAATGACTACAACTGTACATTGACAGAGAACTTCCAGAGATTCAAGCCATATTCAGAAGGCAATGTGGAATGAGAGATATCATTGCTGATGTTCAGATGTATCTTGGCTATAAACAGAGAATACCAAAAAGATGTTTACCTGTGCTTTATTTATCTATGCAAAAGCTTTCGATTGTGTGGATCATGACAAGCTATGAACAACATTGTGGAGTATGAGTTTTGTAGAACAATTATTGTGCTCATGAGGAACCTGTACTAAGACCAAGAGGCAGTTGTTTAAACAGAACAAGAGAACACTGAATGGTTTAAAATTAGGAAAGGTGTGGGCCAGGATGATAGTCTTTCACCATACTTATTCAACCTGTATGCTGAGCAAATAATCTAAAAAACTGCACTATATGAAGAAGAATGGGCTCAAACGTAGCAGCAATTGTGAGCTTG
>NW_006408600.1:3385976-3387712 GCF_000296735.1 Chrysochloris asiatica | reverse complement strand
GTTAAGTGCCATCAAGTCAGTTCCAACTCACAGAGAACTCATATAGGGTTTCAGAAGCGTGACTGATGGGTTTGAGTCACCAACCATGTGGTTAGCAGTCTATTGCTTATCCTACCAAGTCACACCAAGAATCCTGGTGATTATAAGCTACATTTTTTCATTTACTGTTGTTTCATAATTCCTAATTTGTCATGGTGCTGCAGGATAACACCAGACTGCTAAGTGCAAGATGGGCGGTCAAACGCACAAGCAGCTCCCTCCTTGGAAATCCTATACAGGGTCCCTATGAATCAGAATGGACTGAATGGCACTTAACAACAACAACAGCAACAATCTGCCTCCCACTCATTTAGGCTCTAAGTTTCTTCAGAAACCAGAGTTCCCACAAATATTTCATTAAGTGGCAAATAAGTAACTTAAAGACCAAAAAAATACAGAGGAAGATTACTTGCTATGATTCATACCAAAAAATAAATAAGTTAAGAACACAAAGGAGAAGTTAAGCTCACATCTTGGCATAATTTTCCTATTTACCTATTATTCCTACCCATCTAGAATTTTTCCTTGCAGGTGTTCAAACATTGACCAATTTTGAGTAATGCATCTCACAGAACTGTCTTTTATCCCATCCATATGAGTAGCTATATTGACTGAGTCAAAAAAAATGTTGCTCTATCAACATTAGGTGACTGATTGGCCTAGAAGATTAATATTGAAATTTAATGAATAATTTGTAGAAATGACTGACTGGTTGGCACTCCTGGCCCTGAAGTATGCATGGCCTCATGTGTATTCTACTTTTTGACTGTACATCTTCTGCTGTCATATACTCAAATGGGCTTTCTACCTTCTGAGAATTTTCTTCCATTGACTCACTGTCTAGCATCTCTGGATTCCTTGCTCTTGAATACCATGCTCTTTTAATTCTTTTCCTCAATACCTTCAGATCCACACAGAGAAGCCACTTAATTGTTTTAGAATAATAGTGTGCAAGACATAAATCTCATCTTTGCAAATTTAAAAATTAAATTTATAAGGCACGTGCCTCTTATTTACTGCATCAGATGAATAGTCCAGTTTAAAGTTAATGACACAAAAATAATATTTTGCCTATGCTATTGTGCACAATTTTTGCCAAGCTGCTTTAAAAAATGAAAAATGTATTCTAATATGTTCTAACTTTTTCCAAGCTACAATCACCTCATTGCCATCAGTTGTCCTTTGCATCATTTTCATCACTTATTTTTATCTGATTTGATCTTGTTAGAGTCTACTTTTCTTTGTAAACCTCATGAAATCACTGGAGCAAGAAGACAATAACTATAGACAATAACTATAATGAATATATTAAAGGCAATATTTAGAATTATTTTTGAAAGTGTATTCAACCTTTAACCTCAAATAAAGTAATCCCAGATAAAATAGATTATGTTATTAACAGCACCAGATCCTCTTATCTTTATTTTCGACATGTGGCCAGTAGACTTTGGTTGAAAGCATTGGCTACTCATATCAGTTTTGGAATGTGAAAGTTGAAACAATGAGAACTAATAGGTAGCTGGAAAATATGGCATTGGACTTGGTTATAAAAACAGTGCTGGATATTACATGATAAAATTTTGCAAGACCAATGACTTATTGCAAAATCCTTTTTCAACAACATAAATGTGACTATACATGTGGATATCACCAGATAGAATCCACAGGAATAAAATGACTACATCTGTGGGACTCAA
>NW_006408600.1:3366614-3385391 GCF_000296735.1 Chrysochloris asiatica | reverse complement strand
AAAGAATCAAGAGAAAATGAAAACAATATACAGAGTCACTGTACCAAAAGAGATGGTTGATGTTCAGCCATTTCAAGAGGTAGCATATGATCAACAACCAATGGTACTGAAGGAAGACATCCAAGCTGCACTGAAGGCATTGGAAAAAAGCAAGGCTCCAGGTATAGACAGAATACAAATTGAAATATTTCAACAAACTGATATAGAACTGATGCACTCTATCATCTATGTCAAGAAATCTGGAAAAGACCCGTATTGGATAAGACCCATATTTGTGCCCATTCCAAAGAAAGATGACCCAATGGAATGTCAAAGTCATAAAACAATATCATTAATATCACATACAAGTAAAACTTTGCTGCAGATAATTAAAAAATGTTTGCAGCAGTACATTGATGGACAGGAAGCTGCCAGAAATTCAAGGCAGATTCAGAAGAAGATGTGGACTAAAGAAAATCATTGCTGAACTCATATGGATCTTGACTGAAATCAGCGAATACCAGAAAGATATTTACATGTGCTCTATTGACTATGCTTTAAATACTTCAGTTTGCTTGGATCCACAATTAATGCTCATGGAAGCAGAGGTTAAGAAATGAAATGTTATATTGCATTAGGTATATCTGTTGTACAAGGCCTCTTTAAAGTATTCAAGAGCAAATAGGTCAATTTGAGGACTAAGATGTGCTTGATCCAACCATGGTATTTTCAGTCACCTCATATGCACATGAAAGTTGAACAATGAAAAAGGAAAACTGGAGAAAAATAAAGCATTTGATTTATGGTGTTGGTGAAGATTATTGAAAGTACCATGGACTGCCAAAAGAATAAACAAATGTGTCATGGAAGAAGTACAGCCAGAATGTCCCTTAGAATCGAGGATAGGGAGACTACATCTCCAGTACTTTGGACGTATTATCAGGAGGGACCTGTGCCTGGAGAAAGACTTCATGCTTGGAAATGTGGAGTGTCAGTGAAAAGGAAGAGCCTCAAGAAGGTGGATTGACACAGTGGCAGCAGCAATGAGTTCAAACATAACAACAATTGTAAGGATGACGAAGGACCCAGTAGAGTTATGTTCTATTGTGCGTAGGGTGTCTATGAATTACAACTAAATTTGTGGACACCTAACAACAATAACAACTTCTGTTTTTAATCACTTTTTTTTTTTTTTTTTTACGTTTTGACTTCCCCTGTTGGTATTATTACCTTCGTTCACCTTCAGGTGAATACATGGAGGGAGATTCACAAAAGGCTATGCACATATGGTGCCTAACTACCACTACCTACTATTATGAAAGGGATCACATTAGAAGGCCCTAGATAGAGTGGGAGAAAATGTGGAACGAAACTCAAAATAAAATTAAATTAAAATAATAATAAACCAGGCTTACTGATCAGAAAAGAACCAAAGAAACTGGAGATCTTGGCCCTCCATCACCCTTGAGGTCTGGAACTGAACTCACCCTTGTGGCTCAATTTTCAGCTAAGCAGTAGATAGGTATATAGAGGTGACAGCAACATTACTTACATATGCACACCATTGAATGGCCAAACATTCAAAATCAAAAGGGCAACATTTACCTAAGGACAAAATTTAGAAGGGTTGGAAAAGACAGTGGAAAGAAAAGAATCAAAGAGCAGAAGTGGGACAAGTGATGTTACATTGAAGGGACTGCAATCACTGAAATAAAACAAAGTACATCATTTGCTGGATATAAGACTGATGATCTGCTCTGTAAACCTTCACTCATTCACAGTACAAAGGTAAAAAAAAAAATAGCCAAGTGCCCAAATTCACACAACTCATAAATGGAGAAATTAGGATTCAAACCATGTTTGTTTAATTCAAATTTTATTGGTGCAGTTTCTCATGCCTTTTTTCATGTAGAGCATGGAAATTAATATAGTTAATTCTCACATCTCACATTTGTTGTTAATTTTCACAACTTCATGTAAATAGAAAGAAAATGGCACCTAATTTTAAAATACCTATATATGAACACTTCAGCAGATTTTTTTTTTTTTTTTTTTTTACATCTTTTATTCTGGTTCATTGGAGTCCTGGTGTGGTGCTACAGGATAATGTGCTAGACCGCAAGGCCAGTTTGAACTTAATCTTTTCTCTGTTCTTGATAAGAATGTTGTTTATTGGTCCAGTGGTGAGGATTTTTGTTTTCTTTACATTGAGATGTACTCCTTACCAAAGGCTGTGTTCTTTGATCTTCATCAGTAAATGTCTTAAGTCCTCTTCTCTTTCAGCAAACAAGATTGTATCATCTGCATATCATAGGTTTTTAATGAGTCTTCCTCCAGTCCTGATGCCACATTTTTCTTGATAAAACCAGCTTCTCTGATTATTTGCTCAGCATACAGGTTGGATAAGTATGGTGAAAGAATACAACCTTGTCGCACACTTTTTTAAATTTTAAACCATTCAGTGTTCCCATGTTCTGTTTGAACAAACTGCTTCTTGGTCCAGGTACAGATTCCTCATGAGCACAATTAAATGTTCCGGAATACTCATACTTCGCAATGTTGTACCTAGATTGTCATAAGCCACACGATCAAAAGTCTTTACATAGTCAATAAAGCACAGGTAAACATCTTTCTGATATTCTCTGCTTTCAGCCAAGATCCATCGATGTCGGCAATATTATCTTTTGTTCCACAGCCTCTTCTGAATCTGGTTGAACCTCTGGAAGTTCTCTGTCATTGTATGCTTGCAGCCATTTCTGTATTACCTGTAGCAAAACTTTACTCGCATGGGATATCAAAGAGATTGTTTGATGATTTCCGCATTCCAGTGGGTCACCTCTGGGCACAAATACAGATTTCTTCCAATCAGTGGGCTAGATAGTTGTCTTTTAAATTTCTTGCATACATGAGTGAGTGGCCTCCTGTGCTGCCTCACATTCTTGAAAGATTTCAATTTTTATTCCATCAATTCCTGGTGTCTTATTCTTTGCCAATTCCTTCAATGCACCTTGGACTTCCTCCTTCAGTATTATTGACTCTTGATCATATGCTATCTCTTGAAACGTTTGAACATTAACCATTTCCTTTTGGTACAGTGACTGTGTATTCCTTCCATCTGCTCTTGATACTTTCTGCATTATTCAATAATTTGCCCAGGGAATCTTTCAATAATGAAAATCGAGGCTTGAATTTTTTTCTTCGGTTTTCCCAGCTTGAGAAATGCTGAGCGTGTTCTTCCTTTTTGGTTTTCTGATTCCAAATCTTTGCACATTTTGTTGTAATATTTGAGTTTATCTTTTCAAGCTGATCTTTGAAATTTTCTGTTCAGCTGTTGGACTCCCTCATTTCTTCCATTTTCTTTAGCATCTCTATACTAGAGAGCAAGTTTCAGTGTCTGTTCTGACATCCATTTTGACCTTTTCCTTCTTTCTTGTCTTCTCAATGACTTATTGCTTTTTTCATGTATGATGTTTTTGATGTCATCCCACAACTATTCTGGTCTTCAGTCTTTAGTGTGTAATGTATCAAATCTGTTCTTCAGATGATCTCTAAATTCAGGTGGGATATATTCAAGGTCATATTTTGGCTCTAGAGGATTTGTTTTCATTTTCTTCAGTTTCAGTTTGAATTTGCACATGAGTAATTGATGGTCTGTTCCAAGGTCTGCCCCTGGCCTTGTTTTGAATGATGATATGGAGCTTTTCCATCATCTCTTTCTGCAGATGTAGTCAAATTGAGTTCTATGTATTTCATTTGGTGAGGTCCATGTGTATAGTCATCTCTTACGCTATCTAAAAAAGGTATTTGAAATGAACAAATCATTGATTTTTCTGAATTCTATCATGCTTCCCCCAGCATCATTTCTATCACCAAGGCCATATTTTCCAACTACTGATCCTTCCTCTTTGCTCCCAACCTTTGCATTCCAATCACCAGTAATGATCAATACATCTTGTTTGCATGTGTGATCAATTTCAGATTGAAGAAGTTGGTAGAATTATTCTATCTCATCCTCACTGACTTTAGTGGTTGGTGCATAAATTTGAATAATTGTGGTATTAACTGGGCTTCTTTGTAGGCGCATGGATATTACCCTATCACTTACAGTGTTGTACCTCATGATTGATCTGGATATGTTCATTTTGACAATGACTGCAACACCATTCCTCTTCAGTTTGTCATTTTCAGCATAGTAAACCATGTGGTTTTCAGATTCAAAATGGCCAATAACAGTCCATTTCAGCTCACCAGTGTCTAAGATATCAGTGTTTATGTGTTCCATTTCATTTTGACAACTTTCAATTTTCCCAAATTCATCGATCGTACATTCCATATTCTAATTTTCAATGGATATTTGCAGCTGTTTCTCTTCATTTTGAGTTGTGCCCAAACAGCAAATGAAGGTTCTGCAGACTTTTCTTCCACGGGCTTTAGTACATTTGCATCATCACAAGCAACTTTACTTTGAGGAGGCAGCTCTTCCCCAGTCTCATTTTGAGTGTCTTCCAACCTGAGGGGCTCATTATCCAGCACTATGTCTGATAGTGTTTCTCTGCTATTCATAGTTTTCCAGTGACTAAATATTTGGAAGTAGTTCGTCACTCTTTCTTCCTAGTTTGTCTTCATCTGGAAGCTCATCTGAAACCTGTCCATCTTGGGTGACCCTGCTGGTATTTAAAATACCGGTGGTATACCTTTCAGAATCACAGTAACTCACAAGCCACCACAGTATGAAAAACTGACAGACAAGTGGATAATAATATTTACTTTCCAGGAGTTTTATACTATTTGCATGAAGTGATATGTTAAAACATGTCTAGTTATTGCTACTCAATAATTGTTTCTTTCCTTTCCATATCCCCATGCAACAAATGATGAAACTGATGGTTGAAGGATTAAGTACTCTGCCCAGCCAGCATGTTTACTCACCTGAAATTTTGTATCATGTTTCTTTGAATCCAGATCATATCACAACTAGAAATGCAAATGTCATGTGGTACTATCCTCAATTCACAATCCATCAAAGGAAAGATTATTTTTATATTTTCTAGAAGTCAAAAGACTTTTTCTTTAAAAATTCACTTGTAATAATATTTCTGCATGTTCTTTTTCATAGACATTACATATAACATCACTCTTGATGCAGATGGATTTTCATCCAGAGTAACCTCCAGGGGATTATTTAAGGACAATAATGAAAGAATCCTGCAGAAGAATATGTTAGTAAATCAAGCACAGGATTGCTCTGAGCACGTGATCCTTGTCCAGGTGAGGTCTCAGAATCATTCCTGTTCACCTCGTTTCTTCTTTTTTACAGAATAATGAATAGTGAAAAGAAAAAAAAAAAGAAAGTTTATGGGTTAGATACTACTTGCCTCTTTGGTTAATTCTAATTAATGCCATTCTTGAATACTTTCAAGAACAGGAAGTATATTTCCTTTGTTATTGTTTCTAATCAACTTCTATTATCATAGAATTGAAAACATAGAATTTTATTTGGAATGGCAATTAAAAGCACTAAAAATTAAGATTCTTATGGATGTGAAAGAGTTCTTTTGAATAACAATATATTTTGTTTTTATATTTCCCACCCAGGAAAAATTTTTATTCATTTTTAAGCTATTGAAAAGGGCAATCCCAATGGTGATTTTCACTATTGGATGTAAGGTGGTATAGGTCAAGGGAAGGAGCTCTGTCTGGTAGCGTAGTGGTTATGAATCGGGCTGCAAACTGCAAGGTCAGCAGTTTGAAACCACCAGCTGTTCCACGGGAGAAAGATGAGGCTTTCTGCTCCCATAAAGATTTGCAGGGTCACTATGAGTCGGAACCGACTCCACGGCACATAACCACCACCACCACCATAGGTCAATCGAGGGAGTTCTGGTGTGACACTGTGGGTTAATGCGCTAGACTACAAAGTCGGTTTGAACCACAAGGTCAGTGGTTCAAGCTCACTAGCTGCTCCCCAGAAACGCTACACAGGGTCACTATAGGTCGGAACCAACTTGATGGCACTTAACAAAACAACAACAGGTCAATGGATTCCTGCTGTGGTGCTGTTGGATCAGTACTGGACTGCGAACCTCAAGGTTTGAAGTTCAAATTCACCAGCTGCTCCATGGAAACCCTTTACAGGGTCACTATGAGTCAGAACTGACTCGTTGGCACTTAACAACAACAATAACAAGGGGAAGGGTGTTCTGGTGTGGCGCTGTAGGATAAAGCACTCGACTACAAGGTTATCTTGAACCAAAAGGTTGATGGTTTAAACCCAATAGCTACTCCTAGGAAGTCCTATACAGTGTCCCTATGAGTCAGAATCTACTCAATGGCACTTAACAAAAACAGGTGAAGGGCAGTGGATTATGAGATAGAAATTGTTTATTCTCATTTTATGACATAATTATCATAATTCAAATGATGCTTAAACTTTCCCAATTATAAATAATGGTTTTCAGAAAAAAATTTACAACAGGAAATTTAGTTTGTAAATTATATGAAAATTTCTCTGTATAATGGAATTTTGAAATGTAATTTAAATGATCAGTTTAAGTACTCACCTAGAATATTTAATGTCTTGGTTCTCAGAGATTAAAGTGCATAAAAGTTGTCAAACTTTAATCAAATACACATTCTGGGCCCCCAACACTAGACATCTGCATTAGAAAGTCAGGGTGACACCAAGATAAATGCATGTTTATGAAGCACATTCAAAACATTCCAATGAAGACTTATACAGAAATCACATTTTTAAAATGCTAATTATAAAAGTTGGAAAAACATTAAGTAAATGTCTAGATTAATAAAAACCAGTTCAGTTTTTCATTTATTGTTAACTTGGAAGATTCTTGTTTGTGAAAACCTGGTCTATTTTTGCTGTGATTAAGTGCTAACAATAGGGCACTTAACAACAATAACAACATACAGTTTTAAAAGCAGTGAAGCTTCTCTTCTGCCCTTGATAATTCAAGACATGGATGTTCTATTTAATGGACACTCGACTATAAACACATTTATGGTCATTTTCTTATTTTAAATTTGCCGTGCCCTAATAAAATGACTCTGTTGTGTGTGTGTGTGTTTTAGGAGCCCTCTGATGTTGTTAACCCTTTGGATCTGCGTGTGAACATCAGTCTGGAGAACCCTGGCTCGAGTCCTGCTCTTGAAGCCTATTCTGAGATGGCCAAGGTCTTCAGTGTAAGGATAGTATGCCTTTCCGGATTTTAGACTGGCTAACAAAGTGGAAAGATGCTTAGGACAGAGCCCTTCAATTCTTAGTTGTTTAAATTAAATATAATCACATACGTTAAAGGTTCATTAGAATGTAAGTTCCATGAAGGCAAGCATTTTTATCTTTCTTGTTCACTGTTAGGATCTGAATCCCTGGAACAGTGCCTCATCCACCCTACGTGTTTGTGAACTAGTCATTGAATAAATCTTGCTAGGTGCTCATAGCGAGCCTGTGTACAACAGAACAAAACACTGCCCGGTCATGTGCCTTCCTCACAGTTTCTTCTACTCTTGAGCCCACTGCTGCTGCTACTGTGCCAATCCATCTTGTTGGGGGTCTCCCTCTTTTTCACTGTCCCTCCACTTTACCAATAATGATGTTCTTCTCCAGGGATGAAGTCTGGCCATCTTGGCTTCGAATTATTGAATAAATAAATTGTGATATAGTAAACACCTTGTACTTTCACCATCCACTTAAAACATGACCAGTGCCTATGTACCCTGTACTGCCACTGTATTTACTTCACACTCTGTATCCCACACCCAAGGAAAAAGCACTATCACATCTTACATTTATCAGTCTCCTGCTTTTCTGGATGGCTTTGATACTTTATTTAAATGGACAAATACTGCCTATCTTCTTCTGCAACTAGTCTTTTGTACCAAACAGCTAATGTCTGGTTCTTGGGTTTTTCTGATTTTTTTGTTTGTTTGTTTTGCTCTTTTGCAGATTCCTTTCCATAAAGATTGTGGTGATGATGGACTTTGCATCTCTGATCTAGTTCTAAATGTTCAACAGCACCCAGCTCATCAGTGAGTGTCATTTTTCAGCTTAGTGGCTAGTGTAGAAACAAAAGACACACTAGATTACTTGATTTGAATGAATCTTTATGGAGCTCTTTTCTACAAAAGAATCATTGAGAACTAGTAAAGATCTTTATAAATTGAATTTCAATCTGTGGCATAAAGCACTAGACAGCAAGGTACATTTGAACTACAAGGTCGGCGATTTAAACTCACCAGGGACCAGGGACTCCTTGGAACCCCTGTACAGGGTCGTTATGAGTTGAAACTGACTAGATGGCACTTAACAACAACAAACACCACCACCATCCATGTAGGAGCAAAGCAATACGAAATATAAAACCATTGGGACTTGGGTGGTTCTTTTTCACTGCAATGTAATGAAAAGTAACAAGGAAAAAAATTAGTAACATTTACCTATTCATTGTCAATAGACTTTTAATATGAAGGCAGTTCATTATTAAGCAATTCTGTGTATCAAGTAATTCTAAAGAGTTCCTTTAAGTCAGTGAAGTTTTTGAATATTGATTGGTCTTTTCTAATCTTTTTCTTCTTGTGTGCTATTGAGTCAGTTCTGAGTCATACTGACCCCACATATGGCTTCTGAGCCTGTAAATCTTTACGGCAACAAAAACGTCTCAACTTCTCCTATGGGGCAGCTGGTGGATTTGAGCTGCTTACTCTGGTAGCGTAGTGGTTATGAATCGGGCTGTGAACCGCAAGGTCAGCAGTTCGAAACTACCAGCAGTTCCACGGGAGAAAGATGAGGCTTTCTGCTCCCGTCAAGATTTACAGCCTCAGAAACCCTGTACAGTATTGCTATGAGTCAGAATCAACTCCATGGCACATAACCACCAACCACCACCACCTTGCGGTTAGCAGCCCAATATGTAATCCACTATGCCTCTAAGGTTCCTCTTTCTAATCTTAATGTGCTGTTTTTTGTTTTCCTTTTTATTTTTAACAGAAAACAACCCTTTATTGTCAGCAATCAAAACAAACGATTAAAATTTTCAGTAACACTTAAAAACAAAAAGGAAAGTGCATACAACACAAGAATTGTTGCTGCTTTTTCAGAAAACTTGTTTTTTGCTTCATCCTCCATGCCGGTATGTCCTTACCTTCATTGTGTTTCCTGCTTATTATCAATTACTGTCTTTCTTGCACAGACATTCCTTGGAGTACAAAGGGGATCTGTCCCTAACTGTATCTGTAAGAATTTGTATGTCAGTCAGAATTGGGACTACGATACTTATTTAGCCTTACTTTAATGCAAGAAAAGGCTCAAAGCCTTTCAGATGATTTAAAAGCTTCACTGGTAGCAAGTGCAGGTGATTGTGATGAAGAATTTGTTGCCCGTAGATCTTGGTTCTTGCTGTGGTGTTGTAGGATACACTGGAACACAAGGTCAGCACTTCAAATCCCCCAGCTGCTCCTTGGAAACCCATACAGGATCCCTATGAGCCGGAGCCCACTCGATGGCATTTAACAACAACAGGGCTTGGCTCAGTAGTTTCAAAGTGAGGGCCAATTTACATAACACTAAAGGGCAAATAGGAATTGTCCATAACTCAGACTCTGTAACCCAGGCACTGCCTGTATTCAAATCTCCATGTCTTCTGCATCATCTGAATGACCTTGGCATTCATCCTCATCAGCTCTCACTTTATGGCTTCCAACAAGGTAAATAAACCACATGAGAACACATCCTGGCTCTATATCTAGACAAGTTCTGCTTCATAGTATGGGTCAGTTTTTCCTTTACCCTGAGACTTGGCTGCGGTCACCAGACACTCCTGTAGCCCTCCTCATTCCATCTGTGCGCTGTAGCTGCTGTTGCCCTGGTAAGCACAGATGCTCTGGGCTGCACTTGCTCAGAGACATTCAAGTCCCCAGCTTCGCTCCACCTTCGCAAGCACAGGGCTTTCTGCTGCCAAGATGCTGCATTCCAGTGAAGTCAGTTCATCACATTGGTTTGATCACTATACCAGGCACACACTTGACCATGAATACCCCCAGCTCCACTTGTGTCAGTAGCAATGCAAAGAAAAATAAAAGAGCAGGGATTTTTCCACATGAGCCCCTTGATGTTGTTAAGTGTCTGACTCATAGCAACCCTATATGGGGTTTCTGAGGAGGGGCTGGTGGGTTGGCACCACTGACCTTGTAGTTAGCAGCCCCATGCTTAGCCTACAAATGGTTTTATCTAGTTTTAAAGTTGATACAAATACAATGTAGAGTTCTAAACCTATTCTGACTTTGTTGTTGTTGTTGTTATGTGCCAAGGAGTCGGTTCCGACTCATAGTGACCATGTACAGGGTTTCCGAGGCTGTAAATCTTTAGTTCTTACATTTTCTGTGGCAAATGGAAACTTCCTATTTTAAAGAGAAAACAAAATGTGGAAAACTAACAGAGATCTTAATATTTTTTAAAATATGGGCGAATACCATCATGTGACATTGTAGGATCAACCTTGGACAGCAAACCACAGGTCGTCAGTTTAAACCCACCAGCCCTGTATGAGTCAGCACCGACTCAGCAGCACTTAACAACAACAACCATTATATGATTTTATCTTCTTTTCATGAAAATACACGCTTCAAATATATGGAGAGAAACACATGCGCTAAAGTCAGCATTTCTGAATATTGGACTAAAGTTATGTTTGTGGTCTGAAGTATAAAAACTATGAGTTCCTTCTGGGAAAATATTCCATATTTGACCTCTTCTTTGGGGATTGTTGGGTATCCTGTTTGTCTTTAGGGTTAGCAATAAAAGTAGTAAAGTACTGAACTACACAGCACTCAGGTTTGAGTCTGGGATGGGAAGGGGCAATAAATTACTTCAGCGTGAACCAGCCTTTCTGTAAAAATATCTGTGGTTTACACATCATTCAGAATCTGTGTGAGGGAACATAAGTGTTGTATGCTAATTGACCACTGCTATCTTCTTGGTCTTGTTCAGGTTGATGGGACAGAAGTCACGTGTCAGGTTGATTCATCTCAGAAGTCTGTTACCTGCAATGTGGGTTACCCTGCTTTAAAGAGGGAACAACAGGTATAACTATCATTTCATTCTCATATTCCTGTTCATCCCTCAACACTAGTGTTAACTCACTAACCTAACATTTAAGAATCATCATTTGATAAGTGCCACAAAAGAACTGATTCTATATTCAGAGGAAGTTATTTAATATCTGAATTTTTCTTTACGTGATTAATTGAAGTTGGAGTCCTGCTCCCCACTCACAGCATGTAATTCATTTCATAAATCACCCATGATCTGGAGTTTTTTTTTCCCTGAATATCTGATGAACATTATATGTGTATCAACTGTTCAACTCTGGTAAGCAAGTTTTAATCAGGACAGAGCTTTCAGATTCAAACATGTGTATGTGTGTCTGAGAGCTTGTTTATGTCAATTGAAAGTTGTTGTTGTTGTTGTTAAGTACTGTGGAGTTGGTTCCGACTCATCGTGACCCTGTACAGGGTTTCTGAGGCTGTAAATCTTTATGGGAGCACAAAACCTCATCTTTCTCCTGCGGAATGGCTGGTAGTTTCAAACTGCCGACCTTGAGATTAGCAGCCCGATTCGTAACCATACTGAAAGTTAAGACCTCCTAATTCTTCAGACGGGTCATGCTAAAATGAGGTAACAAATAAAGATACTATATACATTTGAAAGCTTCAAGTATATCAAATTCAGGATCAAATTGGGGTGAGTTTACTTCTATGAGGAACTTTTTTTTTTTTTTAATATTGGCATCATAGATTGATACACTTTTATTTTACATGTAGGTGACATTTACTATTAACTTTGATTTCAACCTACAAAATCCTCAGAATCTGGCATCTATCAGTTTCCAAGCCTTAAGGTAATGTATAATGAAGTTACAAGTTACTGATTGTTGACTTTTATACTTCCTTTCAAGTAATTTTCTAATGCTCTTTTCAACAGTGAAAGCCATGAAGAAAATAATGCAGATAACTTCGTCAGCTTCAAAATTCCTCTGCTATATGATGCTGAAATTCACTTAACAAGGTAGGTGAAGCAGTGGAATGTTTATTCTCATTTTTGTCACTTTTTGACACTGGGAGCCCCCATTCTCTTCCTGATGAAACACTAAGGCACAGGTCAGTAATGAGCCCTGAAAACCACTCAGGCATAGCTTCCAACAAGCCAGGCTGGAAACAGTAATGGCGGATTCTTTTATTCCCACCATATCACCGTAGCCTTTAAAAGCATGGCGTATGTAGATCATTGAATAGACCATCAAGCAAAACCAAAAGAGAAAAATAGCATCATGTCTAGAACCTGAGACACATAAGCAAGAAAGAAAAGAATGCTTCTATACTGAGTTACTTGTAGAGCAACACGCAGCCCAAATTATTATCTTTCCTGAAAATGTATTCAGTAGCTGCAGATTACAAAGGACTCTCCATTGCTAAAATACATGAGTGGAACAAATACACCCCCAAAATTGATATTGCCTGATTATTTCTTCTCCCCACCAGTTGTTCCTCAGAAACCCTATGCAAGGGTACTATGAGTTAGGACTGAGTCAATGGCACTTAGAGACAACTGCCACCTACACTGATTCTTCATCATCACAAATATTTGGTCTTAATACAGTCTTCTAATGATTCCACTCTTCCAACATGGCAGTTTTCTCAGATATTTTCACATGGCATAAATATAAAATTAATTTGACATCTTATCTATGTCTTTTTGTGACAACTTGATTCTAAGTCATTCTAAAATACTTTAAGATATACAATATAATATACTAGAATATATTAACTAATTTAGAAAGTGGTCTTACTAATGGTTATATTAGTTTCCTAGTATCGCTGTAACAAAAACGCCCCAAGTAGGTGACTTTGCAAAAGAGAAATTGATTTTCTTATTGTTCAGAAGGTTAGATGTTTAAATTTACTGCACCAGCTCTAAGGGAAAGCTCTCACTCTTTTGGTTATGGGGCAAGATCCTTGTCTCTGCCAGCATTTCTTGTTTTGTTTGTTGGTTTTTGTTCCCCACCCCCATCCCCCGCCACCACCACCACCACTGATCTCCGAATGGCAAGGTATCTATCTTGCCATATTTGTACTAGTTTGTCTGTGTCTATATTTCATCTTATATAACTCAGACATGATTAGGTTTAGATGATATGGCTTCATTAACATAGCAAAGAAAATCCTATCCCCAATCAGGATTTCATCTACAACTAGTGTTGTTAAGTGCCATCGAGTCAGTTCTTGCTCATAGTGACCCTGTATAGTGTTTCCAAGGAGCAGCTGGTGAGTTTGAACTGCCAACCTTGTGGTTCAAAGTCTAGTGTTAATCCTACAGTGTCACACCAAGAGTCCATTCATAGCTATGTTGTTGTTAAGTGCTGTTCAGTCAGTTCCAACCCATAGTGACCTTGTATAGGGTTTCCTAGGAGCCGTTAGTGAACTTGAACTGCTGACTTTGAAGTACAAAGCCAACTTTGTAATCCAGCACATTAACCCACAGCACCATACCAGGACTCTAGAAGCCATGTTGTTGTTGTTGTTGTTGTTAAGTGCCATCAAGTCAATTCCAACCCATAGCAACCCTGTATAGGGTTTCCAAGGTGCAGCTGATGAGCTTGAACCACCAACCTTACAGTTCAAATGACTGCAGTCTTATGCATTAACCCACAGCACCACAGTAGGACTCTTGGGAGTAAGAATTCTAACACATATTTTTGGGGACACCATTCAATCCATAGCAGTTCTCACACTAAGATCATTTGGAAGACAAAGGGGATAATTGATGCACACACAGGCAGAACTTCTTTTTCAAATTTGAATCAGTTTTTCCATGTTCATTATAAGACTGACAAAACATTGTTTCTTTTCATGTAAACTACCTTTACAAAGACCACATCTATTTGTCTAACTATGACATATTTTCCTTCTGAGGATTTGGAAAATATTTCTTTTTAAGACATAAGAAAAGAAAAAGACAGGGTTGCTGCAGAGAAACCAACAAACTATTCCAGAAAATATTTGGTTTAATATCTTTTAGAAACTGGAATCAATATCCCATAATTCAGATAGATTGTTTGGCAGAAATAAATGGAGAACATGGGTGTAGTGCTTCTCAGATTCCAACCCCCACACCTAAAGAAGCCGTCCTAATTGGAACCCAGGTTTAGGGGGTCCAGAAGTGGGTGAATGAATGGAGGAAGGGCTTACTTTCACACTGTGATCTGAGTAGTCCTGTGGGATTCTTCTGACCTGGCATGCCTTCACTTATTGACACACACTGATAACCCCAAAATCAGTCCAATGCCTCTAGGTCTAGTCTAATAAAACTTATAAATCTACTACCTTCAAGGAGGACTTCTGGTGTGGCACTGTAGGATCAACACTGGACTGCAAACCACAAGGCCAAAGGTCAAACCTACCAGCCATTCCTCAGAAACCCTATGCAGGGTCGCTATGAGTTGGAAGCAACTGAACGGCACTTAACAACAACAACAGCATCTTGAAAGAGGTCACTATAGTAGTGGAAATAGATGTGACCAACCCCAATTCAGATCCAAAGTCTAAGGTTAGCTTTGAGCTAGAAAAGGATAGAGAGAAGTATAAGGAAAAAATCTATTCCTTGTTTCACAAGCCACTGACAAATATTTCAGAATGTAGTACTCAGTATGCTGTAGGATAAGCACTGGACCAAAAGATCAGTTTGAAGAGCAAGTTTGGTGGTTGAAACCCACCAGTTACTCCTTGGAAAGCCTATACAGGTTTGCCATGAGTTGGAACCGACTCAACAGCACTTAACAACAACAACAAACATAGGCATCCACTAATGAATATTTCAGAATGTAATACTCAGTACCCTAACACTATATTTCAACCATATTGAGTAGAAAATCTTCTGCCTTGTACTGGACATGTGGTCAACAATTCATTCAGTCAATCATATGAACTACCAGTCAACAGAACAACAAAGATTCCACTATCATTTCTAATCTGACAATTTATAAATATATAACACAGAGAATTCCAGAAGAACAATGATGAATGGGTATGTTTTCAAAGGAAATTGTTTCTGTCTTAGAAATGTATACTGGACCAAAAACCTATAATGAGCTTTTTTTTTTTTTTTCATTTAGTGGATTTTTACCTAAATGTAAAGCATTTTACTTGTGATCTAAGCTAGAAGACATTTAAATAAAAAGGAATGTCAAATTTCAGGAGCTACAGCACAACTAACATACTTCACTTTATATCTCCAAACAGATCTACCAGCATTCATTTTTATGAAGTTTCTTCAGATGGTAAAGTTCCTTCCACCATGCATAATTTTGAAGATATTGGTCCAAAATTCATCTTCTCTCTTAAGGTTGGCAAACTTTAATAAGGATGGGAAATCAGGAGGAAGGGGAAAGGGAAAAAGTGGATCTGGAAAGCTGAAAATAGCTTTAAAAGATGTTCAAATTTGAGTAGGGGGAAAACATAAAATCAAGCATACTGCTGTATACTCTATTCCAACTCGTAACAACCCTGTATAGTATTTCCTAAACTGTAAATCTTTATAGGAACAGAAAGTCTCATCCTTCTAAGTTTGACCATCTAGTGAATTCAACGTCTGGCTTTGAGGTTAGCAGTTCAGTTCTTATCCTTCAGTATCACTAGGGCTCCTTAGACTCACCAGGAGTGCTTATTAAAATATAAATTGTTGGGCTCATCCCCAGAGATTTATATCAGTATATCCTGGTTAGGAATAAAAATATCTGCTTCTAGCAGATTTTCAGGTAATGCTGATGTTGCTGGTACTTTGAGAACCAGCGAGATAGCCCATATATTAATAAATAACCAGAATTTGTACATAGTTATGTGTTCTAGGTAAGAAATACTTGATAAATTTTGAAAGCAAATAGCCAAAATTAGTGAACAGAGCTTTGTTGTTGTTGTTAGGAGTCATCAAGTTAATAACAACTCTTAGCAACTTCACTGTGTATTCCATCTGGTAAAGTCCATGTGTATAGTCATCTTTTATGTTGTTTAAAAAAGGTATTTGCAATGAACACATTACTGGTCTTGCAAAATTCTACTATGTGATCTCCAGCATCATTTGTTATCAATCACCGTGGCAATATTTTCCAACAATTGATCCTTCCTCTGTTTCCAACCTTTGCATTCTAACCAGAAGTAATTATCAATGCATCTTGATTGTAGTTTTATTTATTTTTAATTTCAAACTGAAGAAGTTGATAGAATTCTTCAATTTCATCATCTCTGACTTTAGTGGCTGGTGCACAAATTTGAATAGTAATGGTAGTAACTGGTCATCTTTGTAGGTTTATGGTTATTATCTTATCGTAGACAGCATTATATTTGAAGATAGATCTTAAAGAGTTATTTTTGATGATGAATGCAACATCATTCCTCTTCAAATTTGTCATTCCTGGCATTGTACACCATATGATTACCAAGTTCAAAATGTTTAATACTAGTCCTTATCAACTCACTAATGCCTAGGCTATCAATATCTTTATATATTCTATTTCATTTTTGACAACTTCCCAATTTTCCTAGATTCATGCTTTGTACTTTCCATGTTCTGATTAGTAATGGATGTCTGCAGTTGTTTCTCCTCATTTTGAGCTGTGCCCTACCAACAAAGGAAAGTTCTGGAAGCTTTACTCTATTCGTGTCATCATGGTCAGCTCTACTTTGAGGAGGTAACTCTTCCCCAGTTGTTCTGAGTGCCTTCCAGCCTGAGAAGCTCATCTTTTGGGATTATATCTTACAGTGTTCTGGTGCTATTCATCATGTTTCAGTATTCAATATTCTGGTCCTATCTCATAGTCTTCCACTGCTATTCGTAAGGTTTTCAGTTGCTAAAAATTCAGAAGTAGCCTGACTCTTCTTCCTCCTAATTTGTGGTAGTCTGGAAGCTCAGCTGAAACCTGTCCACCATGAGTGTACCCTGCTGATATTTAAGATAGCAGTGGCATAGTTCCCATCATCACAGCAACATGTAAGCCACCACAGTATGACAAACTGATGCATGGAATAATGCCAACAGAGCTTTATGGGAAGTGTATTACTGTGGCTAAGTCTTTGGACTTTTAATTATTGAAACGTACCATATTCACAAATTCTTAGTGAAGACCATTTGCAATAGAGCACAGACCCGGCTCTGCTCTAGTGTCATGTTCAGCAGGCATTTTAGTCACAGAATAAACAGGACACCACCACTCGTCTGTTAGTTTGTGATATTGTGGTGACTTGCATGCTGCTATGATGCTAGAAGCTACACCACCGGGGTCAAATACCAGCAGGGTCACCCATGGTGGATAGGTTTTAACTCCATACCTTCCACCAAAACAAGACCAGGGGCAGACTTTGGAACAGACCATCAATTGCTCGTATGCAAGATGAAAGAAATTTAAACAAGTCCACAAGAGCCAAAATATGATCTTGAACATATCCCACCTGAATTTAGAGATCATCTCAAGAACAGATTTGATACGTTAGATACTAACAACTGAAAACAAGTAGAACTGTGTTATAACATCAAGAACATCAAACAGGAAGAAAGCAAAAGGTCCTTTAAAAGAGAGGAAAAGAATCAAAAAACAAAATGGATATCACAAGAGACTTTGAATCTTGTTGTCCAGCCTAGAGATGTTAAAGGGAGTGGAAGAAATGAGAAAGTGAAAGAACTGACCAGGAAATTTCAAAGGGAAGCTCAAGAAGACAAAGTCAAGTATGAAAATGAAATGTGCAAAGATCAGGAATTAGAAAACCAAAAGGGAAGAACAGGCTCAGCATTTCTCAAACTGAAAGAACTGAAGAAAAAAATTCAAGTTTCAACTTGAAATATTGAAGATTTCTATGTGTAAAATAATGAATAACGAAGAAAGCATCATAAGAAGATGGGAGAAATACAGAGACTTACAGTACCAAAAAAGAAATGGTAAATATTTTATCCATTTCAAGAGGAAGCTGGACTGGGCAGAGTTTTGTTCTATAGTGCATAGAATTACTATGAGTTGGTTGCTATGTTAGGTGACTTGGTGTCACCTAACAACAATAACAAACAGGACAGTAAACATCCTCATTTGTTAAGATTCCCCATGATTAGACTATCAACCTAGTGATCACATCCAAGTGTGTCTCATTTAGCCCCACAGAAGAGAAAAGCCAGAAACCCCTAACTCCCAGAGTTAACATATCAACACGACAGCCATGTCTCCATGCCAAACTGTATATACAGTGAGCAAATAATGGGAAGGGTTAATCCACATGGAAGGCCTCCTGCTTTCAGTGGTGCTTGTTCTTTGTCCTTGTTTGTTGTTGTTGTTGTTGTTAGGTGTCATCAAGTCGGTACCGACCCATAGCGACCTTATGCGCAGAAGAAAGAAACACTGCCCGATCATAGGCTAACCTCACGACTGTTGCCACAGTTGAGTCCATCGATGCTGCCACTTGGCTAATCCATCTCTTTGCGGGTCTTCCTGTTTTTCTCTGACCCTCCACCTTACCAAACATGATATCCTTCTCCAGTGACTGGTCCCTCATGACAACTATGTCCAAAGTATGAGAGATGAAGTTTGGCCATCTTGGCCTCCAAGGAGCACTCTGCCTGCACTTTTTCCAAAATGGATCTATTGGTTCTTTTGGCAGCCCATGGAATTTCAATATTCTCCTCCAATACCATAACTCAAAAGCATCAATTCTTCTATAGTCTTCCTTATTCACTCTCCAGCTTATGCATACATA
>NW_006408600.1:3361544-3365027 GCF_000296735.1 Chrysochloris asiatica | reverse complement strand
TGGACAAACAAGTGTCCTTGTTTAGAGTGGTCAAACATCTCCTGGTAGCTATTTCAGATTTACTGGCATTAGGAACATTCTTTCCTCCTTTACTCCACTAAGATAGCTAGCAGAATTCTGGGTTTCTTCTGAGGACATTCATGTTCCCCCAAAATACATACTTTAATTTGTGTTCATTAGTAGCTAGAGAGTCTGTGAGAGTGATTATGGTACATTTTGCACCCAGCAATTATAGTAGACACAGAAGGATGGCTTCAAAAATTTGTGGGGAAATGGAATTAAAAGATGAAATTTCTCCATGAACTTTTTGAAGTGTTCTTGTATAATTAGTATGTCAATTTTTTCCTGGAGACCACTTCTATTTGAGAAGGTTACCATGTGCATACAAATACAGATTTTTTTAAATTGTGCTAGGTGTTTGTTATTGTTAAATGCCCTTGAGTTGGTCTGACTCTTAGCAATCTACACAGGGTTTCATAGGCTTTAAATCTTTGTAGTATCAGAAAGCCTCATCTTTCTCCCATGGAAGGCTGATGGGCTCAAACTGCTAACCTTTGGTTTGCAGTCCAGTGCTAATCATACAAAGCCACCAGGCTCCCAGTCATGCTAGGTAGTACTTAAAAAATATTTTAAAATCAATTTCTATGGGCTATTTTTGTTGTTATGTGATGGCAAGTCAGTTCCAATGCATAGCAATACTGTACAGTTTTCTGAAGTTTGTAAATTTTTGTGAGAGCAGAAAGCCTTGTCTTTTTCCTGTGGATTAATTGGCTGTCTTGAACCACTGACCTTGTGGTTCATAGTCCAGTGCTTATCCTATAGAGTCACCATGCTCTTTTATTGGCTATTGGTAAGCAATTATCAATGTAAAGATTGTTATCATTAACATAAAGTAAAATTAATTTGTGAAAGAATAACGATTTGATAAGAGTATTGCAGAATGTAAAATAATAAAAATAATCCCTTCTGTACCCTAAGTTAATACCATTTCATTCTAATTCTTTCCAGGATTGCAACCCTGAAATTTGTGATTAAAAAAATATTTAAAAGTATTAATAAAATAGCATTATTTTACTCTTTAATGTTTTCCATAGTAAGTGTTATTAATAAATATACTTGCTGTTATTAGGTACTGTCAAGTCAATTCTGACTTTATAGCCTTTCCATGGAGCAGCTGGTGGGTTTGAACTGTTGACCTTGAAGTTAGCAGTCCAGAGCTTATCCTATGGCACCACACCAGGACTCCAATAAGTATACTAAGTGAGAACAGTTATATAAAGAGTTTAATGCCTGTTAACCCATTTAATACCACATCAATTCCAACTTCAGAATATTATTATTTCTGTGGTCTATGGATGATATTTAAAATATTTAAAACATTTAACCACAACATGAATGGTTTAAAATTAAGAAAGGTATGTGGCAAGGTTGTATTCTTTCACTATACTTATCCATCCTGTATGCTGAGCAAATAATCTGAGAAGCTGGGACATATGAAGAAAAATGTGGCATCAGGTTTGGAAGAAGAAGACTCATTAACATCCTGCGATATTCAGATGATTGCTGTAAGTGAGGAGGACTTAAAATATTTACTGATGAAGATCAAAGAGCACAGCTTTTGGTATGGATTACATCTCAATGAAAAGAAAACAAAAATCCTCACCCCTGGACCAATAAACAACATTCTTATCAATGGAGAAATGATTGAAGTTGTTAAGAACTTCATTCTTCTTGGATCAACTATCAACACTCATGGAAGCAGCAGACAAGAAATGACATGATGTATTGCATTAGGTAAATCTGCTGTACGAGACCTTTTTAAAGCGTTGAAGAGCAAAGATGTCAACTTGAGGACTCAGTATTTTCAATAACCTCATATGCATTAGAAAGCTGAACAGTGAATAAGGAAGACCACAGAAAACTTGATGCATTTGAGTTGTGGTGTTGGAGGAGAATATTGAATGTGTCATGGGCTGGCAAAAAGAACCAACAGATCTGTCTTGGAAGAAGTGCAGCCAGAGTGTTCCATGGAAGCCAGGATAGCCAAACTTTGCCTCTCATATTTGGAACATATTGTCAGGAGGGACCAGCCACTTTAAAAGGATATCATGTTTGGTAAGGTGGAGGGTCAGAGAAAAAGAGGAAGACCCCCAACGGGATGGATTGGCAGAGTAGTAGCATCAATGGGCTCAAGCGTGGCAACAATTGTGAGGTTGGCCCAGGACTGGGCAGTGTTTCGTTGTGTTGTGCATAGGGTCGCTGTAAGTCAGTAGCAACTCGATGGCACCTAACAACAACAAAAACAGGACCTGAGTGGAATCCTACATGTAAGGAATGGGTTGGGATAAAACAAAAAAACAAAAACCTATGCAGGCCAATAGTTTATAAGATTGTTCACCCATTTAAGCCAGCTGGTCCTAAATTGCAACATCTCTAAACAGCTTATTAGAATCTTTCCAGCAAGGTCTTAGACATTCCATGAATCATGACCTTTCAATCAATAAAACACAGGGATTTCAACTTTCTGTAAAGGAATGGTTCTCTAAAAGGATCAAATGCCCATTTATCTAAACCGTATTTGGCTTATTTAAACACACTAATATTTGTCCAGTTTTCTTAGCTTCGTAGGGAGTTTTTAGTAGAGGTAAGATTTCCCACTCTCGGAATTTTGCAAATAAACAGTTTCGATGGTATGACTGTATCCATATGGATTTTGCTATGATGCTTCTGCTTCAAGTTGTCCAATTAATTACTGAATCATTTATTTGATTTGAAAGCTTATGGCTTACTTTTTTTTTTTTTTCAATTTTACTTAAGATCTATTTCTTGAGCTGTTCAGAATGAAAGTATCTCTGAAACAATGCAGACTTACCCATAGTTGTGAATGCCAGTTTTACTTAGAAGAGTTTTGTTTTTGGAGAATACAAAATCAAATCATGGTGGCAGAGATGGGGACATGGAGAGAGGCAGTAGCTGAGAACTCTAGATTCATGGAAAGAGAGGGACTAAGAACTGGTGGCCAAGAGGCAGATTTGCAGAGTGTGCCATTTGGTGGTTTAAATTATTATATATGCATGTTGGGTTTTTTGGTTTTTTTTTTAAAGAGAGCTAAAATGAATAGAGAGAAATACTATTAACTGACGGTACATGGAGAGGATTATAATCATTGTAATGAAACAAAGTACATGATTTGTTGAATGTAAAACTAATGCTCTGCACTGATAACTTTCACTCAGTTCACAATAAAAACTTTTTTAAAAAGTGAAAAAAAAAAATTGAATACGTTTACATAGGTATTTATATTTACATACACCCAAAAACACCCCAAAATCCAGAATGGTCCTTAGGTATATATTTATGGGTTAAACACAACTTCTTATTCAGTATTGACTAAGTAAAACTTCCCAACATTTAGAAAAGTTATTCTCTAATACAGAGGAAAAATATACCACAGTATCCAATGTTCTTCTCTGGTAAATGAAA
>NW_006408600.1:3357358-3361105 GCF_000296735.1 Chrysochloris asiatica | reverse complement strand
AATATATATATAGCAATGCAAGCAATTATATCTTCCGGACAAGAATGTCAAGTTAGTCTCTCTTCATAAAACGCAATTCCAATCGAAGGCCATGCCATGTTTGCCTCTTTTGCAGCATCAAATCTGCCTCATCTGAATCTTTTCATTTCATGAGAAACATTAATTCTCCACTGTTGTCTCTGGTACCAATTATTGGTTCAGGATCAAAGCCTCTTTGTTTGTCAGCAACTTCTCTGTCTTGTTTTGATTTGCTATCATCAGATTCACTGTCAGAGGAAGATTTCATTTTTGTACCATCTTTTCTTTACTAGCTTTTTTGAGAATTAAAAAATATACTTCAATTAATTCTGGACAATCTCAATTTCCTCCAGGTTCCCAAGTATTATTATCAGCATTTGTAAACCCCTTCCGCTTCGGGAAATACTCCACCGTCCTATTAACTACAAGTCGGTTTTCTACCACAAATTCTTCAGGTTCTGCCTCTTCAAGTTTTTTTTTTACTCTTTCCATTCTGTTTCTTTCCCATTTTTTGCAATGTAGTTTTATTGTTGTTGTTGTCAAGTTGGTTCTGACCCATAGTGACCCTGTATAGGGTTTCCAAAAGGCAACTGGTGAGTTTGAACTGCTGATCTTGTGGTTCAAACAGACTTTGCAGTTGAGCGCATTAACCCACCGCACCACAATTGGAGGCCATGTTTTGCAGAATTGAAGAGCTGTTATGCACCATCTCTGAGTTGCTCTGGCTCCTGAGTCTGTGCACACCTCCAGCTCTAGCCACCAAGCTTCATTGTTATATGGAATCAGTCTTACTACTTTATTGTTGTCCTTCATAGAGCATTAATGATTGTTTCTCTGCAATCAAACACTATGTACTGATAACCAGGATGTTTTATTTCCTACATAGGTAACAACAGGTAGTGTTCCAGTAAGTATGGCATATGTAAACATTCACATACCTCAATACTCCAAGGAAAAGAATCCACTGATGTACCTGACTGGGGTGCACACAGACCAGGTAAAGATAACAAAATTTCCCATAAAATTTTTGCACTTTCAAATTGGAAGTAACCCATGAATTGGGGTTATGGCTAACATTTTGTAGTTGGGAGAGTGAGAAATTAGCTCCAAAGCATCCTGGGATCATATTTGAAGCAGATTTGAATTGTAAGAAAGCAAATGCTTGAGAATATAGAATTACCAATGGCAGAAATTATTCCAGACTCCCCATTTTGGCCTGGTGAAGCCCTGACTTAGTTGGTACTCTACTAAGAGAAGTTAGTCAGGATTTTATCAATTAATTAAAAGAAGTATGACCAGGTCAGCTCATTGAAAGAAGCCTAACAACGCCTTCATATTCTAGTAGGTGAAATCCCAGTGAGAGTTCATAACACATTGAAAGAAATGTCATAACTGTTTTGTTCTTAAGACTAATTTGATGTCCTTCTTTGTAGGCTGGCGACATCAGTTGTAAAGCGGAAATAAATCCACTGGAAATAGGACAAGCATCTCCTTCTGTATCTTTCAAGAGTGAAAATTTCCGGCATATGAAAGAATTGGTGAGGACAGGTTAATGTGATGAACATTTCCTTCAGTGATTCATTATTTATTTTATCTGGAAATCAAACCATTTCTTTTCTCTCCTACCAATTCATATCAACCCACCCACACACACCCACAAAAATCAACAGTTAATTCCTACTGATGGCAACCCCGTTTATGTCAGAGTAGAATTGTGCTCCATGGAGTTTTTCTTGTTTGTTTTTTAAGTTTTTATTATGAATTGAGTGATTGTTTACATGGGAGAACATCAATTTTATACCACCGTTTCATTGCAATGATTACAATCTCTTCAGTGCATCATCATTCAACAGTATTTGCTTCTATTCCTCTGTTGTTGTTGTTTTTTTTGGGGGGGAGGGGGAATGTACACAGAAACACTCAGGAATATATAATCATTTAAACAACCAAAGGGCACATTCTGCAAGCCTGCCTCCTGGCCACCAGTACTCAGTCTTTCTCTTTCCATGAGTCTAGAGTCCTCAGCTGCTCTCTCTCTCCATGTTCTCATCTCTGCCTCCATCTTGGTGTCGCTGCTTCTCTGGATGGGGTCCTGCATTCTGCTCGTGTTCTTCTCTCTTGATGATCCTAGGGTCTGCTGTTTCAGGAGTGTAAGATTAACTACTCCCTCATTTTTGTTATGAAACTTCTACCTTTACAATTGTGACAGTCGCAACTATTCACAATAACAATTATTCACTATTGAATCATAAGAATCTTATACCCATTTCTTTTCACCAAATCCATCTAGACAAGATGTAAACTATTCAGTGGGGACTCTACCTCCCCCCACACACTCTGAAACTAAATTTCCTCTTAAAAACTTGTAAGCCAGTCAAGTTTGTGCCCTTATCACCCCCCTCCTTTTAGATAGCTAATGTCTAAGTCGACTGTCCCTATCTATCCTGTATAAAAAGGGGATAGGATAGATAGATGATATGAAGACTCTTTCCCTCTCAGTTGGTATTTTGAGCTACTGCATTCATAAGTATAGGTCAAGTCCATCAAATTGTAGCAATTTACACTTGTTTCCTTTACCAAAAATTTTGTTTTTTATCCTCTTCTAGTCAAGTTCTGAAGGAGCTCTTGTAGAGCAGTGGTTATGAATCGGGCTGCAAACCAAAAGGTCAGCAGTTCAAAACTACCAGCTGTTACTCAGGAGAAAAATGAGGCTTTCTGCTCCCGAAAAGATTTACAGCCTCGGAAACTCTATGCAGGGTCACTATGAGTTGGAACCAACTCCACGGCACATAACCACAACTAGCCAAGCTCTGATTATCAAGACATTGAGGCTAGGTCAAATGGGTGCTATCTGCAAGTTTGCGTGTTCTTATGTATCTCCCCTCACTCTCAGTTCTGCCCACCATGGCTATGTGCTTATCATGGGCTCAGGAGTATCCAGGTTTCACCACACTTCAGACCAACCAGCCTTTCCTCTTCTCTCTGTCATCTCCAGGTCAATGGGAGTCTATTGAACATGGTTGAGCTCAGTCCATTTGTTCATTGCTGTCTTTCCCTCTCTTCTACTCATCAGTAGACCAACATGGTGGCCAGCAAGCTTGCATGCCTGCTCATGTGTTCCCTTTGAGTTTCAGTCTTGGGGGGAGTGGTTTGTCCTGAAGGGACATGATTGCTTGCTTTGATGGCTCCCCAGCACACAGCTTGCTTTTTCTTGTAGTAGCCAATCAGATTGCCATTTTTGTTTTGGATTTTTCCTGCTGATCTTTCTTTGAAGATGTATTTTGTTTCCCTAGCTATTCCAGGCTGGTCTGCTTGTCCTTTCTAGTGGGAATGTCCCACCCCAGAAAGTTCTGGATGGGGCCCAGGATTCCACATAAGGTCCTATACATTACAAAGGCTCTGCAAGAAGCCTATTTCACTGGGCAAGTTCTAGAACCCCTTTTAGGTATTTCACGGAGTTTTAAATGACTGATTTTTCAGTAATTCAACAGGCTTTTCTTCTGAGCTATCTCAAGTTACAATTGAATGGCCAACCTCTTAGTCATCAGATGAGCATATTACCACCTGGGATCATTCCTATTTTGCCTTTGTTGGCTTGTTTGAATCAAAATTGAGAAAATTTATCTCAAATCTAGGTTAATCAATTATTGATAGTCCTGATGTGGCACTGTGGATTAATGTGCTGGACCACAAAGTCAGTTTGAACTGCAAGGTTAGCAGTTTTATATA
>NW_006408600.1:3331341-3357258 GCF_000296735.1 Chrysochloris asiatica | reverse complement strand
AGGCTTTCTGCTCCCGTAAAGATTTACAGCCTCAGAAACCCTATACAGGGTCTCTATGAGTCGGAACTGACTCCACAGCACATAACAACAACAACAACAACACACACATACACTTTTTAAACTAGGCATAAAAAAACAGTTAACATCAAGTCAATACCTGCTCATGACAACTCTGTGTATTTTAGAGTAATTGTGTCCCATAGGTTTTCAAGACTGGTTTTTTAGAAGTAAATTGACAAAATGCCAGTCTTTTCTTCCATGGTGCCTCTCGAACTTCCAAACTTCCAGTCAGCAGCCATGCACATTAATCATTTGCACCATCCAGAGACTTCAGATATATGTATACTGTTATGTAAGTGGACCATACTTTTCTTATTAATTTAAAAAAAAACAAAACAAAATTTTTATTGTGAATTGAGTGAAGGTTTACAGAGCAGATCATCAGTTTTACATTCAACAAATCATAGTCTTCAATTCATTTTAACGATTGCAATCCCTTCAATGTAAAGTTTTATATCCTATTTCTTGTGATTCTTGTTTCCATTCGTCCATCTTTCCCAAACCTTCTGAATTTGGCCATTAGGTAAATGCTGTCCTTTTGATCTCAAATGGCTAACCACTCTATGATATGCATACTTTACCAATGTTGTTGTCCCCCCTGTATACTTACTACTTGGCTGAAAATTGAACCACAAGGGTGAATTCAGTTCTAGACCTAAGGAGTAATCAAAAAGCTTCACAGTTCCCTCAGTTTCTCTGACCAGTAAGCTTGATCTTTTTTGTAATTTTGAGTTTTTTGCACATGTTCTCCCATTCTACCCATGATTTTCTAATGTGATTCTTTTCAGAATAGTAGGTAGCGGTAGCCAGGCACTATCTTGTTCTTGTGTCAGAGTCACGTGGTCCATTTGTCCATTGCACTTATTGTTTCTAAGCATCCTCCGTTTTCATCCCTCTTCTTTCCTATGCACAGGGAGAGACCAATACTTGCACCTTAGATGACTGCTCATGAGCTTTTAAGATCCCAATTTGTACTTACCAAAGTCGTACTCCCTACGTTATAGCTACATATGTCATGTTGTTGTTGTTGTTGTTGTTAAGTACTGTGGAGTTGATTCTGACTCATAGTGACCCTGCACAGAGTTTCCGAGGCTGTAAATCTTTACGGGAGTAGAATGCCTCATCTTTCTCCCGCGAAACCACTGGTAGTTTTGAACTGCTGACCTTAAGATTGGCAGCCCGAGTCATAGACATTTTTTAATGTAAGAAATGTAGAGTTGGTTTAATGACTGTCTTGTTCTGCTTTTTATATATGTTCAATAATTTGCCTAACTATTGTATTGTTGATAAACATGAGTTATTTACAGTTTTTTTATTCTGAGACATAATAATGCAGTAAGTGTCCATTTACCCATACATATGTATGATATCTCCTGGAGGGTATGTACTTCTTACATTTTGAGTCATAGCATCACAGTGAAGAAGGGGTATGCATGAGATTACTTGTTGTCCCAGAGTCTTCCCAACACTGGTTTATTTTTGTAAGGTTTCAGCATTTTTCAAAACCTGTACTAACCCTCTCTTTTCTTTTGTCAATGCCTCCATTGAAAGAACTGCAGAACTGCTTCATGTAGTAATGTTACCTGCTGGCTGAAAGACCTTCAGATGAAAAGAGAATATTATGTTAATGTGTCTACCAGAATTTGGAATGGAACTTTTGTGGCAGTAAGTATCTGGGTCATTTATTGGATTTATCAATAGCAAAGAAGTATAAGATTTTATTGTCAAGAAGTTCTTACCCTTTGATAAATTTAGTAATCTAGCTAATGTCAGTTGCTGTTGGTGTTAAGTGCTGTCGGGGTTAGTACTGACCCATGGCAACTCTGTATAGCATTTCCAAGGAGTGGCTGGTGAGCCTGAACCACCAACCTTGTGATTCAAACCAACTTTGCAGTCCAGCATTTTAACCCACAGCTCCACACCAGTGGTGCCTCAATAACCCAGAGTGCTTTCATACTGGAAGGCCGCAGTGTGTTTCTCTCTTTTTCCAGTGCTTGCCCATTCTGGTGGTGTCCCATAACTACTTGGCCTGCTTGGAAAAGATTCTGCTTTTTAGACTCCACCCCAATGCAATACATCAGAATCTCTGGGAATGCTGTCAGGGACCCATATGCCAGCCCTTGGATGTAATGGGCCCCCTACTTTGCCTCCCTTCCAATGCTCTCCCTAGTCCCTTGCTCACACCCTCCACCACACCCAAACCAAAATCTGCAGGTCATTGTATCACATCTTTGTTGTTGTTGTTATGTGCTGTGGAGTCGGTTCCGACTCATAGCGACCCTGTAAAGGGTTTCCGAGGCTGTAAATCTTTACAGGAACAGAAAGCCTCATCTGTCTCCCATGGAGCAGATGGTAGTTTCGAACTGCTGACCTTGCGGTTCACAGCCCGATTCGTAACCACTACGCTATCACATCTTTAGATCTCAACTAATGGTTTGATTCATCTGTAACCACCCAGTAATAATTGAATCTAACACTAGAAAAAAACTATCCATTTTTTTGTCTATTAGAGTCAGGTGACTGCTTTGCTTTCCTGTTACACCCTTTTGCTGATGAAAGCCCATTGAGCACATAACTTTTTAAGTCATTTCAATCACCAGGAAATGTTGGAAGACAGTGCCAAAAATGTCAGTGTTGTTTCCCATAAGCCAGGTGTGACTCTGCCTTAATGTTATCGCTTTCAGCAGGGATTTCCATAGCCAGAATTTGAGTCTGGCATGAAAATTTAAGGACGAACCCAAAATCAAAACACCTGTTGCTGTTGAGTCACTTCTGAGTGTTGGCAACACCATGTGTTTCAGGGTAGAATGGAGCTCTGAGCTATAATCATTAAGGAAGCAGATTGCCTGTTGGTTAATGCAGTGGACTGCAAAGTAGGTTTGAATCACAAGGTTGGTGGTTCAAGCTCACCAGCTGCTCCTTGGAAAACCTACATGGGATTGCTATGGGTTGGAGCTGACTCAACGGCACTTTACAACAACAGCAACAACATCTTCTATGGCATCTCTGGGTGTGGTAAAGCCACCAATCTTCTGGTTAGCAGCTGAGTGCAAAATGCTTTCATCCCAGGTACTTCATAAGGATAGACAGGACTCCTTAAATTTGGCTGTGTAGGTGACTACATACTTGAGCCATCGAGTTGGATATGAGACTGAATAATAGATGGATAGTCAGACTAACTGAAACCTCTTGAGGGCCTTGTGATTTCACTGTTTATTTGTTTTGGTTTTGTTATTGTTGTTTGTTTGTTTTCAATGAATAGATCAGTTGTTGAAGTACTTACTAACCAGTCGTCACTCCCTATTCTCTCACTCTCTCATGATCTCTCCAACAAATCCCAGTACCTGCTATAGAATTTTGTAGAAGATTAAAAAACTAACATATCTCCAAACTAGTCCCTGGAGTCAAAATATAAGCAATATTCTTAGAGAAAAACGTAGTAAGAAGAATAGTGTAGTGGGGGGAGGGGGGAAACACAGAGAGAATTGAGTGAGATTGAGGAGCTTGGCTTTCCTCTTGCTTTCTTTTATGTTGATTCCTGTCAGACCTTCATGGTGACTTAAATCCTGGAAGATGGGCAGCATTCCCTTAGTGACACCACCTGCCCAGTTACTACAGCCTGGTGCTCCATTTCGCAACTTGGCTTTGGATGAAGGAACAAATGTTTTTATAGCAACCCTAGGCCAACTGGGAAGAAAAACTGCCTGTTACACATCAAAATGCAATCACCCCAGTTCTGTAAAATACATTGGATTTTTCTTGAATTTGTCTACAGCTACATCATTTTAGCCGTAAGATATTCTTAATTTCCTTCCCAAAGGTTTTCAAAAGCATTGGTTTCATCTCTATGAGCAAAATTCTGTGAAGTGTATTAGTTATACTTTTCCAATGTGGTTATGGTGGTTAAACTAAGGAAGTACTATTGAGGGTTATTGTATGCAAAGTCCTACATATCTTTTGCCTTCATGAAACGTCAAATGTTTATCCCCCATCTTATTTTCAGTTATTTTGACCACACGGTACATGTTCTCAGACTACCTAGGAGATCCA
Source organism: Chrysochloris asiatica (assembly GCF_000296735.1). Classification (NCBI taxonomy): domain Eukaryota; kingdom Metazoa; phylum Chordata; class Mammalia; order Afrosoricida; family Chrysochloridae; genus Chrysochloris; species Chrysochloris asiatica. Next base: position 3,353,148 of record NW_006408600.1, on the reverse strand, counting down.
GTCTGCAATATGGGTCTCATTTCCTGGATTGAAACCATATTAATGTACTGAGTTTGGATGTCACCCTTTTTCTGATGTAGTGAAAGCCAACATCATATGTCAAGTAATTTTATCATGAAGCAATTGTTCGGACCTCCAAATTCACAGCAATGTTATAAGGAACAACCTTGGCCACTAATAGATGTGTTAGATTGCTCTCCCAGATGAGTATTGTATACTACTTTTTAACCCTGCAGAAGATTGCATAACTGTGAAAGGGATTGACTTGGGAGTGCAGTTGTATCCATTTTGTAGGAAATATTCTTTCACCTTTAATATAGAGGGTCCGTAAAACCAGCATCTGCTGTTATCATTTCTTTACTTAAACCATTATCAATATACTTAATGTATCCCCATATATGTATAAGAGACCAGTAATTAATGTTAACTTCTGATACCATCTTCATCTTGAGTAAATTGAAAGAGTAAATGGTTTCTTGGTGTGGTATTATAAGATAAACACTGGACTGCTAACCTCAAGGTCAACGGTTCAAATCTACCAGTCACTCCTTGGAAACCCTATACAGGGTCGCTATGAGTTGGAATCAACTCCACAGGACTTAACAACTTACAGACTGAGCCAGTGGAAAGGAAATAAATTACTTGCTTTCTGGAAATATATACTCTCTTTCTGGCTGCTAATAGTTTAATAAATTACCTCATCGAGTATATTAAATTGTGTGCCCTAGTAACCAGAAAAACACAATCTTAATAGGCAGGGCATATGAAAAATTAGACATCTAATTCAAGTTCCCAGTAAGCATCAGGCGTAATATTTGCATTTTATGGAAAAATAATATAAAACAATAACAACAATTTAAAAAATCAGGCAAATATTCACATCAGTCATATTTTCATCAAAAACTAGATGCATGTAAATATATTTCATATTAGAAAATGTTAGGAGCTTCAGTGTAAAATATAGGTCCTTCGTATATGCCTGCCCTTAATCAAGTGGTATTTGATAGAAAGCTGAGGTTAGAAAGTCTGAAATTCCTACTGATGTTATATAACTGCACTGATAGTTAACAAAAAGTTCAGGGTGTCAGCTGCTTGCATGCATGGTTAACTTCACATTTACTTCTCTTTGAATAATTGAGATGAAATTCACATAACAGAAAAGTAAACATTGTAAAGTGAACTATTCAATGGCATTTAGTACATTTACAGTATTGTTCACCCATCACCACTAGCTAGTTCAAAAACATTTGCATCGCCCCAAAAGGAAACTCCATACCCATTAGGCAGTTACTCACTCTTCTTTCCTTTCCCAGAACCCCTTGTTGTTATTGTTAGGTGCCATTGTGTTGATGCCAGCTCATAGCGACTTTATGCACAGCAGAACGAAACACTGTCCAATCTTGGGCCAACCTCGCTATTGTTGCCACACTTGAGCCCATTGATGCTGCCACTTGGCCAATCCCTCTCACTGGGGTGTTCCTTTTTTTCTCTGATCCTCCACCTTACCGAACATGATATCCTTCTCCAGCGACTGGGCCCTCCTAACAATATGTCCAAAGTATGAGAGACAAAGTTTGGCCATCTTGGCCTCCAAGGAGCACTCTGGATGCACTTCTTCCAACACAGATCTGTTGGTTCTATAGGAACCATCTATTCTGGATAATAAATATAAATATATCAAATATATGATCTTTTCTGACGGTTTCTTTCACTTGATAGGAGATTTTCAAGGTTCATCTATGACCATAACAAATATCAATTCTTCATTTTTTTTTTCATGGCCAAACAATATTCCATTGTATAGATACATTGCAATTCCTTTATCCATTCATCTCATATTTACTTTTTAAAGTTTTTATGGTAAAAAAAATATGTTTAACAAAATTTGTCATTTTAAAATATGTTGTTTTTATTAACTGTTATCAAGTCAATTCCAACTTGTAGTGGGTTTGAATTGCCAACCTTGTGTTTGCAGTCTAGTGCATATCTTACAGAGCCCCACACTCCCATTTTATAAGCATAGTGATATTGATTACATTTATCATGTTCTGCAACCATCACCATTCTCTATTTCCAAACTTTTTCACTTCCCCAAATAGAAACTGAGTCACTAAGTACCCTCTAAACTTAGCTCCCATTCTTCTTTCCCCCAGTTCCTTATAATCACTAATAAACGTTTGTCTCTAGGAATTTGCCTATTCTAAATATTTCATATAATGGGGTCATACAGAATTTGCTCTTTTGTGTCTGCCTTTTTTTTAACTTAGCAGAATGTTCTCAAGGTTCATCTATGTAGTCTATACCAGAAATTCAGTTCTTTTTATAACGGAATGGTATTCCATTGCACCTATATTCCACACTTTACCCATCCATTAATTTTTCACTTATTAATGGACAATTGTTGTTTCTACATTTTGGATATTGTGAATAATGCTACAGTGAAGACTGGGACACAAGTATCTGAGTCTTTCATGTCGTTTTGGTACATACCTTAGATTTCTAGGTCGTATGGTAATTTTACATTTCACTTTTTGAGGAACCACCAAACTGTTTTCCACAGTGGCTGCACAAGTGTAGATTCCCACCAGCAATGGACAAGAGTCCCAATTTCTCCACAACTTTCCAACCCTTATTGTTATCTTTTTTTTTTTTTTTTTCCCTCTAATAATGGCATCATATTGGGCATGAAATAGCAGTTCATTGTGATTTTGATATGTTTTTTCCCTGTTACAAATGACATTGCGCATCTTTTCTAGTGCTTGTCGGCTATCATATGTCTTTGGAGAACTGTCTATTCAAGTCCTTTGCTCATTTAAAAAACAAGTAGATTTCCTCTTTGCTGTTGTGTTGTGAATGTTCTTTATACATCCCGGATACTATAGCCTTATCATATATATGATTCATAAACATTTTCTCCCATATTGTAAGTTGTCTCTTGCCTTCCTGGCCTCCTAAACTTAATTTATCTATTTTCTTTTGCTTATGTTTTTAATGTCAAATCTAATGATCCATTGTCAAAAAAAGGTCTTAACATTTTATCCCTATGGTTTCTTCTTGAGAGTTTTATGGATTGGGTTCTTACATGTAGGTCACTGATCTATTTTGTCTTCATTTTTGTATATGGTGTGAAGTATGGGTCCAGATTTATTCTTTTGCTTGTGGAACTCTACTTGTTGCAGCACCATTTGATGAAGGGAATATTCTTTCCTGACCGAGTGGACTTTGCACCCATGTCTAAAGCCAGTTGGCCATAGCTGTATGGGTTTATTTCTAGATTTCCAATTCCAATCCATTGGTCTATATAGCAATTCTTATAACAGTGCTGAAATGTTTTCATTACTGTGGTTTCATAGTACATTTTGAAATAAAGAAGTGTGAGTCCCTTTTCTTTGTTTCAAAATTAGTTTGGCAATTAGGGATCCCTTGCACTTCTTTCACCTTTAATTTACCAATAGCTTTGGGTCTAAAATGGGTCTTTTGGAGACAGCATATAGTTGGATCATGTTTTCTTATGCATTCTGCCAAACTTTACCTTTTTGTTAGAGACTTTAATCTACTTACATTTAAAGAGATTACCAATAAGTAAGGATTTACTTCTGCCACTACTGCTGCTATTTATTTTCTATGTGTCTTATGCCTTTTTTCTCTTTCATTTCCTCCAATATTGTCCATTTTTGTGTTTAGTTAATTTTGTTTCTTTAATAACACTGCAGAATCCATATGAAATGCCACCAGTAATGCTGGAAGTGCTCCTAAGCAACAGACAAAATTCACGACATTACAAGGAAAACTTGAACTATTTGGATTCCCTTCTCATTTTTTTGTTGTGTGTATATGTGTGTCATAACTATAGGGATTACATATAAACTCTTAAATTTGTAACAGCTTAGTTTAAATTGATATTAACTTAACTTCAATAACATACAAAAAAATTGTTCCTATACCACTCCACCTCTAACCCTATGGTGTTATCACAAATTACAGTTAACCCTTGAACAACATGGGTTTGAACAGCACTGATCCCTTATATGCGGATTATTTTAAACATCATGTGATGTTAACCATCTCTGTGTAAACAGTTCATCCCATCCATAAGTTGCATGTCACAGCACAAAGTGATCATGTGCAGTTCTTGTACTTTTCGTGTTTAGCATAATATCATAAACCTTGAAAGACACCACAGAACTCCAATAAAGTGCCAGCAGTAATGCTGGAAGTGCTCCTAAGCAATAGAGAAAACTCCTGTCATCACATGAAAAACTTGAATGACTTGATATTCACTATACTTTGAGGTCTACAACTGTGGTTGCTCGCCATTTCAAGATAATGTATCCAACATAAGGACTATTGTAAAAAAGGAAAAGGAATTTTGTAAATCTGTCACTGCAGCTATGCCAGCAAGCATGAAAATTTTGTACTTTTTGAGAAATACCTTTTTAATCTCATATTGAAAATGCTGTTTCTATGTGGGTACAGTGAGTAATACAAAGGGACTTCAAAAAATTTGTGGAAAAATTCCATTGCCTTTTAGTTCTATTTTTCCAGGAACTTTTTAAAACCTCCTCATGCATAATTGATACACATACATGATATGTATATATAGTACATAATTTATAGCATACAAGATATGTGTTAACCAACTGTTTATACTGTTAGTAAGGCTTCCTGTCACCAATATATTAGTAGTAGTTAAGGTTTTAGATAATCAAAAGTTATAAATGGATTTTGTACTGTACAGGGTATAAGCACCCTTAACCACATTGTTTCGTCAACTATATATATTTATACTTTGCCCAATTCATACATTTAAAATGATTTTTATACACTTATCTTTCAAATCATGTAGGATATATTGTTTTAGTTACAACACTAAAACATCAGAACACTGTCCTTTATATTTATGAAATTGCACTTACTGTGATCTTTCTTCATATGGATTCCAGTTACAATCTTATATCCTAACTTTTAAACTTGAAGTCAGTTTTGCATTTCTTATAGCATAGGGGTTATGGTAATGAACTCCTACAGCTTTTCTTCATCTGGAAATGTCTTAATTCCACCTTTATTTTTAAAGGGCAGTTTTTCAGATATAGAATTCTGTGCTGACACTGCTTTTCTTTCAGCACTTTTAATATGCCATCGCCTTAGGATCTCCATAGTTTCTGAGGCAGCATTGATGTTCAATCTTACTGAAGATCCCTTATATGTGATTATTCACTTCTGCCTTGCTGTTTTCAGGATTCTCTATTTATCTTTACTTCTTGAAAGCTCAATTTTAAGTTTGTTAGTGTGAATCTTTCTGAGTTTATCCTACTTGGAAGTCAGTGAGTTTCTTGGATGTGTAGATTCTTGTCTTTAATACAATTTGTGAAGTTTTGGCTAGCAATTAATTTTTTCAAAAGTTCTTCTGTCCTTTTATCTCCTCTTGGACTTTCAACATGCATATGTTGTTGTGTTTGATGGCAAATCACAAGTCCCTTAGTAATTTTCCATTTTTTGCAAATTTATATTTTACGCCTGAGAGTCGATAATTTTCCTATGATGATGTTTAATGGTTCTTTCTTCTGCCAGCTGAAATCTACAGTTGAATAAAGGTGATTTTTTTTTTTACTGTATTTTTTAGCAACAGCATTTCTATTTGATTCTTTTTAAAAAATTGCAATTATTTTAATGATCTTTTCATTATGTTCCTGTATCATTTCTTGATTTTCTTTAGTCTTTGGGATTTGAATTTTTTTTTTAATTTAGCTCTTTGAGCATATTTAATATTGTTGTTTTTAAAGTCTTTGTTTAATATTGGTACTTCCTCAGGGACAGTTTGGGTTACTTACTTTTATTTTAAATTGTCCTTCCTGTTTTTTTGTATGGCTTGTTAATTTTTGTTGAAAGTGGTAGATTTAACTGTTATAATGTGTTAACTCTGAAAATCAGATTCTTTCCCTCCCCCAGGATTTTCTGGGTTTTAAAAATTTGTTTGTTTGCAGGAGGTGTTTTGTTTTTGCCTTTTTTATAGTCAGGAATACCCGTAGTGACTTTCTCTATTATTGCAAAGATTGTCTTATTAGATGTGTGGACACTAATGCCTTTTGTTTTTATGTTCAACTAGTGCTTTGATAGAGCTTTCTTGAACATAATAGGTGAGGGGAGCAAAAACACATACACAAGAGAAAACAAAATAAGAAACTCTCAGTCTTTTCCTATTCGTTATGTGTCAGGCCCTCATTCTGCAGTTAACTCAGCTTGCACTGAGCATAGGGGTCACCAACCAGGTGAAGAGGCAGTGCTGTGGCATAATGCGTTCGACTGCAGGGTTGATTAGAGCAGCAAGGTCAGCGGTTCAAACTCACTAGCCGCTTCTTGGAAATCCTATGGGGGTGGGGGCTATCAGTCAGAACAGACTTAACAGCACTTAACCGCAACAACAACAAGCCTACCAGTTACATATTGCCTTTTTTTTTCTTGATTCAGTTTTTGATGAGTTTCTCTAACCCTTTGACTAGTTTCCAGAGTTCTGATAGATATATTGATTGTACCAATTTCTGCTTATTTATTGTTATTTTTTTATTTGTGAATGGTATGAGAGCATGTAGCTGCTTATGCTAGGATCTTACTCCAGTTTTGAGATGTATATTCCAATATTTACTTTTAAGCAGCTTTATTTTACACATGTATCCTCAGAAGGAACTGTCTCTTCCTTTTTTAGTACTGGATTTACACTGAATTATGTAGTCCTATTATATAGCTTATGAAGTCCTGGTGTGGGGTTATAGGATAAGCATTGGACTGCTAAACACAAGGTTGGTGGTTCAAACCCACCAGCCACTCCCTGGAAACCCTATGCAGGGTTGCTTTGAGTTGGAATCAACTCTATGACTCTTCAACAACAACAACAATATAGTTTATATACAGATAAATATATAAAAATATTAGATTTTCAATTTCCCTTATGTCCACACTTCATTAAGTTTTAAGAAATCTAGACTATTGTCATTGTCAACTAAAAATGTAAATTTTAAAGCCTTGTTTTTCAGCTGTGTTTGCAAATTAGAATCAACCAAACTGCTAATGTCAAAACCCCAACTTCCAAAGATTTGGTTTTAATTTGCTGTCGTAGGGTCCAGTTATCCTGTTTTAAAAGTTTCCCAGGTATTTCTCATGTCTAACCCAACTGCATACCACCAGTACAAGCAACACAAGAATTCTTGAGTCTTAAAGTTGGTATTTGCTATTGTCACTATGCACAAGAAAATAAATCAACAATAAACATGCCTACTTTTATTCATTAACTTATGTTAGGATAAATATAGTCTCTGTTTTCATGTTCCAGTCAACTTTCCAGACAATACAGTTGACAGCATCTGCAGAAATTGACACCTATAACCCTCAGATATATGTGATTGAAGAAAACACCGTCATGGTGAGTACATCATACTTTCTCTGTATGGTCATTAGAATCTTTAATAGTGGTGGTGGTGTGCTGTGGAGTCGGTTCCGACTCATAGTGACCCTTAGGGGTTTCTGAGGCTGTCAATCTTTTCAGGAGCAGAAAGCCTCATCTTTCTCCCATGGAACCTATGATAGATATTCTATTTCTGGAAACTTCGTCATTCTTATTGCCTATATTTATATAGTAGTGTTTTATCAAAAATATGATAATCTGACATTGCTATGCTGAGCTTTTGGCAAGGGTGTTTGTTACTCAAAAAGTGCAATGATATACTTGCCCTTCCCCCTGCCTAAGTGTCAGCTATAAAGTTTAGTTCCTATGCCCTGGAGCGAGGAGTCCAATTCACAAACATCTCAAGATAAACAAAGAAAGAAAAATGTCTTCATTAACAGGAAGCCCAGTACCAGGGACATCAATAATACAGAGGATGGTGTCACTCAGAAATGTGTTTTCCAAGCAATACGTATGCATTCATGTGGGCTACAATCTTACAAAAATGATAGCTAGAGGACTAAGGTGCACCTGATCCAAGCCATGGTATTTTCAATAACCTCATATGCATGCGAAAACTGGACAGTGAATAAGGAAGACTGTAGAAGAATTGATGCTTTTGAGCTATGGTATTGAAAGTGCCTGCCATGGACTGCCAAAAGAACCAATAGATCCATTTTGGAAGAAGAGCAGCCAGAATGCTCCTTGGAGGCCAAACTTCATCTCTCATATTTCAGACATATTGTCAGTAGGAACCAGTCACTGGAGAAGGATATCATGTTTGGTAAGGTGAAGGGTCAGAGAAAAAGAGGAAGACTCCCAACAAGATGGATTGGGCAAGTGGCAGCATCGATGGACTCAACCATAGTGAGGTTGGCCCAGGATCAGGCAGTGTTTTGTACTGCTGTGCATAGGATCACTATGGGTCAGTACCGAATCAATGGCACCTAACAACAACTACAACAGTCTTACCATTCTGGCATCCACACCAGTTCACAAGGTGAAATGTCCAGAGAAACATATCAAAAGGGTTCATTCTCCGAGTACATGTTTGTCTGGGGGCTACTCTATCAGAAGCCACACAATGAGGGAGCAGGCTTGAAACCTAGGAGACCATTAATATTATAAACAAGGAGAGAAGGGCGTGTGTGTGTGTGTTGGGGGTGGGGGATGGTGGTGATGTCTTAGGCAGTGCTCCATTATTTTGTTAAATTCTCAAAATGGCTACACTCATGCTCTTATAAATTGGAAGAACTATCTCCCTAGAAGTAAGGAGCCAACAAAAAACATAACAATAGGAATTCTATCTTGTCTGTGGAGTCCTGGTATGATGCTGTGGGCTAATGTGCTAGTCTGCAAAATCAGTTTAAACCGCAAGGTCTTCAGTGGTTCAAGCTCACCAGCTGCTCCTTGGAAACCCTATACAGGGTCGTGATGGGTCAGAACAGTACTTAACAACAACAACAGCTGTCTTTTCTGTGGCTCCATGGTGGTCCTGAAACCAGCACTACCATTTCTTCCTTTCTCCGTGTGCTTCCACAAAACAGCATAGCTCATAGGGCATAAGCACAACACTGCGAACTTCAAGGTTGGACATCCAAACATGCCAGTTACTTCTCAGAAAACCGTATTCATGGTCACTATGAATCTGAAACGGATTCAACTCAAAGGCACTTCACAACAACAGCGGCATATTTACTTGAATCATATTGGTTTTTGCAATGTTTTGGTTTTGTTCTCCAAAGAGTGCCACTTACATATTTTTAGTAAATAAGATATTACTTTGAGATGTTCTTCTTTAAATTTATTTTCTGTATTTTTAGCAATACTCCTTACTGCTATTCATTGACATTGTTTAAAAAGTCCATTAATTAGGTCTTTCATTCTAGACAACTACAAATACTCCCTTTTATAAAAAAAAGTTTGTGCAGAGAAATATACTTTCACAGAAAACAAAGGCTCTCTGTTCCAAGAGTTGGCATGGAATAATTGTCCTTTGCACTGAAATTCTGGTTAGACTTGGCCATATTTAGACAAAGTAGGATTTCCATGTCCAGCTAATCAGCTGGCAGAGTGCTGAGCATTTTCCTTCCAATGCTTTTGTTCAGAATTGGAAGCCAGTTCCGGACTCTGCCCACAAGGCCATCTTGGCAGCTAGACTCAGTCCACCGCTCTATCCTATGTGCTTCATTGAAAAGTCTATGGCCCTATGAACTCTGGGCTGCTCTCAATGCCTGAGCTCATAGAATTGCCATGCCACTTTTATCCCAGAGACATGATTCAACACAATAAAGAATGCTTTGCTGCCTCTGGTTTCAGAGCCTCTGTGAAGGTTATACCCTTTCTTCAGAAACTGGGGCTTGGAAAACCTGAAATTAAGCCAAAGGAAAATGTGGACTTCCGATACAAAGAGATATGATCTTAGCCTTGGAGCAAAGTTAATTTTAGAAAAATGTACTGTTCAAACAATACTGGAAATTCTGCTGACGTGTTTTTCAGAAAGCAGTATTAAATATACTTGTTGGTGTTAAAGTGCCATTGAGTTGATTCTGACCCATAGCAACCCTGTATAGGGTTTCCAAGGAGCAGGTGATGAGTTTGAACCACCAACCTTGTAGTTCAAATGGTTTTGCAGTCTGATGCAATATACTTACTAATTGAAATTTCAAAGGAATAATTTTAATAAATTCTCTAAATTATTTTTTGTTGGTTTTCTCTGAGCAATCTTGATATGCTATAGAGGCCAATTATTGTTTAATTGTGTCTAAAAAACATTTTTAATTGAAATAGTAATTAGGATAATTTTTAAATAATGTTTGAATCTAAATATGAATCAATACTGCTCTACACATGAATAAATGATTCTTAATTTTTTTGCATTCCTGAGCCACTTACAAATATGATATGCAAATGTCATATTCATAGAGAACCATGAACCTCTGATTCAGAAGCTCTAGAATGTAGAGAATAGACATATGACTGTCATTAAGCAGGACACTGCATAGACTTATAGTCACAGATAAACAGATAAAACCTATATTAGTTCTTGAAAATACAAATGAGAGGAAATGCAGTCACCTAAAAGGCCAACTTCAAGCTTGTTGTTTTTTAGTACTGTTGAGTCGGTTCCAACTCATAGCAACTCTGTATAGGGTTTCCAAGGAGTAGCTTGCAACAACCATCAACACTCATGAAAGCAATTGTCAAGAAATCAGCAGTATTGCATTAGGCAAATCTGCTGCAAAAGGCCTCTTTAAAGTATTCAAGAGCAAAGATGTCGTTTGAGGACTAAGATGTGCCTGACTCAGGCCAAGGTATATTCAGTGATCTCATCTGCATGTGAAAGTTGGACAGTGAATAAAGAAGACTGTAGAAGAATTGATCCATTTGAGTTATGGTGGTGGAAGAGAATGTTGAAAGTATCAAGGACTGCCAAAAGAACAAACAAATCTGTCATCTGTTTTGGAAGAAGCCAGGATGACCAGATTTTGCCTCTCATACTTTGGACATTTTTCAAGAGGGACCACTTCCTGGAGAAGAACATCATACTGGTCATATAGACGATCAGTGAAAAAGAGGAAGATTCTCCCCCCTCCCCCAATGAGATGAATTGACACATTAGCAGTGGTGATGGGCTCAAATGTAGTAACGATTGTGAGGTTGGTCCAGGACTGGGCAGTGTTTTGTTCTGTTAAGGGTAAAGTCACTGAGTCAGTACCAACTGGATGGCATTTAACAATAACACTAACAGCAAGAAGATTGGGCAGCTGGACTTAAATAATCATTTGTAGGTTTTAGGATAATTTTAGCGTTGAAAACATCAACTTGAGCCCTAGGATATTAGTTCTACTTTTTCAACAGTTGGTATCAAGCAACTTTGAATTATAGCTAAGAGAATTCAATCTTTTAGAAAATCATGACTGTATGAAATGTGTGATTGTTGCTGCTGTTGTGGTTTTTCTCAGCCCACCGCTGCCTCTTCTGAGTTCCAATCTGACTCTGATGCTTCTGTCAAATGGGTTTGGGTTGTAGTTAGTTTGTTCTTTGACTGTCTCCATCATATGGTTTCACTTCAGAGTGTATGCCAAAAATTCAAGTTTCTTATTCATTAATAATAAAACATTTGACATGTTTTATTATTAATGATATGTCAGATAAGAAATGTCCATTAAATACTGAAACAGTTAAGGAGGGGAAACTAGAGAACTTGTATTTCTTACCTAGACATTTGCAGGAATATTTTGTCTAACAATTTTAACACATCACCGAGGAATGCTATGAGCAGGAGCTAGGAACCTTCAACTGTAGTATTAGAGAGTTGGACTGATCGTCTCAGCTGTTTCCGGTGCTAAAATAAGATGACTTAATTGTTGTGAATATACATTTACAGATTCCCCTTACAATCATGAAGCCTGATGAGAAAGCTGAAGTACCAACCGGAGTTATTGTAGGAAGTGTAATTGCTGGCATCCTTTTGCTCCTAGCTCTGGTTGCAGTTTTATGGAAGGTAAGCATCTTGTAATTATAAAATACACGGCTCCTGAAGGGATCTGCCTGCCTTGAAGTAAGATTGTTAACAATACCACAACTTTAAGTTGTGTGGTAAGGAAAACGGAAATGCTAGTTTATATAGATTTTCTTAATCATGTTCTTGGAAACAATCCCAAAGGATTTTTTTCTCCTTTGTTTTGGTTTCTTTATTTTATTTTATTTTATTTTAAACTACCTTCCTTTCATTCAAGTCCCTGAGTGTTTCTATTCAGCTGCAAATAGAATGTTGTTGTTAAGTGCTGTGGAGTCGGTTCCGACCCATAGCGACCCTGTACAGGGTTTCTGAGGGTGTAAATCTTTACGGGAGTAGAAAGCCTCATCTTTCTCCCGTGGAGCGGCTGGTAGTTTCGAACCACTGACCTTAAGGTTCACAGCCTGATTCGTAACCACTACGCTACCAGAGCTCCTTTAGAATAGTGGTTACCAATCAGGGCTCCTAATCTCAAGATTGGCAGTTCAAAACTACCAGCTGTTCTGTAGAAGAAAGATGAGGCTTTCTGCTCCCGTAAAGATTTGCAGCCTCAGAAACCCTGTGCAGGGTCGCTATGAGTCAGAACTGACTCCATAGTAGTTAACAACAACAGTGCCACCAAGTGGGGTTCTGACTCCTAGCAACCTTGATTAGTTTTGTTGTTGTGAAGTGCCCAACCCATAGCGACCCTGTATAGGGTTTCCAAGGAGCAACTGGTGAGCTTGAACCACCGATCTTGCAGTTCAAATGGCTTGCAGCCTGGCGCATTACCCCACAGGGTCACACCAGGACTCCAGGCTTTCTTTACTGTAGTAGAAAACATTTTTCTCCCTCAGCATGAGTGATAGATCCAACTACTGACCTTACAGTTAGCGGTTCAGCTCGTAATCCATTACTCTACCAGTGCAAATAAGTAGACACTGAAAAATGGAGAAGTTGTCTGGATACTATATTCTTCATTAACGTCGTGATGTCAGGTCAAGTTTTGACATTATACTCCCCAGGGCCCCACGCATTCCTCACAGGTGCTTTAAAGAAAGTGGGCAGTAAAAAGCCATAAAGTCACTGTTATTTAGTTTTCTGATTCATGTTGTTCCGTAGAGTTGGGTCTGACACTTAATAACCCTCTGTAGAGTGTCCGAGGAGTGGCTGGTGAGCTTAATCCAACGTTACAGTCCAGCATGTTAACCCACAGCACCACACCTTCATAGTGATCCTATAAAGGGTTTCTGAGACTGCAAATCTTTAGGGAGAGCATTCTCATCTCATCTGTCTCCCATAGAGCAGCCAGTGGGTTTGAACCACTGATGTTGTAGTTAGCTAATCCCACAGTGATACCAGGGCTCCTAGCACCATTTGCACCCAGTAGACGTGAATTCATGGTGACTATGTATACCAGAAGGAGCTCTGGTATCGTAATGGTTACAAGTCGGGTTGCAAACTTCAAGGGCAACAGTTTGAAACTACCAGCAGTTCTGCGGGAGAAAGATGAGGCTTTCAGCTCCCATAAATATTTAACAGTCTCAGAAACCCTATCCAGGGTCGCTATAGGTCGGGACCAGCTTCACAGCATACAACCACCACCACCACCATGTATATCAGAGTAGAAGTAGGCTCCATAGGTTTTCAGTGGCTGATATTGCAGCAGCTCTCCAGGTTTCTTTTTTTCTGAGGCACTTCTGGGTGGACTGAAATCTCCAACCTGTTGGTTAGCAGCTGAGTGTGTTCACCACGTGCACCACCCAGGAACAAAAGAGGTCAAAGGCACTGTGCAAAAAAATTCATAGCCAGTAACATTTTTACATCATTATCTTTACAGCTTGGCTTCTTCAAAAGAAAATACGAAAAAATGAGCAAAAATCCAGATGAGAGCGATGAGGCAACAGAATTAAGCAGCTGAGCCACCCAAGAACTCCGACAGCATTGCAAACTGATTGAAACAGTCAGTGATTGATATTTGCATGGATGGATTTTTTAAAAATCCCAGTGTTTTATAGTACATTAGGTAATGTACTATATAAAACTCATCTGATGTTTTAAGAGAAACTGCAGGTTGGTCTGAAATGAAGAAATTTTGGGTGGGGGCAGGGGTCAAAAGGGTAAAAGACTTATTTTATATGGTATGGGGAGGGTGGGAGGTGGGTAAAAGAAGATATCTTTAAACTGGCTGGTCCAGCGTTTACATTGTAATGTACACTGTGCCTGAATCATGAAAGGCTCCCATGCATGACAAGTCTTCAAGCAAAATATTAACACTTTCTCAGTTTTACGGGGAGGTGGGAACGCTATTTTTAAAATACTGTTTTTAAACAGCAAAGTGGAAGTACCTGACCGATACGGGTACCTAATTAGTTTGACTATTGATATTAACAAGACACACAAGTAAGTCTTCACCTAATGCTGCTCATCCAAAGTGACCATAGAAGATACTTTAAAGTAATAATTTCATGTGTAAACTAGGTAAGTGTCTTTGGTTCTTCTCAGCCCACAGCTGCCTCTTCCAAGTACCAATCTGGCTCTGAGATGATTGTCAAAACATGATCAGAGCTTAGAGTATGCCTTCTGCTGAGGAAATCTCTATTTAAATGGAGGGAGTGTATGTGTGTTTAGTTCTCACATTTGCATGAATTGTACACAGAGCTACATTCATTCACTGATGAACAAGTAAGAAATTAAACCCAAGTGAATTCCTACTTGTTGGCAATGTAAAAAAGTTGAAGTACAAGCCGTCTAAGAAATTTGCAAGAAGTTACTTCAAGGCATTCAAATCCTGATATGGCACTGAATGGTAAGGACAGGACTGCAAGGTCAGTGGTTCAAACCCATCAACCACTCCTTGGAAATGCTAGGTCATTGTGAGTCGACAGCGCTTAACAACACTGCAAGGCACGGGCAGCCACCAAAATGGCAGGTGCACCCTCCCTACTTGTTTCTAGAGTAATCAAAACTTTGACAGAGTATATGTCACCTGGGCAAGCCAGCCTCTGTGATTCTTATTTAGTCTGGTTGGGATGAAACCCAGTTAACTACATTTTAAGAAGCACCCCAGGCATTCTGATGTAAAAGGTCCACAATTTGAGGGACACCATCTCTTCTTTCAACACCTTCTTGGCTCTATATCAGAGCTCACTCATTCTCTAGGAGAGACTGGTGGGAAGAGAGCACAGATAAGGGCAGTGGGAATTATTTCATTTCAGAAAAGACATATCTAAAGCTTTGGACAAGTCACTTGGCCTCTATCAATTTCAGTATCCCCATGTAGGAAATGGGAATATTGGATTGGAGTTTAGCAGTGATGCTTTTAGATTTAAAAATCTATGCTCTGGATTTCTTATAAGTAGACAATCCTCCAAGAATTTAACTTTGAGAAGTCAGAGGAAAACATTTGTTCATATGAGTCCAGCTTTGCCTGCGTACTTAGCCGGACCCCTGTATTGGCAGTCTAGTAGCTATCTAGACTGTTTAATGATTGATTTTGTATTTCACAAAACAAACAGGGAAAAGTCATAAAATGTCTGGAATTTTTAGCAGGAGCAGCAGGTCAGTCTCTCATTAGGTGTACCAGCACCCAATCCTCTAGTATACTGTGTGGCTAAAACCACTGTTTCATTCCAACCAATATTTTGTTTACAATAAGTGGAGGAGAATCTGGTTATTAAAATGATAAGGAATATTTAATGTCATGTAACTACTATATATATAGTTTCACATATTTTTTCTTCAATGTGAATTGAGCATGCTATTTCTTTTTACTCTGCCTCACCTTCTTTGGTAACCATTAAACTGAGATCACTTAACACCCAGCAAGATTTGGAGCCTTGCCAAGCCTTGGTTTAGGTAATCTGGCTTGATGGCACTTTTTCAGGAAGTAGGTAGAGTACTGTAAACTGAAAAACCACTTGTCTCCACATTGTGGCTTATATTAGTGTGGGGTTTCTCCTTAGTGTTGGTATGGTTGGCATTCTGGACTCTTTCTTTCTCGAGAGGAGGGGGCTGCCAGGTCTCTGCAGGACATTGAGCAGCATACCTGGCCTCGTCCTAGTAGTTCCCCTGCATTTCTCAGTGGTGACATTCAGAAATGTCTCCAGACATTGCCACATTCCCCAGGGTAGGCAAAGTCACCCCTGGCTGAAGCCCACTACACCAGGAGAACGTGTCCTAAGTAGGTAGTTGCTATTGTTGGATCATGGATTTGAGGCAGAAGTTGTAATGAGGAACATTTCTTTTAATACTTTTAAGCAATGAGAAATGAACAAAAATTAAAATAAAACAAAAGAGTGTGGTTAAAATAAGTTATTACAAATCAGGTACATTTTCGCTTTGAGAGTAGATAGAGTATAGAGTTTAACAGACGCCATGTTACAATGTCCATTTCATAAATGGTACATAGACAAGGTCTGTAGAATGTGAACAAAACTTTGAGTTGCTTCATGCATGTGTGGCTGCTGCAAAAGCTTTGAGATAGTAACGTGATGACAGTGCTCCTAGACTTTAAGTTGTGCATGACTCAGTAACAAAACACAATAGCAAATGGAGATCTCCTAACTGGGCAGAAATCATTTCTAGCTGTCAGTGTTGCCTATACAAAATAGTCAACGTTAACTGTGCAGTTAACTCTTAACTGTGAAAAAGGAAAAAACAAACAAACAAAACAACACAACCCCCAAACCAAAAACATAATCATAATCACACTTGAGACTGTATTAAAAATGACTGAGTTGTAACTTTATAATGTATTTATCTATTATGATCTAAAATTGCTGTTTTTGTTAGCTGTCCTCGAGTCGATTCTAACTCATGGCAACCCCATGTGTGCAGAGTGGAACCACTCCATTGGAGCTCTAAGGCTGAGCCCTTCCAGAAGCAGATTATCACCAAGTCTGTCTTCCAAAGCACCTGCTAACCTTTCACCTAACTGTTGAGTGCTTAACTGTCTGGGTCACCCATGGACTCCTCATATACAAATATAACCCACCCATCTGAAAATTTTTTTGGTTTAAGATATCATTAACAGAAGACAGAATTCCTTACATTGAACACCCTGGTCCATTTTTAATATTTAAATTTGTACACGCCAAAATAATTGTACATACAACTTTGTTACACCATTGATCTTCATGTTTTCTAAAGTATATCCATGTTAATTAATATGAAAGGCTAATTTAAATGTAACAGAGTCCTGGTATGGTGCCTTAGGATAAGTACTGAACAACTAACCACGAGGTTGGTGGTTCACTAGTCACTCCTCAGAAACCTTATATGAGGTGACTGTGAATCAGAACCGACTCAGTGGCACCTAACAATTTAAATGTTTTAAAAAAACAACTGGTAAACATGGGGGTAAAGTTTGAATTAAATGAAAATACTAACTACTTCTTTGAACATTAATCTAAAATGTACTCAGTATGTAAATAAAGATCATTTCATATGTACCTGATTCAGTTTCGCAGAAAAAGTTAAAATATAAATGTATATATTGCACATCTAAGCTGGAAATGTATATATTTTAAAGAAGAAGTTGTCTCGGATATTTTCATCATACATAATAATGCATAAATCTTTGATATAAATTTGATAAATTATTTTTTCCCTTTTCATTCCACCAAAATAAAAATGCATATATGCATGTTTGTACATCAAGTTGCACAATTCATTTGATTTGAGAAACTAAAATCAAGTTGGAGTAATAATATAAATTAAACTCATCTTGTATAAAAGTTTGAGAATAAAACAGAAAAGCATTAATTGTAAATATAGCAATTACTGAGTTTCATTAAAATTGTTTTTAAAATAGTGATTTGAGTTTTTATTTTTATCATTTATACACATCTACACATAGGCACAAAGGAGCTCTGGTAGCGTAGTGGTTACGAATCGGGCTGCGAACCGCAAGGTCAGCAGTTTGAAACTACCAGCTGCTCCGTGGGAGAAAGATGAGGCATTCTGCTCCCATAAAGATTAGCAGCCTCGGAAACCCTGTTCAGGGTCACTATGAGTCGGAACCAACTCCACGGCACATAGCAACAACAACAACACACATATGCACAAGGGGGCTTCAAAATTTCACGGAAAAATTCTATTATCTTTTCATTTTTAATAAATGTTTTGAAGTACCCTCACTTATGACTTGGTGCCACCAAGTCAATTCTGACTCATGCTGACGTTGTGTGTGTGTCTATGTATGTATAAACATCTTTGTATGTGTGTATATACCTACAAAGATGTTGACTTGTGCGTTCTTTATTGACCATGCAAAGGCATTTGACTGTGTGAATCATGACAAACTATAGATAACATTGTGACTGATGTGAAAAATGGGAATTCCAGAACACTTAACTGTGCTCAAGAGGAATCTGTATACAGACTAAGAGGCAATTATTAGAACAGAACAAGGGTATAATGGTTTAAAATCAAGAAAGTTATGCATCAGGATCATATCTTTTCACCATACTTATTCAATCTGTATGCTAAACAAATAATCTGAGAAACTGGATTATATGAAGAAGAATGTAGCATCAGGACTGGAGGAAGATTCATTAACAACCTGTGATATGCAGATATAACCTTGCTTATTGGAAGAGAATTTAAAATATTGATGAAGACCAAGGATTACAGTCTTCAGTATGGATTGCACCCTCAAGCAGAAATCCTCACAAAGGTGTTAAAGTGCAAAGATGTCAGTTTGAGGACTAAGGTGGCCTCACCCAATCCACAGTATTGTCAATCACCTCATATGCATGTGAAAGTTAGACAATGAATAAGAAAGATCAAAGAAGAATCGAAGCATTTGAATTATGGTATAGGCAAAGATATTGAAAGTACCATGGATTGCCAGAGAACAAGCAAATCTGTCTTCAAAGTACAGCCAGAATGCTTCTCAGAACCAAGGATAGCAAGACTTCACCTCTCATACTTTGGACGTTGTCAAGAAGGACCAGTCCCTGGGGACGGCCATTATGTTTGATAAAGTAGAGGGCCAGTGAAAAAGAAGAAGACCTTCAGTGAGATGGATTGGCACAGTGACAGCAACAATGGTCTCAAATAGAACAATTGTGAGGGGGGTGCAGGTACAGGCAGTGTTTTGTTCTATGGTGCATAGGGTTGCTATGACTGGGAACTGACATCAATAGCACCTAACAACACACACACACACACTGTATCTTATGCACTTGCTATGTATCCAAGAGACAGAGTTTAAGAAGACTGAGGATGTAAGCAGCCATAACTATCTTATGGTTGTTGTTAAGTACCATTGAGTCGGGTACGGCTCACGGCAACCCTGTATAGGGTTTCTGAGGAACAGCTGTTGAGTTTGAACTGTCCACCTTGCTGTTCAAACTGACCTTGGAGTCCAGTGCTTATCCTATGGTGCCACACCAAAACTCCCTCATTTCAGCAGTGACCATAAGGATGTTTTGTAGGAGTCTTAAACTGCCTTCAGAGTTTAGCGACTTGGTGAAAAGCCTTGTCACTCAAAATGTGGTTCACAGATAGGCCATGCTACACATCCAGGGCATTTGTAACAAAATGCACCTCTCCAGAGCCACTTCAGGGCTACTGAATCCAAATCAGAAGATTAGCAAGACTCCCAGGTGATTCTTAGCACACTGAAGTTTGGGAAGCACAACTGATCTCTTAAAATAAAATGCATGCTTAGAATAAAGAGAGAGGGGAATCAGCTAAACTGCCAAAATAATACAAAATCATAGATGTCTAATTTTTTTTTTTTTTTAAGTAAGCAGGGGAGATTGAATTTTTCATTTCAAGGATTACGAGTCATGAATATGCTTAAAGTGTAAGATAAGCTACATGGAGGGTTCCGACTGGTCCTCACTCTCTGGATGGCACTCTACAAAGGCTGGGAGGAAGTTCTGCCCATAGATGCCACAATAAACAGTAGTTTCCCATGCCCACACCAGGTAATCTTGCATCTGCCTTCCTGCCCATCACAACTGCCATGAGCCATTTCATAAGGGCAGCTTGCTGAAGAGCCATCACCATGTATGTGTGCTTGGTATGTATTTTACAGCAAAACATGATTGAAGAAAACAGGAGCATTAATGTCCCCCAGTCCCGTGGAAATGCTGCTTCTTGTTAAGTGTCTCGAGTCAATTCCGACTCATAGTGACCCTGTTTTCCAAGGCACTTGAAGTTCACACCGACCTTGCGGTCCAGTGCTTATCCTACAGCACCACACCAGGACTTCAGAAATGCAACTAGATTTGTATTGAATCTATAATAAAGCTATCATTTTGTCTCTCTCATAAGAATTGGAAAATAATTATATATTACAAGCCTTAAAACAATGAGCCCTGGTAAGTAGTAGATTACAAGCTGGGCTGCTAACCACAAAGTCAGCAGTTCAAATCTACCAGTTGCTTTGCAAGAGAAAGATAAGGTTTTCTGCTCCCATAAAGATTTACAGCCTTGGAAACCCTATCCAAGGTCTCTGTGAGTCAGAACTGACTTGGTGGTATGCAACCACCACCACCATCCCCTCAAAGCAATTTCTTCTATTCTAAATCACCTTTAAAAACATTACAAAGATCATTTTAAAAACTAAGATGTTAATTAAAGATGAAGGAGCTCTGGTAGCGTAGTGGTTACGAATCAGGCTGCAAACCTTAAGGTCAGCAGTTTGAAACTACCAGCCACTCTATGGGAGAAAGATGAGGCTTTTTGCTCCCATAAAGATTTACAACCTCGGAAACCCTATGCAGAGTCACTATGGGTCAGAACCAACTCTATGGCATATAACAACAACAACAATTAAAGATGGGAAATCATCTTATGCAAAATCAAAGCCTAAATTTCATGTAAGGACTACTCGGATAAGATTTGGAGAGTTGGTGTGGTGCTGCAAAACAAGCATTGGGCTGTTAACCTCAGATTGGTAGTTCAAACCCACCAGTTGCTCACCAGAAACCCTGTACAGGGTCGCTGAGTCAGAACTGATTCGATGGCACTTTAACAACAGTAGAAACAACTTGCTTTAAAGAAGAAATATGTCTATTAAACTGAACTTTATGATTCTATGCAAAATAAAACTTGTTGTGGTTCAGTGCTATTGAGTTGGTTCCCACTCCAAGTGACCTATATAGGGTTCTTGAGGAACAAGGAATGAATAACACGTGAGTTAAAACCACTGAACTTGTGATTCATGCCAACCTTGCAGTTCTCCTCTTACCCAACAGCACCACAGACTGAAAATCTTAAGCAAGTTACTCTTTTACCCTTACTATAGCCCTCACTCTACTGCCCTCTGCTGCATGATTGACCTAATTACAACATACCTCCTGGGAGAAAAACGTGCAACAAAACTCAAAATCATAAAAAAGACCACGCTTACTAGTTGAAGACAGACTGGTATTATCTCTGAGACAACTGAATCTTATTCACCAGATCTGGAACTGAACTCATCCCATGGCTTAGTTTCCTGTCAAATGATAGGTCTATAAGGGAACAATAACACAAGAAAGGCACACACAACTTAGAAAAATCAACCATTTGCAATCAAAAGGGCAGCATTCACCCAAGGAAAAAGTTCAGAAGCAAATGAGGAGGAATGGAAACAGGAAACACAGAGAGGAAGTAGGACAATGATGAAACAAAAGTAGGAATTGTTGAAATGAAAAGTGATCTGCTCTATAAACATTTATCCAATTCACAACAAAAAGTTAAACACTTTCCTTCATCCAAAACCCTTAAACCAGATGACTATGTCAAAATTTCAAGGGACCAGTAATCCCTATCTTATACAAATTTACCAGAAAATGGAAAAAGAGGACATCTTGCAATGTCCTTATTTCATGAGGCTAAGATAATCTTGATTTGGAAAAAAAAAAAA
>NW_006408600.1:3310393-3329836 GCF_000296735.1 Chrysochloris asiatica | reverse complement strand
ATTGGCTCTTGTTCGTATGGTACCTCTTGAAATGGTTGAACATTAACCATTTCCTTTTGGTACAATGACTCTGTGTATTCCTTCCATCTTTTCTTCATGCATTCTGCTTCATTCAATAATTTCCCCAGAGAATCTTTCAATAACGGAAGTCGAGGCTTGAATTTTTTCTTCAGTTCCCCCAGCTTGAGAAATGCTGATCGTGTTCTTCCTTTTTGGTTTTCTAATTCTAAATCTTTGCATATTTTATTATAGTATTTGGTTTTATCTTTTCGAGCTGATCTTTGACATTTTCTGTTCAGCTCTTGGACCTCTTCAATTCTTCCATTTATTATTCAATGTATTACCCAGTCATAATGCAAGATTCCATGGCATGGGGAAAGGGAGGGAGGGAGGAAGGTTGCACCAGATGCTCACTTTCAGGTAGATCCTTTTGCTCAGTCACAAGTACTACAACTACACAACATGCCAGGTATGATTCATATGAGACACAGTACTTAACACCAAGAGTACATGAGTTCATGTACTAGTCTAGGTAGACACTGTGGAGAGCACAAAGCCTCCAACCTCACCAAGTGTATAGTCTAGCAAAGGAGTTAAAGATATTATACATGAGGCGGTAAGTGCCACACAGAAATATAAAGCCATAGAAGAGGACAGTGGTGGTTATGTGTTGTGGAGTTAGTTCTGACTCATAGCGACCCTGTACAGGGTTTCCGAAGCTGTAAAATCTGTACAGGAGCAGAAAGCCTCATCTTTCTCCCGTGGAACAGCTGGTAGTTTCGAACTGCTGACCCTGAGGTTAGCAGCCCAATTCATAACCAGTACACCACGTGAGCTCTTAGAAGAGGGCAGTAGTTTGCACTTTAAATAGGTTCATCAGAAAGACTAATGCAGGAGATTGAAATACAGTGATGAAACAGACGATGAGACTCCTTGGAAGAGGGATGCATAAAAGGCTAAGGCATGAATAAACTTACTACACACCAGCCACAGCAAAGCAGTGAGCTTGGTCTGAGAGAGAAGGTAAGAAGGGCCGGCAGGGACCCCATTATGTTGGGTCTGATAAACCAAGGACTTTAAAGCTCTTGGATGTGATTAGCATTTGGGAGGTTCTGAATAGGAATAAGCAAGGAGGGGGAAGAGCAGAGACAGGGGCAGAGGCAATCAGTAAGAGGCCATTGTAGTAGTCAAAGAGGAATGGAGGGCTGGCTGGCACCAAGAAAGTAGCTACATTCAGAATATATGTAGGACTCCATTTTGTGAGTCTTCATTAACTTCATCCAGGCAGCTGAGATTAAGACCCAAACTACTGGCTTTTAAACTATTATTTCCTACAACATATCATGGTGTGGAGCTGTGGGGTAATGTGCTGAACTGCAACATTGGTTTGGATCACTCAGTCGGTGGTTCAAGCCCAACAGCTGCTCCTCAGAAACCCTATACAGGGTCGCTATGAGTCGGAACCAACTCGACGGCACTTAACAACAAAACATCATAAATAAATGACAAAAAAATTCACAAAATATTTAACTTGTTACGTTGATTCAAAGGTGAAATTCTGTTCAGAATGCGGCCAGTTCAAAAATACTTGACATACAATTCAGTTGAAGTTTCTACTTGTTGAGTGAACTTATTGAGCTATTGTCCATAGTTATGAATCCAAAGTGACCTTGAATGAAGCTTTCCAGGTGATTTTTCCCCTTCTTTTTTTAATGTTATTCTTCTGCTTCTCAGAGCAGCCAAGTTGCAGAGACCCTAGAGCAAAGTATCAGAGAGAGAGAGAGAGACGCTACACCTGGTCTTAATATCTCAACAGCCACTTACCTCTGCCACCTGTTGAGGAAGTGAGGGTCAGTGCAGACACCGGCTAAGTTCAGAATAGTGCACTAAAACTCTAAGGGATATGTCTCGGATGCCCCAGATGAACTCCTTAACTTCTGTATTGGGGACTTAAAAGTATAATAGCATGTGTTCCAGACTTAAAATCTACTCAGTGAAGGCACAAAGGAGCCCCGGTAGTGTAGTAGGGTACGTGTTGCAATGCTAACCACAGGTCAACAGTTTGAATCCATCAGTTGCTCTTTGGTAGGAAGATGAAGCTTTCTGCTCCTGTAAAGATTTGCAGTCCCAGCAACCCTACACAGGGTTATTATGAGTCAGAACCAACTCGACGGCACATAGCAGCAGCAGTAATGAAAAGTGGAAATCTTTAAAACCTCTTTATAAAAACAAAATTGCATTAGGCAAATCTGCTGCACAAGACCTTTTTAAATAGTTGAAGACCAAAAATGTTAGCTTGAAGACTAAGGTGCGCCTGACCCAAGCCATGGTATTTTCTATCACCTCATATGCAGGTGAAAGCTGGACAGTGAATAAGGAAGACCGTAGAAGAATTGATGCTTTTGAGTTATGGTGTTGGAGGAGAATATTCAAAGTGCCATGGACTGCCAAAAGAAACAATAGATCCATTTTGGAAGAAGTGCAGCCAGAGTGATCCTTGGAGGCCAGGATGGCTGACTTCGTCTCTCATACTTCGACTATATTATTGTCAGGAGGGACCATTCACTGGAGAAGGGTACCATGTTTGGTAAGGTGGAGGGTCAGAGAACAAGATGAAGACCCTCAGCAAGACAGATTGGCAAGGTGGCAGCATCAATGGGCTCAAGCGTGGTAACAATTGTGAGGTTGGTTCAGGACCACGCAGTGTTTTGTTCTGTCGTATAATAGGGTCACTATGAGTCGGTACCAACTCGATAGCACCTAACAACAACAAAGAAATACTGGTACCGTAAGATAAGCACTCAACCGCAAAGTCAGTTTGAACAGCAAGGTCTGTGGTTCAAACTCACCAGCCGCTCCTCGGAAGCCCTATACAGGTTCGCTATAGGTTGGTACTAACTTAACAGCACTTAACAACAACAACAAAGAAATATTCAAGTACAGTAACACTGAAATGCACACATTTCTCACATTACCATATATAACACCATACACATGAATAACATGGAAGCGATACTTACAGTAGCACAGTAACCCCAGGGAATGTGCTTTCAGAGGTAATGCACTGGACTCTGTCCCACCAAACCCAAATGGAGGCAAGTTAAAGTTTAGTGGAAGGGAAAGAGAGGCACTGAACAGAGAGACCTAATGGTACCATGGTTAAGGGCTTGGATGCTAACAGGAAGGTTAGCAGTTCAAACCTACTCAGTGACTCCTTAGAGAGATCTGGTGGTAATCTGTCCCCATAAAGATTACAACGTTAGGGGACCCTGTTGGGCAATTCTACTCTGCAAACACAAGGTCACTTTCAGTCAAAATGAACTATGATGCACAAGAACAAAGGCTGAAACCAGCTGGGCAAGGGAGTCTGTGTAAGGGAGGAGCTGCCTTCCTGGGTACCTTTCTGGCCAATGTCTATGGATCAGGTCAAGGAATCTCACAGCTATCAAATCAATTCTAACTCATAGCAATGCTACAGGACACAGTTGAACTGCCCCCATAGGGCTTTCAAGGCTGGAAGGAGACTGCCACTGGTAGGTTCAACCTATCTGTTAACAGAAGAATCCTTAACCACCAGGCCTCCTAGGCCAAGGACTATGTCCTAAGTAACCAGGAGATTCTTATAGTCAATGCGGCTGTCCTGGATATAGCCAAAGACTGGATACAGAATCATCCCAGTAGTACTTGAGCTTGGTGCACAAGGACCACCCTGTGAGTGCTGGCACAGAACAGGTGTTTAATATTAATTAAATAAGGATTCTGTTTTCACGGGATTAATAAATAATTATTACTAGGTTTCTTATCTGTGGCAGAAACAAGGAAAAATATAAGAAGTTTAATCACTGGTTGCCCCAAAGCATTCTTTTCCAAAATAATGAGGACTCTTAAGACATTTCCTAGAAAAGACAGTTTAAAACTTCAATCTGAATCAGAAAGAAGACTATATGTTCCAAATATGCAGAGGGCAAATTTTGCAATGGTGATGACTGCCCAACATTATGTCAATATTTACTACTTAAGAATTAAGAGGCACTATAGGAGTCCTGGTATGGTGCTGTGGGCTAATGCGTCAGACTGCAAAGTCAGTGGTTCAAGCTCACAAGCTGCTCCTTGGAAACCCTATACAGGGTCGCTATGGGTCGGAATCAATTCAACAGCTCTCAACAACAACAACATAGGCTCCTAACCTCAAGGTCGGCAGTTCGAAACTACCAGCCATTCCCTGGGAGAAAGATGAGGCTTTCTACTCCCGTAAAGATTTACAGCCTCGGAAGCCCTGTACAGGGTCGCTATGAGCCGGAACAGACTCCACGGCACTTAAAAACAACATACTGACATCCAGCTACACAGTATATAAGTTGATCAAGCAAAACCAGGATCACTATTCGCAATAAAGACTTTGCATAAAACTTAATGAATTAAAAAAATGAGATTATAGAAGCAACTAAAAGCAAAAATATCTGAAAATGCTTTAATAAATGACATGATCTTCCCTTTTAATTGATTGTGGACCAAATATTAAACATCAACACCATTAGAACATAAATCGCATTGCTGTTCCTTTATCTGTTTTCAAAATTTCATTCCAAGTTTTATACTGATATAATATTAAATCTAATAAAATACAAAAGTTATCTGTGGTAAGAGTATAGATTGGGACAGATTAGAATTGTCTATATAATAAAATATATTAGGTATCATTGCTGGGTAAAAAGAAAAAGTTATCTGTGGTAAGAGTACAGATTGGGACAGATTAGAATTGTCTATATAATAAAATATATTAGGTATCATTGCTGGGTAAAAAGAAAAAACCCACAGGAAAAATAATGTTTTAAAATTTTTCTGATCATGTCTTTATTTACTTTCAGTTCATATTTAAGTACGTAAGTTCTAAAAAGTACATGTTGACACTCTCTGCTACTGGATTTTTATATCATCCAGCTCTGCCAACATTCACATCATATATCCCTGATACCAATGCAGCCACTGGATGTGAGAAAAAGAGGGAAAGGAGAGAGGAAGGCTCTCTGAGCTATTCTAGTCCATGGGGAGGGGATACCCATTACTGGAAGCTGAGTTTCAATCAGAACTTAGTCATGGAATGGTATGTCTACCACAGGCAGCTTTCCTCACATTGAAAGCGTCTCATTTCTTCTCTAGAGCTCATCCTCTCGCTCTACTTGTTATAGGACGGGGACTTCCGGAAGCTTGTGGACAAATAGAATTCAAAGATAATGGTAGAACTTTTAGAGTCCCTTAATCTAAGTGCCCCTCCTATACACTGACTTACTTTACTTTTTTCTCTCCCGTTTGTCTCCCTGGTGACAAATAAAACATTGTGCACCCAGTAAAGGAAGATTACTGAGAAAAAAATTTAAAATGTAGTCATACATGAAAGTCTTAACAGATTTAAATTTTAGTGCTCTGAAAATAGAAGTGGTTTAATCACAGGTTGCCCAAAAGCATTCTTTGTTTCTTTTCCAAGATGATGATGACTCTTCATACATTTCCTGAAAAAGAGAAGCATGACATGCATTCACAATAGAGCACTTTAATACACAGAGATACATTAGAATACATCAGGCAAGTGAATATCATAATCTAGTTACGTCTGTTCCTCTTTTAAAACTCCAATAAACATTTGTCTAAGGCACTGAGAGAAAAAAATAAATAAACATGTCTCCTACACTTAAGGATCCCAATCTAGTAAAGGAAACAGACAGACAAGCGGCTATAACTTAACAAGATGCAACACAAAACGGAATGAATGAGTTTAGTTTAAGAGTGTGTGGGGGAAGACAAAGTCCCCACTGAATAGTTTTCATCTTGTCTAGATGGGTCTGGTCAAAAGAGATGGGGATAAGATACTTATGATCCAACAGTGAGTAATCGTTATCATGACTTATTGCAACTGTCATAGTTGTAAAGGTAAAAGTTTTGTAACAAAACCTGGGAAGTAGTTAATCTTACAGTCAGGAAACAAAGGACCCTAGGACCATCAATGAAGAAGAGCACAAGTGGAATGTGGGACCGTGTCCAGAGAAGCAGTAACACCACAGATGGAGGCAGAGATGGGGACATGGAGAGAGGGAGCAGCTGAGGACTCTAGATTCATGGGAAGAGAGGGACTAAAAGACAGCGGCCAGGAGGCAGACTTGCAGAATGTGCCCTTTGGTGCTGTAAATTTTTACATATGCCTGAATGTTTAAAAAAAAGAGAGCTAAAATGAATAGAGAGAAACGCTGTTAACTGATGGTACATGGAGGGGATTATAATAATTGTAATGAAACAAAGTATATGATTCATTGAATTTAAAACTGATGATCTACCCTGTGAACTTTTCACTCAATTCACAATAAAAACTTAAAAAAACAAAACAAAAAAACTGGGAATAAATGATGGAGCATGACAGGAGGTAGTACAGGTCATCAGTTTTTAACTATTTCTTTTCTTTATAAACACATCCACTACTTAAACATTTCTAAACATGTTTTTCCAACTGCATAAGGCTGATTTGCATTAGCTGTTCATATAAGTGGCCATCAGCAGAAGGACTTACACAGCATTGAGCTGCTCTAATGAGACCTGCTTTACAAAGTACAGTCTGGGCCCTACCCATCTACCCCATTTTCTACCTTGAACACACATGATCTCAAAGTACAGGCTGGGACTAGAACCACACTTGAATTTTAAACAATTTGTGGAAAAGAAAGGAAGAACATATCACTTGTTATTCTTACTCTATAGTCAAATTCTGTTTCTGTATGGACAGAAATACAAATTCAGTTGTCCTCTGAACAATCCTTTATAGACAGAGAAAAGCAACAGACAGAAATCCAGCTAGTCCTTAAGTCGTAAAAACAAAAGTGTATCCCAATTCCTACCCTGTCCTTAACGTTACCTCTAAGGAGCTCTGGTAGCGTAGTGGTTACGAATGGGGCTGTTAACCTCAAGATTGGCAGCTCGAAACTACCAGTTGTTCCGCAGGAGAAAGATGAGGCTTTCTGCTCCCGTAAAGATTTACAGCCTCAGAAACCCTGTGTAGGGTCGCTATGGGTCAGAACCAACTTCACAGTACATAACAACAACCCTGTCCTTTATTTTCTGAGGCTACACTGTCATCTGGAGTCCTGGTGTGGTGCTGTGGGATAAAACAAGGGCAGTCTGAACCACAAAGTTTATAGTTCAAACTCACCAGCCTCTCCTTGGAAACCCTATACAACAACTCCTTCATCTAATTTCTGTCAGTTATTTACTATCTCCCAGCTCATTTTAGAATTACTCTTCCTACCTCTCCCTCCTCTGGGGCCTGCCTCATGGTCTATCAAAATTATAACACCCTTGTTCATAACAAAGCAGTCTAGACGTATATCACAATGGGTTCAAATTTCTATTTGGAAAGGTCACTACATTTTCACATGTCCTTGGGTTCAGACTCTTGTTTGCTCATCCCTACCACTGCCAACTGCAGCCAGAGTGCTCCTTGGAGGCCAAGAAGGCCAAACTTCGTCTCTCATACTTCCGACATATTGTCAGGAGGGACTAATCGCTGGAGAAGGATATCATGTTTGGTAGGGTGGAGGGTAAGAGAAAAAGAGGAAGGCCCCCAATGAGATGGATTTGCCAAGTGGCAGCATCGATAGACTCATCGTGGCAACAGTAGTGAGGTTGGCCCAGGATCAGGCAGTGTTTCGTTCTGCTGTGCATAAGGGTCGCTGTGAGTTGGTATCAACTCAATGGCACCTATCAACGACCACCATTAACTGAGCCAGCAAGCTAGTAGGAAGGCTTAACCTTGAAAAATCTTAGTCATCTGCTTTGGTCTTATGACCTACAGGTTCATTAATCCCTCAGCTCTGCTCTCTGTCACAATGATCTGGACAATCCTAGTTTTATGTGTAATCATGCAAAAGCAGAACAATATTGCTGTCAATGTTGCTACACCAGGGGAGAAAGTAGAGAACTGGGCCTTTTCATTCTAAAAATCGTTCTCTGTTTAGTCAAAAAATTTTTACCCTAATGATTGGTATTACTTATTGACAAAAAGAGCAAACTATAATTCCCTTTTATGTTTTAAAATCCACTCATTACATTCAAAACGAAACAATGGTCCCTTATTTTTTCGTAAAAAAGGAACTCTAGGAGGACTAAGTGCCTTGATTTTAACTACTGCCTACACGCTGCTATTAAGTGTTGTAGAGTCGGTTCCGACTCATAGGGACCCTGTATAGCGTTTCTGAGGAGTGGCTGGTAGGTTTGAACCACTGACCTTGTGGTTAGCAGTCTAGTGCTTATACTATTACTCCACACCAGGATCCCAACTGCCTAAATAGCCATGCATTATTTATACTCTTCAAAGAAAATGTTAAAATTCAAGAGAAATACTTTGTATATGAACCACTGGCACAGTTTAGAGTGGGAATCTTAATTCTTACCACTTGTTGAGGGTTCCTCTGTGCTATATCCTATTTGAAGCATCTTTTATGGTTAACCAATGTTGAAAAGGAGATATTATTTAAAAGTCCTATTTCATAGATACAGAAAACATGTTTCCATAAAGCCAAGGAAGAGACACAAATGCAAACTATATGTACTTTTTACTTGCCAATATTGTTGCTGTTGTTGTTAGGTGCCACTGAGTTGGTTCTGACTCATAGCCACCCTGTATAGGGTTTCCAAGGTGTGGCTGGTAGGTTTGAACTGCTGACCTTGTGGCTCAAACTGACCTTGTGGTCAAGCACATTATCCTGCAGCACCACACCAGGACTCCTTTCTTAAACAGTCCCTGAGAAAACCCATGTTCAAAAAAATTAGATATTGTTGTAACTTGCCTTTTTCCATATGGGTACCTTGGCTTTTAAAGACTCGATGGCATAGCTCACAGCTTCCAGGGATGCAGCCCTGTGGGCTGAGGATACAGCAATGATTATGCTGGCTTCTGACACGGGAACCAAACTTTAAAGAGATGAAGAAAAGATCAACTCTCAATCTACGTGTCAAAGAATCTGCTAGACACATGAAAATAAACTACAGTAAGTGCTCCTAGAACTCTGTATTCTATAGCTGATTTATTTAAAGAGCCAGTTTAATAATCCTTCCCAGTTACATTTAGTAGAAGGGATACTATTAGCCACATCTTGATGTGGCTAATATGCCAGCATCCATCCACTAACATTGTTTGATGGGTATCAAGAAGAAAAGGATCTTTTCATTGATTCAACAAACATCTGATTCAAACACACACGGGATAGTGGCAGGTGACATTTAGAAATGCACAATGCAGCATGCTGAGTGTGATGTAGAATTAAAAATATTACACTAGTAATAAATATGGAGTAAAAGGGTTAATAACATTAATTAATAATAAAACTAGTGACTATTAGTAACGTTATGTTGTTAGGTGCTGTTGAGTTTGTTCCAACTCATAGCAACCGTATGCACAACAGAACGAAACATTGGCTACACTGCTTGAACCTATGTCACCCTCACAAATTTGATACTCTTCAGCCTACTGATGCTGCCACTGTCAATCCACCTTGTTGGGAGGTCTTCCTATTTTTTGATGACCTTCCACTTCACCAAGCACGAGGTCCTTTTCCAGGGAGTGGACTGAAGTAAGAAACAACAAAATCTCACTAAGGAGAACACTCCAGCTATATTTCCTTAAACACAGAACTGTTTGTTCTTCTGACACTAATCTCTAACACCACAATTCAAATGCAGCAAATCTTCTCTGGTCTTCCTTATTCACTGTTTAACTTTTTACATGAACATGAGGCAACTGAAAATACCATGGCCTGCACCAGGTGCACCATAGTTCTCAAACTGATCTTTGCTCTTCAACAACGTTAAAGAAATAGCATGCAGCAGATGTGCTTAATGCAATATGTCACTTGAATTCGTGGCTGCTGTTTGCATGAGTGTTGATTGTGGATCCAAGTAAAATGAAGCCTCTGACAACTTCACTCTTTTTTCCATACATCTTGATGTCATTTACTGGTCCAGTTGTGAAGATTTTTTTTTTCTTTACATTGAGGTGCAATACATATTGAAGGTGTGGTCTTTGATTTTTATCAGTAAGTATTTTAAGCCCTTTTGGCTTTCAGCATTATAACATCATAGTTGTTAAAAACAGAACAACAGCTACTAAATATAATAGACACAGTCTCAATTACTGGTTTCTTCTTTAAAGCCTAGAACTCTACTCTTCTTGGCAGTGTAGCAAGCAAATGAATTTAATGACCTTCAAAGGCATTACATCAAAAAGAATCTCCAGCTGACTGTGCAATACACAGTTCTAAAAAGGCTTCCAGCACTGTAGCACACCTCTGCACAGGCCTTTAGGCTGGGGCTAGGAGTCTTTTACATTTGCACTTTGTCCCTGTTACCTTACCAGAGACAACAGAGCTCCCAATGGTACAACACAACAAGCTGCCTTTGAAGGCAATGATGAGATGGCTCTCCTGTTCTCCCGTAATAACTCACAAACCTTCCTCTTGTGATAACACAGAATTCCAGTGAAAGATTCCAGAATCAGAATTAGCACAAAGGGGAAGACAAACGATACCATACACTTAAAAGCCAAAACATACCCGAGTCGATGGAACACTGCTATGTGCTTGATTGGCCATCGCTGACGAATGTCACCACAGATTTTTCTGACTTCATTTTCTGCCATTGGCAAATATGCTTCATATTCTAAGCTAATGACTTTTTTCCCTTCAAAGTTATTCCTTGTTGTGCCTAAAAACACACACATACACACAAACATGTAATATTAGTTAAAACAAGGTTTCTTCCTACAATATATATAGAACATTAATAAAACAAAAAAAGGAATGTTTTTGAATAGGAAAACAGTGAACTAATTCCTATAGATAGTACTTGGGAATTTTCTAAAGAAAAAAATCTCAGTTAGGAAAGCAGAAGACAATGAACACACAGATGACCAAGAATTTAGCAAGTGCACTGAAACTCAGCTAACATTATGACATCTTCCTTTTCTGAGTAACAGGTAACAGTTGATACTTAAAAGGAAAACAATTATGTTATCAGGATAACCATCAAGTACATTTTTTCCCTAAATATTTGAAAAACTATGAGATCTTTCTCTTGAGAATGGCTTTTTACCTGACTTTTCTATGTCTTGTTAATCTATATAGGTTAATTTGAAGGTTACTAAAACAGGAATGAAAAACAGTTCTAACTACCACTAGTCTTGGTGTATTATTGCTCAATATGTTAAAAATCTGTGGAAAATTAATGATAGTGAACATTAACACTGAATATGAGAAACATTATGCAATTGCTATTATCTTACACAGTCAATAAATGCTGTGAAAATTACAACTCACCTACAAATAGGGAGATTGCACCACAGAGCGGAGAAGTCACCAACTGTGAGACTTCATCAACTGAAAGCTTCTCAGGAGTGAATTTTATTATATCTTTTGCTTTCTCTTCTATTTCATTCATCTTTTGCCTAGAAACAAGACATTAACAAACCTTAACACTGAAATTAGGGACAAAACACTCAACTTTTAGGCTATTTTTCAATTTATTATTTTTGTCTATATTGATGTGCATGATTTAATCTGAATGTTATTAAATTCGTTATTTATGCCTACATTGGATGTACACCACTTATTCCTATAAAAACAAGAACAAATAAAACTTTAGTAAAAACTCAATATATTTATAAATGTTACTACTAAATTAGGCATGCTATTAAAAGGAATTTTACTATTAACATGATCATTTAAAAATACAATCCATCTCATACAGAAACTCATTCCAAATTCTGCTAACCAACCAACAAACAAAACCCATGTCCGCTGCTGTTGCTCTGATTCACAGTGACCTTATAGGAGAGTGAATTACTCCATAGGGATTTCAAGGCTGTAATCTTTACAGAGGAGTCCTGGTGTGGCGAGTAGGATAAGCACTGAACTGCAGGTCGGTTTGAACTGCAAGGTCAGTTTGAACCACAAGGTCGGTGGTTCAAACTCACCAGTCACTCTTGGAAACCCTATACAAGGTCGCTATGGGTCGGAACCGACTGAATGGCACTTAACAACAACAACAACAGGTTTCTAAGGCTGTAAATTTTTATTAGAGCAAAAAGTCTCATCTGTTTCCAATGGAGCAATTTGTGGGTTTGAACTGCCAACATATTAACAGTACAGTGCTTATCCTATATGCTAGCAATGCTGCTAGGTAACATCATGTTGTATTTGTTAAGTCCCGTGGAGTTGGTTCTGAATCTCAGAGACTTTATATAGGGTTTCCAAGGTGTAGCAGGTGGGTTTGAACCACTGACTTTATAATGAGTAGTCCAGTGCTTATCCTACAATGCCAAATCAGGAGTCCCACTGACATCATATAGGATAATTACACAGATCATCAAATGGTGAATAATTACATAATACCGAGAATCATGGCCTAGCCAAGTCAATATATATTTTGATTTGGTGGGGGATGCAGGGGGGCACAATTCAATCCATAACTGAGACCTTTCAGAAGCAGATTACCAAGTCAGTCTTCCATCTAGGTGGGTTTGAACAGCCAACCTTCTAATTAGTAGTCAAGCACTTAACTATTTGTGGCATTCAGAAACTTTCAAAGAGCACTGGCTCTGTAACTGATAAGCACCAGATTGTGAACTACAAAGTTGGTGGTTCAAGCCCACCAGCCACTCCCGTAAAATTTTACAGCTTCAGAAACCCTAGACAAGGTTTCTATGAGTTGGAATCGACTCGACAGAACTTAACAACAACAAGGTCATTTGTAAATTTTATAACTTCCCTGAATTTCTGTTTTCCCATCTGTAAAATGGGTATATTAATATTCCAGAGCCCAGCACTGTGCCTGACACATAAGGCCTCAATAAATCATGTCAATGAATACATCAAACCAACCTTAAATCAAATAATTTACGATAGGGTTGATACAGAGATGGTGGCAAGTGTCCAGGAGTCTGTCTGTACCAATAAAGAGTGGTTGCACCAATAGAGTTGGTACACAGACTTAATAGAATACAGTAACAGCAAACCAGTTATAAGTTATCATTCTGCTGCACAGGTCTGGTTAAGAAAAACAAATTCCACATACCCAAGTGGCTCAATGGTACTACCCTCCACTGATGGGGGGGATAATGGCAATTTCGTCTCCAGATTGAAGCAGGAGGAGTTGATCTCCAAGCTCGACATATTCTTGACGAACAGCAAATATCACTTGATTTCTGACATCAGCCAGTCTGAAGGGAAAAAAGTATATTCTGAAGTATCACTACTATGATATAAAATCTCTTCAACTGAAGTTAAGGATATTAAATAAATTCTTCTCTGTGAATATCATCTGCAAACTTGTTAAATTAACTTCTCATAATCTATAGTGAAAGGACATATCCATAAATCATATGTTAAATTGCTAGTGATATTTCACTGGATGATGTGTGACCTGCAGGTAAAAGGTTAGAGATAAAGGAGAAAGGAGGCCCTGACATTCTAACTGATTATCAAGGCAATTTATGTGCAACTTAAAAAGAGAGGAACTTGAGAAGCGGTATTTTGCTTTTGAGCATGCATTGTGGAATTTTTTTCACAAAGACCATGTACTTACAGGTTAAACATCTATACGGATTTAAATGACATTGCTAATACTCTAAACACCTCCAAAGAGTGACTTTTTATACTTTTCCCAGAGCTCCTGAGGCAGGAACGACAGCATTAAAATGATTGTTTTTTAAGAATCAGAAAAAAAAAAATCAAATATTACAAAAATTTAAATTCAACAGCATCTATAGTTTTTCTTTGTGTGTGTGTGTGTGTGTGTGTGCTTTAAAGGAAGAAATTTCTATTGTGAATTCTCTGTACAAGAGGCAACCCCCACAAAAATTTAAACAAACAATTTCATTTGCTATTATACTAACACTGACTCAACCTTTTCAGAATTATGTAGATTATAAAAGTAGAATGTAATCATGTCCCTCTGGGAGCATCCCAGTTCACAGAATTTTTTAGTAAAATAATTTTAGTCTTCTTTAATGAACTGTACATTGTAAACTTTCAGTTTTAGCTCAGAACAATGCAACTAATAACCCTTTTGACACTAGGAATGAAAATCAAAATCAACCTCTTTTTCTCTTTGGTAATTTACATTTTTAAAAAATATTTTAAAGTGTCAATCAAATGAATTTTATAAGTTTTAACTACCCAGGATGTCGACTTTCTATTTCCTTCCACAGCTGCAATGCTTTTATCTGTTGTGGCACGGAAATGGTTTCTGAACGAACGCCTGTGATTTCAGCACTTTTTGCAAAATACAGCACTTCAACCTGAAAGGAGAAAGCAAGAAAATGCTTTCATAGTAGCAACTCATCAACCTTTTCTGACTGCTTCCACTAAGAAGATTTTTTTTGCTTTCCAAATGTATTATTGAAACCAAATAAAAATTTTATGCTAATAGAACTAACCCATTAAATATTTCAGTGTTATCTGTTGTGCTTGATGAGTAGATTCCAACTCATGGCGACCCTACAGGCACAGAACTGCTCCACAGGGTTTCCAAGGCTGTCATCTTTACAAAAGCTGCCTGGCTCTTTCTCGGAGAGAACTTGGAAACCTTTTAGTTGGCTGAGGAGCGCTAAGACACTACGTCACCAGGACTCCTTCATAATATTGTAGCGTCTTTCCAAATTTTCAGCTTTGCAAAATTTAAAATAGAAAACATTTAAGTCAAGAGATAAATTGCAAATAAAATAAATGACCAAAGATTTGAAAATATTTGTCTTACATGGTTGCGAAATGACCTTTGATCCCAGTTTACATTACATTGGTCCCTGCTGTCAGGGATTAAGTTATGCAATATTTGAAACCTGTTAAGTATAAAACCAAGTGGGATTGAAATACAGGATAAACTGGTAATTCCTAGAACAAACCTAAGCAATTAACTTGTAAACTAAGAGATTTGACAAAGAGCAAATTACTATCTACGAAATAATTGTTGTTGTTAAGTGTTGTCAAGTAGGTTCCGACGCATAGAGACCCCGTATAGGGTTGCCAAGGGGCGGCTGGTGGGTCTGAACTTAAAGTACTAACACAGCGCCACACTAAGATACCACGAAATGAGTGTTGTTAAGTGTCATCGAGTCGGTTCCGACCCATAGCGACTCTGTATAGGGTTTCTGAAGAGTGGCCGGTGGGTTTGAACTGCAGACCTTATGGTTCAAACCGACCTTGTCATCCAGCGCATTTTCCTGCAGCGCCACACCAGCAGTCCTAGGTTTGCAAATGCATTCAAGAATGCGTATGTGTCTCATAAGGATTCATAGGAATCTTTAATTTAGCGCTTTTTTCATTAAAAATGTAACTTCATTAAAATGAACAAACTGAGAAATACGGGGCCAAAAAGGTCGAGGGTGCCTTTAAAAATGAGCCGGTCTCCGCCGCCGAGACTTCCCGAAATGGACTTAACCTTTCCAGGGAAGGCAGAAGCAAAGTTCCCAGCATTTCACGGAGAAGATCGCAGCCCAGGCCAGGGAGCCGGAGACAGGGACCTGATGCGACTGAACTAGCAGCCAGGTTGCCCTCATACTCCCCAAGCTTACCTGGCATCGGGAAACCATTCCGCCGGGAAGCCCCGGCCCGCAATCCGGGGGAGTGTAATAGTGCTCCACCCCAGCGCGCAGGCGCACCTCACGGCTCCTTCCGCCCGCACGGAGCATGTGTGGAGTTAGCTCCGCCCCTACGGTTTGCTCACTGTCTTCCCGCTCCGAGAAAAACGTCATTTTCATTTGCAGTGGGATGTTACTACAACAGTGAACTACAGTTGTCACTGAATGGAAAATATCTGGTTATGCATGTCTTCTGTCTGGGAGGGAGGTGTAGGAGAGCAGACGCCCGACTCACCTGGTCACTTGCCAGGTGCTTAAGCTAGGACTCCAGACTGAAGTGGTGCAATTGGTAAGCACTGGGCTAACCAAGTAGTGGCTCCGCTGTGGACCCACAATTGCAAACTAGAAACCCAATGGGGCAGTTCTGCTTTACCACATGGGCTTGGTTGTTGTTGTTGTTGTTGTTGTTATGTGCCGTGGAGTCGGTACCGACTCATAGCGACCCTGTACAGGGTTTCCAAAGCTGGAAATCTTTACTGGAGCAGAAAGCCTCATCTTTCTCCCGCGGAACAGCTGATATCATGGGGTTGGTAAGAGTAGGAATCAGCTCCAGTAGCATCCCAAAACCAGACTAAAGAGTTCGGCTTTTCCACACTCACCTTTAGGCGTCCCTTTTAATCTTCCACACTGTCTGGACTCCTGGTGTGGTTCTGCAGGCTAATGCGCTGGACTGCGAAGTTGGTTTAAACCACAAGGTCGGCGGTTCAAGCTCACCAGTCACTATTTGGAAACCCAGTACAGGGTCGCTATGGGTCTGAACCGACTCAACTGCAATTAACAACACCGTCTGGTGGTGTGGAGGCCTGTGGCTTGGTGTGGTGCCATAGGATAAGCACTCGACTGCAAGGATAAGTACTTGACAAGGTTGCTATAAGTTGGTACCGACTCAATGACAACAACAACATCTGGTGGTGTATTAAGGGACCCTGGCAGCGTAGTGAATTATGAACTGGACTGCTAGCCGCAAGGTCTGCAGTTCAAATGTACCAGTCGCTCTGAGGGAGAAAAATGAGGCTTTCTGATCCAGTAAGGATTTACAGCCTCAGAAACCCTGTACAGGGTCACTACGAGTCAAAGCAACTGCATGGCACACAACTACCACCCCCATCAGGTATATTGTTGTTTAATGGCGTCAAGTAGCTTATGACCCTTAAGGACCTTGTATAGGGTTTCTGTGGAGTGGCTGGCGGATTTGAAACACCGACCTTGTGGTCCAGTGCTTTTTCTACAGGCCACTCCAGGACTCCATCTGGTATATTGTTAAGTGCTGTCGAGTCAGTTCTGACTCGGAGCTACCCTGTAAAGGGTTTCCGAAGATCGGCTGGTGAGTTTGAACCTCTAACCTTGCGGTTCAAACAGACCTTGTGGTCCAATGCATTATCCTGCAGCGGTACATCACAGCATTTACCTAAACAGAGCATTCAGCTGTACCAGGTTTACATTTTCCTTGTTATTGGTGTCTGGTGATTTGCTCGTATACAAGGGGACTTTAAGAAGTTTGTGGAGGAAATGGAATTAAAAGATTAAAAAAAAAGCGTAAACTGCATCAAGGTTAAGAAACTTTTGTATGTGATGATAAGAGGCAGCCATTTAGTCCATCCCTAAAGAACTGAGGGTCCTAGGAATTTTACCACCTCACTGAAGTCTCCTTTTTACATTTTTAATTGAAGAAACATGAGACCTTTAAAGACTTTTTTACGATTAGTTGTTGTTAGGTGCCCTTCAGTAATTTCTGACTCATAGTGACCCTAACTATTCACAACAGAATGAACACTGCCTGGTCTTGGTCTTGCACCATCCTCACAACTATCTTAATGTTGGAGCCCATTGTTGCTACTACTATGCCAGTCCATCTCACTGGGGACCTTCCTCTTATTTGCTGGCCCTCCACTTTTCCAAGCATGATGTACTTCTCCAAAGACTGGAACCTCCTGGCTACTTGTACAAAATACCAACATTCTGGCTGTACTTCTAAGACAGATTGGTTTAATCTTCCAGCAGCCCATGATACTTTCAATATTCTTCTCCAACACCATAATTCAAATGCATTGATTCTTCTCTGATATTCTTTATACATTGCCCAACTTT
This sequence comes from Chrysochloris asiatica, assembly GCF_000296735.1. Lineage (NCBI taxonomy): Eukaryota > Metazoa > Chordata > Mammalia > Afrosoricida > Chrysochloridae > Chrysochloris > Chrysochloris asiatica. The sequence goes on along the minus strand of NW_006408600.1, from coordinate 3,312,075 downwards.
AACATTCACATGAGGCTTCTGAAAATACCACAGCTTGGAACAGGTGCACCTTAGTCCTCAAAATGACATAATTGATTTGCCCAATACAATCTATCCTTTGAGTCTTGAATGTGGATCCAAGCAAAATAAAGTATTTGACAACTTCAATTTTTTATCCTTTCATCATGTTGTTATTTATTGATCCAGTTGTGAGGATTTTTTTTTTTTTTTTACATTGAAGTACAATCTATAGTGAAGGCTGTGATATATGATCTTCTTCAGTATTTCAAGTTCTCTTTCCTTCCATCAAATAAGGTTGTGTCATTTGCTTAGAGCATGCTCCTCCAATCCTGATACCTTGTTCTTCTTCATATAGTCTGGCTTTTCAGATAAGTTGCTCAGCATAGAGACTGAATAAGTATGGCTAAAGGTGGTCCATACCTTTCCTAATAATAAAACACACACTATGTCCTTGTCTTGTTTTGGTGTACAGGTTCCTCATGACCACAATTAAGTGTTCTGAAATACCCATTCTTCAGAATGTTACCCATAGTTTGTTACAGTCCATACATTTGAAATGCCTTTAAATAGCCAATAACACACAATAAAAGCCAGATTGCTCCTTGGAGACCAGGATGGTCAAACTTCGCCTCTCATACTTCTGTCATATTGTCGGGAGGAATCAGTCACTGGAGAAGGATATCATGTTTGGTAAGGTGGAGGGTCAGAGAAGATGGAAGGAATGCACAAGATGGATTGGCAAAGTGGCAGCATCAATGGGCTCAAGCGTGGCAACAATTGTGAGGTTGGCCCAGGATCAGGCAGTGTTTTGTTCTGTTGTACATAGGGTTGCTATTAATCGGTATGGACTCAATGGCACCTATAACATCAACAACAAACATTTTTCTGGCATTTTGTGCTTTCAGCCAAGATCCATCTTGTATCAGAAATAATATCCCTCATTCCATGTCCTCTTTTGAATGTGGCTTTAATTTCTGGCATCTCCCTGTCAATGTACTGCTGCCACCATTTTAGAATTATCATCAGCAAAATTTTACTTGCATGTTATATTAATGATACTTTTCAATGATTTCCTCATCCCATTGGGTTTTCTTTCTTTGGAATAGGAACAAATATTGATCTCTTCCAACTGCTTGGCCAGGTCTTCCAAATACCTTGGTATAGATGAGTGAGCACCAACCATGTTACATCAGTTTATAGAAACATTTCAACTTGTATTCTATCAATTCCTGGGCCCTTGTTTTTTCCCAATGTCTTAAGTGCAACGTGGACTGTTTCTTTAATACCATCGATAGTTGGTCATATGTTGTTGTTACGTGCCATCGAGTCGGTACCGACTCAGAGCAACCTTATGCACAGAGGACCGAAACACTGCCCGATCCTGGGCCAACCTCACCACAGTTGACACGCTTGAGTCCGTCAATGCTGCCACTTGGCCAATCCATCTCTTTGAGGGATCTTCCTCTTTTTCTCTGACCCTCCACCTTACTAAACATGATATCCTTCTCCAGCGACTGGCCCCTCCTGACAATATGTCCGAAGTATGAGAGACGAAGTTTGACCATCTTGACCTCCAAGGAGCATTCTGGCTGCACTTCTTCCAAAATAGATCTATTGGTTCTTTTGGCAGCCCATGGCACTTTCAATATTCTCCTCCAACACCATAACTCAAAAGCATCAAT
>NW_006408600.1:3307977-3308698 GCF_000296735.1 Chrysochloris asiatica | reverse complement strand
CTTGTTTTGACTGATGATATGGAGCTTTTCCATCTTCTCTTTCCACAGATGTAGTCAATTTGATTTCTATGTATTCCATCTGGCGAGGTCCATGTATATAGTCATCTCTTATGCTGTCTAAAGAAGGTTTTTGAAATGAACAAATCATTAGTTTTGCAGAATTCTATCATGCATTCTCCAGCATCATTTCTATCACCAAGACCATATTTTCCAACCACTGATCCTTCTTCTTTGCTCCCAACCTTTTGCATTCCAAATACCAAATTCTTGGTCATATACTACTTCTTGAAATGTTTGAACATTGACCAGTTCTTTCTGATACAGTGACTGTGTATTCTTTCCATCTTCTTGCATCATTAAATATCACCCATGGTGCTGTTAAGTTCTGTCAAGTCGATTATAACTCCCCTGTATAGTGTTTTTGAGAAGCAGCTGGTGTGTTTGAACTGTGGATGGACCTTGTGGTTAGGAGTCCAGTGCTTATCCTACAGGACTTAAATTTTACTACTCAAGGCCTGAACTTTTTTTCCCAGCTCTTTCAGTTTAAGAAATGCTGAGAAATGATCTCCTCTTTTGGTTTTTATACTCCAGGTGACTTCACATATCATTATACTTGGCTTTGTCTTCTCAAGCTGCCCTTTGAGATTTTCTGTTCAGCTTTTTTATTTGATCTTTTCTTTCAATGGCTTTAACTTCTCTGTTCAAGACCAACTTTTTAAGA
>NW_006408600.1:3301435-3307762 GCF_000296735.1 Chrysochloris asiatica | reverse complement strand
GTGGTCTTGCACCATCCTCATAATCATTGTTACACTTGAGTACACTGCTGCTTCCACTGTGCCAGTCCATGTTTTGCAGGCGGGGTGGGGGGGTGTCTGCCTTTTTTTTTAATGACCTTCCATTTTACCAAGCATGAAGTCTTTCTCCAGGAACTGGCCCCTCCTGATAATATGGCTGAAGTATGAGAGATGAGGTCTTGCCCTCCAGGGTTTTAAGGAGCATTCCGGCTATATTTCTTCTAACACAGATTTGTTTTTTTCTTCTGGCAGTCTATTCTACTTAAAAATATTGTTTTTCAACACCATAACTCAAAATGATCAATTCTGTATTCATTGTCCAACGTTCACATGCATATGAGGATACTAAAAATACTATGGCTTGGGTCAGGCACAGCTTAGTTCTCAAACTGATCTTTTAACACTTTAAAGATGACTTCTGCAGCAGATTTGCCTAATGTAATGCATCATTTGATTTCTCGACTGCTGTTACCATAGTGTGAATACAAGCAAATGAAGTTGTTGACAGCACCAATCTTTTTATCCATTTATCATGATGTTGCTCAAGTGGTAAAGATTTTTGTTTTCTTTACATAGAGGTGCCACCCATACGGAATGTTCTTTGCCCTTCATTGGTATTTTAAGGCCTTGTAGCTTTCTGTAAGCAAAGTTGTATCATCTGCATATCATAGGTTGTTAGTGCATTTTCCTCAAATCCTGATGCCATGCTCGTCTTCATATAATCCAGCTTCTTGGATTATTTGCTTGGCATACAGAGTGAATAAATTTTGTGAAATAATACAACCTTGGTACACATATTTCCTGATTTTAAACCATCTAGTGTCCCTATGTTCTGTTTTGAATGACTCCCATGACCACAATAACATGTTCTGGAATACCCATCTTTTGCATTCATAGCTTACGATCCACACAGTAGAATGCCTTAGTATAGTCAATAAAGCACAAGTAAACATCTTTCTGATATTCTCTGCTTTCAGCCAATTCATCTGATGTCAGCAGTGATATCCCTAGTTCCATGTCCTCATCCGAATCTAGCTTGAACCTCTGGCAGTTCTCAGTATATGTATTATTGCAGTCATTTTTAAATTGTCTTTAGCAAAATTTTACTTGCATGTGATATTAATGATATTATTCGATCATTTCCGTATTCTGTTGGGTCACTTCTCTTTGGAGTGGGCACAAATATGGATCTCTTCCAATCAGTTGCTCAAGTAACTATTCCAAAATTTTTGGCATAGATGAATGAGTACCTCCACTGTTGTATCAATTTGTTGAAACGTTTCCATTTAATTCAGTCAATTCCAAGAGCCTTGTTTTATTCCAATGCTTTCAGTGCACCTTGGACTTCTTCTTTCAGTACCATTGGCTCTTGTTTATCTGCTACCTCTTGAAATGGTTGGACATCGTCCATTTCTTTTTGATACAGTGACTCTGGGTATTCTTTCTCTTGATACTTTGTGCAGCATTCAATAATTTGCCAATAGAACCCTTCAATACCACAAGTCGAGGCTTGAATATTTTCCCTCAGTTCACTCAGCATTTCTTTCTTGTCCCCTTAATGACCTTTTTTTTAATTCCTGTATGATGTTCTTGTTGTCATGCCACAACTCTTCTGATCTTCGGGCATTAGTGTCTAATGCATCAAATCTGTTCTTGAGATGGTCTTTAAATTCAGGGGGGATATCTTCAAGGTCAAATTTTGGCTCTTCAGAACCTGTTTTAATTTTCTTCAGCTTCAGCCTGAACTTGCATTTTAACAATTGATGTATCCTTCCAGAGTCTGCCCCTGGTCTTGTTGTGGCTGATGGCGTGAAGTTTTTCCATTATCCCTTCCTACAAATGTAGCTGATTTGATTTCTGTGTATTCCATCTAGTGATGTCCATGTCTATTAATTGTTGTTTTTGTTAGGTGTCATAAAGTTGGTACTGACTCATAGCGACCCTACATACAACAAAACAAAACATTGACTGGTCCTGGGCCAACCGCATAATTGTTGTCATGCTTGGGTCCATTGATGCTGCCACTTTGCAGTCCATCTTGCTGGGGTCTTCCTTTTTTTCTCTGACCCCCCACATTACCAAACATGATATTCTTTTCCAATGACCTGACCCTCCTGATAATATGTATCCAAAGTATGAGAGACAAAGTTTGGTCATCCTGGCCTCCTAGTAGCACTCTGGCTGTACTTCTTCCAATATAGATGGTTCTTTGGGCAGCCCATGGCACTTTCAATATTCTTCTCCAACACCATAACTCAAAAGCATCAGTTCTTCTACAGTCTTCCTTATTCACTGTCCAGTTTTCACAGCATATAAGGTTATTGATAATACATGGCTTTGGTGAGACGCACCTTAGTCCTCAAGCTGACATCTTTGCTCTTCAACACTTTAAAAAGGTCTTGTGTAGCAGATTTGTCTAATGCAATAAATACATTGTTTGATTTCTTGACTACTGCTTCCATAAGTGTTGACAGTTCAACCAAAAAGAATGAAGTCCTTGATAACTTCTATCTTTTCTCCATTGATAAAATGTTGTTTATTGGTCCAGTGGTGAGGATTTTTGTTTTCTTGACATTGAGATGCAATCCATAGTGTAGGCTGTACTCTTTGATCTTTATCATTAAATATTTTAAGTCTTCTTCACTTTGAGTAAGCAAGGTTATAATCATCTGCATATCGCAGGTTGTTAATGAGTCTTCCTCCAATCCTGACACCATGTTTCCCTACGTATAACCGAGCTTCTTGGATTATTTGCTCAGCATACAGGTTGAATATGCATGGTGAAAGAATACAACCTTGTTACACACCTTTCTTAATTTCAAACCATTTAATGTTCCCATGTTCTGTTTGAACAGCTGCCTCTTGATCCATGTACAGATTCCTCATGAGCACAATTAAGTGTTCTGGAATACTCATACTTCTCGATGTTGTCTACAGCTTGTCATGATCCACACAATCAAAATCCTTTGCGTAGTCAATAAAGCACAGGTAAAGATCTTTCTTGTATACTCTGCTTTTAGCCAAGATCCACTGGACATCAGCAATGTCTTCCATCTTCTTATTCCATGTCCTCTTCCAAATCCAGCTTGAACCTCTGGAAGTTCTCTGTCAATGTATGCTTGCAGCCATTTCTGTATTAACTTTAGTAAAATTTTACTCACATCAAAGATATTGTCCAATGATTTCCACTTTTTGTTGGGTAAACTCTCTTTGGAATGGGCACATATCTAGAATGGCCAGATAGTTGTTTTCCAAATTTCTTGGCACAGATGAGCGAGTGCCTCCAGTGCCGCCCCACTTTCTTGAAAGATTTCAATCTTTATTCCATCAATTCCTAGTGCCTTGTTCTTTGCCAATTCCTTCAATGCACCTTAGACTTCTTCCTTCAGGATCATTGGCACTTGATCATATGCTACCTCTTGAAATGGTTGAACATCAACCATTTCCTTTTGGTACAGTGTCTCTGTGTATCCCTTCCATCTTCTTTTGATGCTTTCTGCATCATTCAACAATTTGCGCAGCACATCCTTCAATGAAGAAACTCAAGTCTTGAATTTTTTCTTCAGTTCTCCCAGCTTGAGAAATGCTGAGCGTGTTCTTCCTTTTTGGTTTTCTGACTCCAGATCTTTGCACATTTTATTATAATATTTGACATTGTCTTCTCCAGTTGACCTTTGAAATTTTCTGTTCAGCTCTTGTACCATCTTATTTCTTCCATTTGCTTTAGCATCTCTATGCTAGAAAGCAAGTTTCAGTGCCTCTTCTGACATCCATTTTGATCTTTTCCTTATTTCTTGTCTTCTTAATGACTTTCTGCTTTCTTTGTGTATGATGTTCTTGATGTCATCCCACAACTTTTCTGGTATTCGGTCTTTAGTGTTTAATGCATCAAATCTGTTCTTCAGATCATCTCTAAATTCAGGTGGGATATATTCAAGGTCTTATTTTTGCTCTCATGTGCTTGTTTTCATTTTTTCAGCTTCCATCTGAATTTGCATATGAGCAATTGATGGTCTGTTCCACAATGTGCCACTGGCGTTGTTTTGACTGATGATATAGAGCTTTTCCTGCACTATATCTGTCATTGTTTCCCTAGTATTTATAAGGTTTTCAGTGACTAAATATTCAGAAGTAGTTTGCCATGCCTTCTTCCTAGTCTGTCTTCATCTGGAAGCTCATCGGACACCTGTCCACCATGGGTGACCCCTCTGGTATTTAAAATACTGGTGGAATAGCTTCCAGAATCATAGCAACGCACAAGCCACCACAGTAAGACAAACTAACAAATGAGTGGTGGTCCATGTCTGTAGTTGTCTTTCATGTTATTTTAAAATGGTATTTGCAATGAATAAGTCATTGGTCTTGCAAAATTCTATCATGTGATCTCAGCATCACCAAGGCCATATTTTTCAACTACTGAGCCCTCCTTTTTGTTTCTAACCTTTGCATTCCAATCACCAGTAATTACCAATGCATCTTAATTATAATTTTGATCAATTTCAGGCTGAAGAATTTGGTAGAATTCTTCGATTTCATTTTTACTGGGTTTAGTGGTTGGTGCCTAAATTTGAATAATAGTGGTATTAATTGGTCTTCCTTTTTGTTGTTGCTAAGTACTTGGAATCTTTTCTGACTCATAGCTATCCTGTATAAGATTTCCAAGGTTTTAAATCTTGTGGGAACAGAACGCCTCATATTTCTCCCATGAAGTGGCTGGTGGGCTTGAATGGCTGATCTTGTGGTTCATAGTCCAGTGCTTATAGTATTGAGCCATTATGCTCTCCAGGTCCTCCTTGTAGGCATATGGATAGTATCCTAGTCACCGACGTGGTTGTATCTCAAAACAGATAATGAAATGTTCTTTTTTGTTAATGAATGTTACTTTTCTCTTGAATTTATCATTTCCAACATAGTAAACCATATAATTGTCAGATTCTAACTGGCAAATAATAGTCTATTTTAGCTCACTAATGCCTTGCATATTGATATTTATGCATTTTATTTCATTGTCAACATCTTCCAATTTTCCTAGCTTCATATTCTTACATTTCATGTTCTGATTATTAATGGATGCTTGCTCCTCAGTTTGAATTGTGCTCCATAGCAAATGAAGGTCCCAAAAGATTTGCTCTATTTGAGCCATCTTGGTCAGCTTTACTCTGAGGAGGCAGCTCTTCTGTAGTCATGTTTCTAGTGCCTACCAACCAGAGAGCTTCATATGCTGTCACTATATCTGACAATATTCTGGTACTATTCATGTTTCAGTATTCTGGTGCCAACAGTTTTCCACTGAAATTCATAACATTTACAGTAGCTAAACATTCAGAAGTAGTCTTCCTCTCCTTTTCCTAGTCTCTCTTAGTCTGTGAGCTCAGAAGAAACTGTCTACCATGACCCTGCTGGTATTTAAAATACCAGTGGAATAATTTCCAGAGACACAGCAACACATAAGCCACCATAACATGAGAAACTGACAGATGAATGGTAGAATGCCTAATGATATCACATCAAATTCTCACAAAATTGTCCTTATTTTATGAGAGGAATGGGCAAGAGCACTGTCCTGGTAGAGAAAGACTCTTTGGTAAAGATTTCCTGGGCATTTTCTTTTTTCTGCTATTGTTGTTGTTAAGTGCCGTCGAGTTGATTCTGACCCATAGCGACCCATGTATAGGGTTTTCAAGGAGCAGCTGGTGAGCTTGAACCACAAACCTTGTAGTTTAAATGACTTTGCAGTCTGACGCATTAACCCACAGCGCCACACTCTTACAATAAGCAGATGTTGTTGTTCTTTGCCATACAGAGTATCAACAAGCAAAATACCTTATTGTTGTTAGATGTTGTCATCCGACAGCTCTCCTGGTCTTCAGTTGTTAGTCTAATACATCAAATTGGAGTCCTGTTGTAGCACCTTAGGATAAGCACTTGACCTCAAGGTTGGTTTGAACTCAAGATTGGTGGTGCAAACTCACCAGCCACACCTCGGAAACGCTATACAGAGTTGCTATGAGTTGGAACTGACTTGATGGCATGTAACAACAACAGTGCATCAAATATGTTCTTAAGATGGTCTCTACATTCAGGGATAAATTCAAGGTCATATTTTTGCTATTATGGGCTAGTTTTAATTTTCTTCAGCTTCAGACTGAACTTGCAAATGATTGATTGATTAGCAACAGAAAACTAGTAGTAACAGTGAGACACTGCCAGGTAGCACAAGAATATTTGAATACTGAGACATTATGAATGTTGTTGTTGTTAAGTGCCGTCGAGTCGGTTCCGACCCATAGCGACCCTGTACAGGGTTTC
>NW_006408600.1:3296168-3300950 GCF_000296735.1 Chrysochloris asiatica | reverse complement strand
TTTTTGTCTCTGTTCATTGGGCTCTTGCTGTCTGTACACCTCCATTCTGGTGACTAGAGGGGGTGCCTGAATGAGTGGACACTCCCCATGCCCAGAGGGTTCTACTACACATGCACACAGATTTGCTCAGCAGTATCTATGGGGAAAGGTTCTGCCTTAAAACCAAACGGCAGTGCAAAATGGATACAGCCAGCCCTGATGTGGTAATCACTAGGAGATAGGCCTGAACCAGGGGTTGTGGAGTGGAAAAGAAACAGACTAAAAAGGTAACAGGCTGAAAATTAAATTTAGTTACATCATAAGGACCCACAGTGACATCTTGAAAAATCATAGGTGAACTTGAAGGTAAAAAGCCAAGAGAGGGACGTTAAAGTCATACTCATATTTTGCTACAGAATTTTTCTTTCTTTCTTTTCTCTTTTCTGCAATTATAGACTATAGTATCCAATCTGGTTTTTTGCTGTTGCTGTTTTGTTTTTTGGTCCCCTTTTTACCTTTAGGCAGCTCTTTTTCTCCTTACATTACCCAAGAAGATACAGCAATCATGGTCATATAGTCAAGCTACAATTACACTCAATAAAATCCTACCATCCAGGCAAGAGCCAATACCAGCTACTGTATACCAGACAGGCAGCCAACACCTGCTACAGTAACTCTGAGTTGAATAGTAAGAAGAGTGAAAAGGGAAGTTCATCTCCTGGTCACATCTACCTGGAGGCAATCAAAAAGCTTAATGAAACATCAACATATATTCATCTAATAATTATTGAGATCACAGCTAACTATTGAAGATGCCCAAGAAACAGCTGTCCACAAACATGATAGACTGACTGGGACAAATGAGCAGGAGTTAGATGTAGACATTGCATTGGAAGAAGGGCAGGTTTGGAAATGCCTGAGAAAGAATTCAGGAAAATGATACTGAGCTATATCCAAACATTTCATAGAGGGTTTGAGAAAAATAAGTAAGAAATCATGAAAGCCTTACAGGAACAATCAAATAAGATAGATACAGCACTGGAAACAATTCAAAACCTGCAAAAAGAGGTCCAAATTGTTAATAATAGACTATCAGAAATGGACAACACACCAAAAGGACAAAGGAGTAGAATTGAAGAGATGGAAGCCAGAACTAGTGAGATGGAAGACAAATCTCTCAATACTGCTCAGATAGAAGAGCAAACAGAAAAAAGGAAAGAAAAATCTGAAGGAAGTCTAAGATTCATGTTGGACAACATAAAGAGGAATAACAAAAGAAAAATTGGCATTCCAGAACAGGAAGAATTGCACCGTTTCGCAGAGGAGGTAATTGAAGAGCTCTGGGAAGAAAATTTCCCTAACATCCAGAAAAACAAAAAGATAAGCATTCAAGAAGCTCAAGGAACCACAGGAAAGATAGACTCCAAAAGAAAATTATCAAGACATATAATAATCAAACTACAAAATCCAGCATGAGGAGAGAATCCTGAAAACATCTAGGGAAAAGAGAAGTGTTGCATACAAAGGCAAACAAATCAGATTAAGCTCAGATCTCTCAGCAGAAACCATGCAGGCAAGAAGGCAATGGGGAGACACATATAAAATCCTGAAAGAAAAAAACTATCAGCCAAGAATTGTCTACCCAGCAAAGCTGTCAATCAAATACAATGGGGTAATATAAACATTCCAGGATAAACAGAAGCTAAGGGATTTTTCCAAAGCCAACACTGATCTTCAAAACATCAAAAAGAGAGTCATTTAGACAAAGAACAAACAAGAGCAGACAACAACCAGATATTGACATACATGGCATTCATACCTGGAACTCAGTTGACAAATGGAAAGTCCAGAACAGACCAAATTACAAGAACGAATTCAGAGAATAAGGGAGGTCAGTCTATAATCAAAACAATCACAATGTTAAAGAATGTAAAAACATAGGAACACAGATCCAGGTGGTAAGAAGTCAGGTAGATTACAGGATAAAATAGACTGTTTAAAATGGATGGAAAAGTTAATGGAATATAAGGTAACTTCAAAGAAAATTAATACTTCACAACATACCAAGAAAATGAAAATCCAAGAGGAACATGGAATTTAAAACTATGAAGAAACTGACAAGAAAGAGCACAAAAAACATGAACTCAACACAGTAAGGCATGCAGAACAAAGAAACCAGCAGCACCACAAAACAAAAACAAAAACATAATGACAGCAATAAATTCATACCTAGATAATCAAAGTGAATGTCAATGGATTAAACACACCAGTTAAGAGACGAAGAGTGGTAGACTGGCTAAGAAAACAAGATCCTTCGATATGCTGCCGGCAAGAGAAACACCTTACACACAAAGACAAAAACAAACTAAAAGTTAAAGGATGGAAAAAAATATACCAGCTAATTGAAATAAAAAGCAAGCAGGAGTGGCAATATGATTCTCTGATAAAATAAACTTTAAGGTAAAACCCAGCATGATAGATAAAGATGGACATTAGCTCATGATTAAAGGATCAATTGAACAAGATGACAAAGCATAATAAATATCTGTGTTCCCAATGAAAGAGCTCCAAAATAAATAATGCAAACTCTAACAGATTTGAAGAAAGAAATAGACAAACCTACAATAATAGTGGGGGATTTTAATATACCACTTTTGAAAAAAGGTTAGAAAAACCATAAAGGAACTCAACAAACACAGAGGAAATAAACAGTACAACCAGCCAACTTGACCTCACATAACATTCAACCCAACAACAACACAATACACATTCTTTTCCAGTGCACATGGAACATTCTCCAGAATAGACCATGTGTTAGGCCACAAAACAAGCCTCCATAAATTTATAAACATCAAATACCACAAAGCATCTTCTCAGATCACAGTCCTATCAAATTAGAAATCAACAATAAGAAGACAAAAGGAAATAAACACATGGAAATGGAAAAACACCCTGCTTAAAAGCTACTGGGTAGTAGAACAAATAAAATGTGAACTCACAAAGTTCCTAGAAACCAATGAGGACAAAACTACAGTATACCAAAATCATTTTGGGACTTGGGAAAAGTGACGCTGAGAGCACAATTTATTGCAATAAATCTACACATCCAGAAAGAAGAAAGAACCAAAATTAACACATTAACACAATATCTCCAAACCATTAGAAACAGACCAACAAAGCGAGCCTACAGTCACCAGAAGAAAATAAATAATAAGTATTAAAGCAGAAATAAAGATGTAGAAAACAGAAAAACTATAGAAAGAATCAACAGTACAAGAAGCTTGTTCTTTGAAAGGATTAATAAAATTGACAGACCATTGACAAACCTAACAAAATAAAATAAGTAGAAGATACAAATAACACACATGAGAGACCATATGGATGATGTTACAGTGGAGTCAATAGAAATACAAAGGATAATAACAGAATACTATGAAGATTTGTACTCCAACAAATATGAAAATCTAGAGGAGATGGATACTTTTAAAATAAGTGTTTATTGTGAATTGGGTGATAGTTTACATATGAGAGCCTCAGCTTTACATTCATTTCGTTTCATTGAAATGATTTCAATCCCCTCCATGAATCATCTTTCAACAACATTTACTTCCAATCCCTCTGTTTTTGTTTTGTTTTGTTTTTTGGATGTATGCCAAAACACTCAGGAATATATAACCATTCAAACAACCAAAGGGTATACCCTGCACCCAGTCCCCCTGCGGCCAGCACACAGCTCCTCTCCCTCCTTGAGTCTAGAGTCCCCAGCCACTCTGTCCCTCCACGTCATCATCTCTGCCTCCATCTCTGGCATAGCTGCTTCTCTGCATAGGGTCCTGCACTCCTCTCTTTTCCCTTGATGGTCCCAGGGTCCTCCACTCCTGGGCTGCAAGATCAACCACTCCCTTCCTCTTGTTACAAAATGTAGAAAACAGAAAAACTATAGAAAGAATCAACAGTACAAGAAGCTTGTTCTTTGAAAGGATTAATAAAATTGACAGACCATTGACAAACCTAACAAAATAAAATAAGTAGAAGATTTGTTGGTCTGTTTCTAATGGTTTGGAGATATTGTGTTAATGTGTTAATTTTGGTTCTTTCTTCTTTCTGGATGTGTAGATTTATTGCAATAAATTGTGCTCTCAGCTGTCACTTTACATTTGCAACATTCACAATCAGTCCTGATAGCAATTATTCACTATTGAACCACAAGAGTCTATCCCCATTGAGGAGATGGATACATTTTTAGAAAAGCACAACCTACCTAAACTTACACAGAGTGAAGTAGAAAACATCAACAGACCTATAACAAAGGAAGAAATTGACCAGGTCATCAAAAAATCTGAAACAAAAAAGTCCAGGTCCAGATAGCTTCACTGGTGAGTTTTACCAAACATTCAGGGAAGAGCTGTCACCAATTCTACTCAAATTATTCCAGAAATAGAAGAGGATGGAAAACTTCCTAATACATCCTTTAAAGCAAGTATAACCTTCATACCCAAATCAGGGAAAGACATCATGAAGAAATAAAATTATAGACCAATATCCCTCATGAACATAGATGCAAAAATGCTCAACAATATCCTATCCAACAGAATTCAACAACACATTAGAAAAATAATGCATCATGACCAAGTGGGATTCATATCAGGGATGCAAGGATGGTTCAACATTACAAAAAGAATCAGCATAATCCACCATATAAATAAGAAAAAAGAAAAGAGCCATATGATCATATCGATTGATGCAGAAAAGGAATTTGACCAAATCCAACATCCATTCCTGGTAAAAAAAAAAAAAAAAAAA
>NW_006408600.1:3293777-3295418 GCF_000296735.1 Chrysochloris asiatica | reverse complement strand
AAAAACAAAAAAACAACCTACTGGAACTCATTGGAAGATTCAGCAAAGTGGCAGGGTATAAGATCAACATAAAAAAATCAGGTTTGTTCCTCTATACTAATAATGATAGTGCTAAAAAAGAAATTAGGAACACAATACCATTTACAATAGCCACCCAAAGGATGAAATATTTAGGAATAATTGTAACCAGAGAAACAAAGAACCTATTCAAAGAAATTACAAAACACTACTACAAGAAACCAAAAGAGACTTATAAAAATGGAAGAATATACCATGCTCATGGATAGGAAGACTTAACACTGTGAAAATGTCAATACTCCCCAAAATAATATACACCTATAATGCAATCCCAATCCAGATTCCAACAACTTTCTTTACAGTGATGGAACAAACAATTATAAACTTTATATGGAAAGGAAAGAGACCCAGGATAAGCAAAACACTGTTTAAGAAGAAGAACAAAGTTGGAAGACTCTCACTCCCTGATTTCAAAATTTACTACATGGCTACAGTGGTCAAAACAGCTTGGTACTGGTATAATGAAAGATACATAAATCAATGGAACAGAATCGAGAATCCAGAAAATAACCAATCCATATACAACCAACTGATTTTTGACCAATGGCCAAAGTACATTGAATGGGGAAGACATAGTCTCTTCAACAGACGATGCTGGCAGAACTGGAAAGCGATATGCAAAAGATTGAAACAAGACCTTCACTCACGCTATATACAAGAACCAACTCATCATGGATTAGAGACCTAAATGTGAATTCCAGAATTATACAGATCATCAAAGAAAAAATAGTAACAAATTTATGGACTCTAACATAGGGCACACGAAAATTACACAAACAAAAGAAGACAAAACAGGTGATTGGGACAGTCTAAAAGTTACAAACTTATATCATCAAAGGATTTCACCTAAAGAGCAAAAAGGGAGTCCACAGAATGGGAAAAAACCTTTTGCAATGACATATCAGACAAAGGACTAATTTCTAAAATCTATAGGAAACTACAATACCTCTACAAGAAAAAAACAACCCAATTAAAAAATGGGCACAGGACATGAGCAGACAATTCAACAAGGAAGATATTCAAGCAGCCAACAAACATATAAAGAAATGTTCATGATCATTAGCCATTAGAAAGATGTAAATCAAAACAATGAGATATCATCTCACACCAGCAATAACAGTGACGTTCAAAACAGTTGTTGTTGTTGTTAGGTGCCATCGAGTCAGTTCCGACTCATAACAACCTTATGCACAGCAGAACAAAACACTGCCTGATCCTGGGCCAACCTCACTACTGTTGCCATGCTTGAGTCCATTGACACTGCCACTTGGCCAATCCATCTCATTGGGCGTCTTCCTCTTTTTTTTTCTGACTCTTCACCTTACCAAACATGATATTGCTCTCCAGTGACTGGTCCCTCCTGACAATATGTCCGAAGTATTAGAGATGATGTTTGGACATCTTGGCCTCCAAGGAGCACTCTGGCTGCACTTCTTCCAAAATGGATCTATTGTCTCTTTTGGAAGCCCATGGATGTCTCCTCCAACATCATAACTCAAAAACATCAGTTCTTCTACAATCTTCCTTATTCACTGTCCAGCTTTTGCATGCATATGAGGTTAC
>NW_006408600.1:3291078-3293452 GCF_000296735.1 Chrysochloris asiatica | reverse complement strand
TGAATAAGTATGGTGAAAGAATACAACCTCGTCGCACACCTTTCTTAATTTTAAAACATTCAGTGTTCCCATGCTCTGTTTGAACAACTGCCTCTTGGTCCAGGTACAGATTTCTCATGAGCACAATTAAGTGTTCCGGAATACTCATACTTCGCAATGTTATCCATAGCTTGTCATGATCCACACAATTGAAAGCCTTTGAGTAATCAATAAACCACAGGTAAACATTTCTCTGGTACTCTCTGTTTTCAGCCAAGATCCATCGGACATCTGCAATGATATCTCTCATTCCACTGCCTCTTCTGAATTCAGCTTGAACCTCTGGAAGTTCTCTGTCAATGTATGCTTGCAGCCATTTCTGTGTTACCTTTAGTAAAACTTTATTCACATGGCATATCAAAGAGATTGTCTGATGATGTCTGCATTCTGTTGTGTCACCTGTCTTTGGAATGGGCACAAATATGGATCTCTTCCAATTATAAGACAATAAATACTGGTGACGATGTGGAAAGACTGGGTCTCTCCTACATTGCTGGTGGGAATGCAAAATGATCCAACCACTCTGGAAAATAATATCACACTTCCTCAGAAAGTTGGAAGTAGAAATACTTTACGATCCAGCAGTTGATCTACTTGGTATATATCCACAGGATATATGAGCCATAACACAAGTAGATATATGCATACCAATGTACATAGCAGCACTATTCACAATAGCAAAAAGATGAAGACAGTCTAAGTGTCCATCAATGGAAGACTGGATAAACAAACTTTTATACATACACACAATGGAATATTATGCTACCTTGAAGAATAACAAGTGAGCTGCAAGCCACCACATAACATGAATGAACCTTGAGGACATTATACTGAGTGAACTTAGTCAGTCACAAATGGACAAATATTGCGTAAGACCGTTATCGTAAAAGCCTAAGAAAATGTACCCATACTAAAAAGGAAAAAAAAAAAAAAAAAGAAAATTCTTTGTTGGTTACCAGAGTGGGTGGGTTGAGGGTTTGGGGAGGTGGAAGGAGGGGACAATATAGCACATAGTAGTGGGTAGACACATCATAGTTTGGGAGTTAGGGAGGGCAATACATAAGAAGGGAAATTCTTTGTTGGTTACCAGAGTGGGTGGGTTGAGGGTTTGGGGAGGTGGAAGGAGGGGACAATATAGCACATGGTAGTGGGTAGACACATCATAGTTTGGGAGTTAGGGAGGGCAATACATAAGAAGGGGAGAGGGGATGAAAGAACAAGGTAGATAGGGGACCACTCAAGCAGGTTTGCATGGGTTAAACAGGACAGAGGAAAATAGTGATGTATGCTCAACCTTGGAACAACAGGGTTCTGTGATACAGAGATTGAGGAATAGTCTGAAAAGGGGAGATAATGTTAAGATGCTTGACTGTCTTATGAATATTGGTTTCACTTGCCTACTATTGCAATATAGACACTTGAGTGGGATATAAAGAAATGTCAGGAAACATGATTACAGAAAGTTTGTAAGCCTGTCTTCAGCCTATAACTGATTGAAATACCTAAAAGGGGTTCTAGAACTTGCCCAGTGAAATAGGCTTCTTGTAGAGCCTTAGCAGTATACAGGACCTTAGGTGGAAACCAGAGCCCTATCCATAACCTTCTGAGATGGGACATTCCCACTAGCAAGGACAAACAGACCAGCCTGGAACAGCTAGAGCAATAGCAGATACATCTTCAAAGAAAAATCAGCAGGAAAAATATAAAACAGAAATGGCAGTATGATTGGCTACTTCAAGAACAAGCAAGTTGTTCGCTAGAGAGCCATCAAGGTAAGCAATCAAGTCCCTTCAGTACAAACACCCTCCAAGACCGAAACTCAAAGGGAACACATGAGCAGGCATATAAACTTGCTGGTGACCACATTGTTCTACTGGTGAGTAGAAGAAGAGGAAAGGCAGCAATGAAGAAATGGTATAAGTTCAAACGCATTCCATAGACTCCTGTTCAGAGAGAAAAGAGGAAGGTCCAAAGTGTATGAGACCTGGGGACTTCTGAGCGCATGGACAAGAACATAAGTCACCGAGGGCTAGAGCTGGTAGTGAAGCATCCAAGTGATATGTGTCGAGGTCCTATGTCCGGTTCCAGCCTCAACAAGGAAGTGTGGGTGTCACGAAGAAAGGAGATCTGGCAGTGAAAGGGATAGAGAAAGAGAAAGATGAAATATATACAAAAAAGACAGACACACAGATATCATGCAAGCTGGCAGATAGGCAGATCTGCAAACATATTGCCTTGCATTGCACACAGCACTCACTCGACCTCAGTCTTTTATTCTCTTTTTTAGGGAGGGATTTGTTACAAAGGAAGGATGTAATTCACAAAGGGAGGATGT
>NW_006408600.1:3266577-3289798 GCF_000296735.1 Chrysochloris asiatica | reverse complement strand
GGGCAATAAAGGCACGAAGTGACTGGCTTACAAGTTTTCAAGAGGGAGTTTAGTTTAAGAGTGTACGGGGGAAGGTAGTGTCCCCACTGAATAGTTTTCATCTTATTTAGACAGGTCTGGCAAAAAGAGATGGGGATAAGATCCTTATGATTCAATAGTAATTGTTATCATGACTAATTGCAACTGTGTCAACTATAAAGGCAGAAGTTTTGTAACAAAAATGGGAGTGCAGTTAATCTTACAGTCCAGGAACGGGACCCTAGGACCATCAAGGGAGAAGATCACAAGTGGATTGCGGGGCCATATCCAAAGAAGCAGCAACACCAGAGACGAAGGCAGAGATGGGGACATGGAGGAGGGTGCAGTTGAGGACTCTGGACTCATGGAAAGAGAGGGACTGGGTGCTTTCTGCCAGGAGGCAAACTTGCAGAATGTGCTCACTCTTTCGTTGTTTAAATTATTATAATACATTCCTGAGTGTTTCTATGTACATCTCCGCCCCCCACTGCCCCGGGGAAAAAAAAAAAAAAAAAAGGACAGAGACAGAAATGTTGCCTGGTCCCATGCTATCTTCACAGCTGTTGGTCAGTTTGAGTCCATTGTTGAGGCTGTTGTATTACCTTCCAATCCCTAGTCTATCTTAGTCTGGAAGCACCATAGATGCTTAAACATGTCCACCATAGGTGTCCCTGCTGGTATTTGAAATCCTGGTGGGTGTCATAACTTGCAGCACAACAGCAACACACAGTTGACCATGGTCCAAACTGACAAGATGCTTGGTGGGGAAACAGAAATAGGTGTAGACATAGGAGACCCACTCTTCAGAAACTGAGACAGATCTGAGGCAGTTGGAGGTTGAGTGATAGGCTGATGCTGTGTTCTTTGCTGAACAGTCCAAGAAATGTCCTCATTCTAAAGGGACTAAACTTCACATTTCACACACCTTTCATTTTTTTAGGAGTTGTTGTTAGGTGCCGTAGAGTCGGTACCGACTCATAGTGACCTTATGCACAGCAGAACGAAACTGCCCGATCCTGGGCCAACCTCACTATTGTTCCCACATTTGAGTCCATTGATACTGCCATTTTGTCAATCCATCTCGCTGGGAGTCTTCGTCTTTTTTAGGAGTCATGGTGGTAGCTGTGTGTTGTGGAGTCGGTTCTGACTCATAGCAACCCTGTACAGGGTTTTTGAAGCTATAAATCTTTACAGGAACAGAATGCTTCATCTTTCTCCCATTTTCGAACTGCTGGCCTTGAAGTTTGTAGCCCAATTCATAACCACTATGCTTCCAGAAATGGCCAATTCCTGCAATCAGGTCAAGGATACAAGCTCAATGTAGCAAAGGTTCTAGAGACCCAAACTTAACTCGAATTCAAAGATGATTAAAAAATCAAGTTTATCCATAGACTCAAATAACATAACCCAGTTATTATGCAGTCTACTTAGACCTGAGACATTTGATAAACCTGTCAAAGAACAAAGCCTGGGACAGCCAGTGGAGGATGTACACAGGCTTAACTGTGGAAAATCTCCAAATATATTTTCCTCTCACCGTACTTCCTCAGGCTGCAGATAATTTTTCTGTCACTGTATTTCACAGAAAGACAACCATTTTCCATACAGGGTCAGGTAGTAACACTTTTTCTTCTGTAGTAAGTGACTTTGTAAGCCTTATGAGCTCTGCTGCAACTACTCCCCTCTGCTATAGCAGAATGAAGCATCCATAGACAATGTGTGGATGAATGAGTATGGCTTTGTTCTAATAAACTTACTTACAAAAATGAAAAGTATGTCAATCTGGCCCATTGGCCATATTTGCTGATCCCTTCAGTGATTCAAAGGAAAAAAGCAAGGTGTTTGTTATGGCTAGGTGCTGTCTAGTGATTCTGTCTCATAGTGAACTTATGCATAATAGAATGAAAGACTGCCCAGTCCTGAACCGTACTCACAAGTGTTACATTTGAGGCCATTGCTGTTGTCGCTTTGTCAATCCATCCTTTTTCATTGACCCTTCACTTTATCAAGCATGATGTCCTTTTCCATTGACTGGTCCCTCCTGATAACATGTCCAAAGTATGAGAGACAAAGTCCCACCATTCAATGTAGAATGGAATAAAGGAGAATTTACCCATATTATAATAAGCATAAATTATTGTTGTTGTTGTTACGTGCTGTCACGTCCATTCTGACTCATAGTGACCCTATATTGGGATTCTGAGGAGCAGCTGGTGAGAGTGAATTGCCAACCTTGCAATTCAATTCATAGGTCAGTGCAAATATTCCCTTCACATGCGTCAGTAAAATGGAAAAACAATCAGAAAATAAAATATAAAAGCAGATAATAAGGGAAAATGGATATTTCAGCAAGAACAATGCATGAAAAATATATTATGCAAATAGAAGATGTTAAAAATGTTATAGTAGAAAGGAAACTCCTTCTCAGAGTGAAAATTTCCCCAAGTAAAGAGGAATTTCTAGTACAGATTGAAAGGACAGTGCTATTTTGCTATCAGGTGGTATTGACTTGATGGCAGTGTTTTATATTTCATTAAAATTCTGAAACACAGTTAATGAACTATGAAGTATTTAATCTTCTATATCAAATACCATAATATGGGTTGCAACTCAATGTAAAGAAAACAAAAATCTTCACCACCGACCCAATAAAGAGCATCATTATAAATAGAGAAAAGATTGAAGTTGTCTATGACTTCATTTTGCTCAGAGCCACTATCAACATGGAAGCAGCAGTCAAGAAATTAAACGACACTGGGCAAATCAGCTGCACAAGACCTCTTGGCAGTGCTCAGTTTAAGGACTAAGGTGTGCCTGATCCAAGTCATGGTATTTTCAATAACCGTGTATGCCATGTGAAAATTGTACTATGAATAAGGAAGACTGTATAAAAATTGATGTGTTTGAGTTATGGTGTTCGAGGAGAATATTAAATGTGCCATGAACTGCCAGAAGAACAAACAAATCTGTTTGGGAAGAAGTATAGCCAGAATGCTCCTTAGGAGTCAGGATAATGAGACTCATCTCTCATACATTGAACATATTGTCAGGAAAGACCAGTCCCTGGAGAAGGATGTTATTGTTGGTGAAGTGGAGGATTGACAAAAAAAAGAGGAAGACCCTCAAGGAGATGGATTGGCACAGTGGTGGCAGCAAAGGGCTCAAGCCGAGCAACAATTGTGAGGATGGCACAAGATTTTGAGTATTATTTTCTGCGTAGTATTTTGTTCTGTTGTACATAGGGTAACTAAGAGTAGGAACTGGCTCGATGACACTGAACAGTAACAACACATTTAATTTTAAGGATATAGTTTCTTCAGATACCCAGAAAGAACAAGCAAGTTAGTTATACATAGAAGAAAGTTGAGTTTGCTTTGATTAATGCACAGTAACATTCAGCATCAGAAGACATGTACCACTAACCACAAAATGCTGAGGAAAATGTTTTACATCCAGACATACTGTCATTTGAATATACAGACAACAAACAAACATTTAAAGTAAAATAATCTCAAAAGCATAACACACAGAAAATCAGCTTATAAAACCTGCCTAAAATAAAATTTAGTCAACATAAATTAAAATCCATGGTAAAAAAAAAAAAAAAAAAGACAAATCATAAGCATTAAATTCTTTAAAATATATAATCAAGTGTAAATAAGTGTGGAATGTATGTTTAAAGGATTTAAATACATTTTAGCCTCAGATGTGAATATTATAGCATAACAAATTCTCTTAAGTCTAGTTCCCTAGCAGCCCAGCCGGAGATAACGACTCATGCATAAGTAATTTATTAATAAAATGTTCCCAGAAAACAATGGTAAGTAAATGAGGAAGAGTAGACAGGGAAGAGGAAGGCAACCAAGTGTGTAAGGATACAATTGTAGGCAAAACTCCAGCCGTATGGACGGAGATTTCTGGTTAAGCATGGAATATTTAAATTGCTTATTTGCTTCTTCTCTTTCTGAAAAATTTTAGTAAAAAGATAAGAAAGGCATAAACCTGCAGGATGAAGAATATAGGAAAGACATCAATAGCAAAAATGTTGCAAGCTAGAATTCCTGGTCTGATCCTGATGGAGTAGCTGATTTCAAGCTCACCAAAAATTATGAAAGTGGAGACAGCTGCATGCAGACACTGGCTAGCAAACGATACAGGGCTCTGACCTTTGAGAAAAGGAAAGCACATGAGAGCAGCAGCACACTCATTCCGGATATCCTTCTGTTGTTTTATTTTTTTAAGTTTTTATTGTGAATTGAGTGAAAGCTTGCAGAGCAAATCATGAGTTTGAATTTAACAAATCATACACTTTGTTTCATTACAATGATTATCCTCCTCTCCTTGTACCATCAGTTAACAGTATTTCTCTCTATTCCAGATTTCTCTTTAAGGACGTTTTTCAAACCCTGGTACAGGAAAATTGAGTGCAAAGAGAGAGCAGGTAGATTGAAAACAAAAGGAAGAGAGACATACTTTCAAACACTAACAAAAGAAAGTGAGTATTCAAACAGAACAAAACATTTTAAAGCAAAAAGTATTTAAGAGATTTATCAATTATGTAATTATAAAAGATAAAATTCAAGAGAAAAAAAAAAAGTCTTATATTTGTAATGCCATAAACATGGCTTCGGAATCCTGGTATGACACTATGGGTTAATGCATTAGACTGAAGGTTGCTTTGTACCGCAAGGTTAATGGTTCAAGCTTATCAGCCGCTCCTTGGAAACACTATGAATCGGTACCAACTCAAAGGCACTTAGTAACAACAACAAACATGGCTTCAAAATACAAAGCAAATAGTGACTTAATTAAAAGCAAAGATAGACAAATCCATAACCACATTTGGCGATTTTAGCATCCATCAGTAACTGATAAGGAGCCATGGTGACTCAATGGTTAAATACCAGAATACTAATAAAAAAAATCACTAGTAGAAAGATGTGGCAGTCTGCATTTGTAAAGATTTCCGGTCTTGGAAACCCTATAGGGAGGTTTTTCTCTGTTCTCTGGTGTGGCGCTGTGGGTTAATGTGCTGGACTGCAAGATTGGTTTGAACTGCGAGATCGGTGGATCAAGCTCACCAGCCACTCCTCACATATCCTATACAACAAGGACACTATGAGTCAGAATCGACTCAACGGCAACTAACAACAACAAACATAGGCTGTGTATGCGTGGAAATTGACTTAATAGCAGTGAGTTTGGTTTGGATATCAGTAACCGACAGAACAGGCAGACAAAAAATAAGCAGGAATATAAAAGATTTTTACAAAACAATGAACAGATTTGGTCTGACATGTGTAAAGAACAGTACATCCAATAGCTGATGCATTCTAGGTAGACAATTCTTTTTCTTCTGTTGTTGTTGTTAGATGTCAACAAGTCAGTTCCTATTCTTACCAACTCTGTATAACAGGACAACAGAACTAAACACTGCCCAGTCCTACACCAACCTCATCATTGTTGCTATATTTGAGCTCATTGTTGCAGCCTCTGTGTCAAAGAGGGTCTTCCTCTTTTTTGCATAGTGTCTGCTTTACCAAGCATGATGTCCTTCTCTACAGACTGATCTGTCCTGATAATATGTCCAAAGTATGAGAAAGAAAATGTCATCGTTTCTTCTTCTAAGAAGCATTCTGTCTGCACTGCTAGAGTAGTTTTTTGTTTTTTTGTTTTGTTTTGTTTTACTTTCAAAATGCTGCTTTACTTCATTTACTCACACTGCTTTCAAATAAGTCTTCTAGTACTTTATCTTTGTTCTTCTGAATATAATGTGTGTGGTTTCCCCCTCTCTGTGCTTTTGAGAGTTTCTCTTTTTCACCGGTTTAAGCAATTTGAGTGATTTGGCTTTGTATTATTTTCCTCGTGGTTCTTGTATATGGAGTTCATTTAAGTTCATGAATCTGTGGATTTATAGTTTCTTCAAAGTTGGATGCTTTTTAGCACATCTCCAAATGTGGTTATGGATTTATCTATTTTTGCTTTTAGTTAAGTCAATATTTTTAGCCAGGCCAGTGTTTTTTCAAATATTTTATCTGTCTTCTACTTCCATCTCCTTTAGAGGCTACAATTATACATATGTTAGGCCTCCTGAAGTTGTCTTTCAGTCAGTGATGCTCTGTTCAATTATTCTCAGTTTTTTTTCTCTGTGCTTCATTTTGGATAGTTTCTCTTGTTATACCTTCAAATTTACTAATCTTTTCTTCTGCGGTGTCTGATTTCTCATAATGTTGTTGTTGTAAAGTGCTGTCAAGCTGGTTTTGACTCATAGCGACCCTGTATAGGGTTTCTGAGAAGCAGTTGGTGGGTTTGAACTGCTAACCTTGCAGTTCAAACTGACATTTCAGTCCAGTGCATTGCTCAGACTTTTGTTTATATCTCTCATGTCTTGTCCATAAAGTCTACCATATGAGTCACTTCTGGGTCAATGTGATGACTGATTTTTTCCTCATTATGAATCATACTTTTCTACTTCTTTGCCAGTCTGGTAATTTTTGACTGAGTTCCATTGTGAATTTTAACTTGTTGGCTATTGGGTAATTTTGTATTCCTATAAATATTCTTGGGTTTCATTCTTGAACAGATTAAGTAACTTGGAAACAGTTTGATCCTTTTGTGTCATGCTTTTGAGTTTTGTTAAGCAGAACCAAACCAATGTTTAGGATTAATTTTTCCTAGGCAAAATTCTTCTGAAAAGTCTATTCAATGTCCCATGAATTATGAGATTTTTCACTCAGACGATAAAAACAGGCACTAATCTTGACCCTATGTGAGCTCTGTGAATCTTTTCCTTCTGTTCTTAAGAGTGGTTCTTTCCGCAGCCTCGGGAAATTTCCTCACATGTGCTGATAAGTGTCCTGATAAGTATTCAACTAAATGCTCAATTGAGACCTTGAACAGATTTCTAGAGTTTACCCTCTGTGCAGCTCTGTCCACTTTAGTATTCTGTCCTCTAGTTTCCTCATTCTCCCCAGACTCTCAAATTCTCCTCCCTCAGGGAGACCACTGGTTTCTCTTCGTGTTTCCTCCCCTGCATCACAGCCTGGAAACTGTCTCCAGGCAATTGTAGTGCCTGCCTCATTTAATTCTCTCTTTCCCTCAGGGATCTCTGTTCTTCATTACCTGATGTCCAGTGTCTTGAACACTGTCACTTCATGTATTTTGTCTAGTTTTTTTTTAGCTTTTTCTATTGAGCTTATCTTCTAATCAATTTTATTCTGTCTTTGCTGGAAACAGATGTTTCATTTCTTTCTAGCATTTGGTGTAAAAGCCTGAGAGAAACCTTCCAACCCATATATTAGATAATAGTCTGGCTGTCTGGAACACTATGCATGCAAAGAGGGTTGCAGTTGTTATTGTTAAGTGCTGTCAAGTCATTTCCATTTCATAGAGGGTTTCCAAGGAGCAACTGGTGGGTTTGAACTATTGACAGTTCACAGTCCAATACTGATCCTATAGTGCCGCATCTGGAGTCTATGCAAAGAGGGTTGTTGTTGTTAAGTACTGTCGAGTCGGTTCTGACCCATAGCAACCCCGAACAGGGTTTCCTAGGCTGTAAATCTTTACGGGAGCAGAAAACCTCATCTTTCTCCCGCGGAGCAGCTGGTAGTTTCGAACTGCTGACCTTGAGATTCGCAGCCCGATTCGTAACCACTACGCTACCAGAGCTCCTTATGCAAAGTCAGTACTACCTGGAAACTCAGGGCCAATTCGTCTCTGTACAGATTTTAAATTAAAACTCTGACTTTTAGCTCTATATTCTTATTCCTAGGGAGTCCTGGTGTGGCGTTTTGGTAGTTAACAACAACAATAGACCATTGTACTGTTTTTTAAAATTATTTTTTCTCAGAATCAGTTTCTGAAGCTTAATTAAAACTGTGTCTTTTAAACACCCTAGACTCCCTCCATCAATATTCTTTAATTGCCAAACCTTCAACAGAGTTGTTGTTAAGTAGCGAAGAGCTGGTTTCAACTCTCAGCGACCTTGCATAAGGTTTCCGAGGCTATAAATCTTTGTTATTGTTGTCAAGTACCGTGGAGTCAGTTCCGACTCATAGTGACACTGCACAGGGTTTCCAAGGTTGTAAATCTTTACAAGAGCGGAAAGCCTCGTCTTTCTCCCGAGGAACAGCTGGTAGTTTCGAACTGCTGACCTTGAGGTTGAGAGCTCAACTCATATCCACTACACTACCAGAGCTCCTTGTTGTTGTTGTTGTTGTTGTTGTTGTGAAGTGCCGTCGAGTTGATTCCGACCCATAATGACCCTGTATAGGGTTTCGGAAGAGCAGCTAGTGAGCAGAAAGTCTCATCTTTCTCCTGTAGAGTGTCTGGTGGGCTGAAACCAGTGACCTTGTGGTTTGCAGTCCAGTGCTTATCCCAGAGAGCCACTGTGCTCCCTGGGTTCTAATTATGTAAATTAAATTAAACCATTATGACATTTTGTGCACATTTGAAATATGTATATTTCAAATCATCCACGAAAAGCAGCAATAAAGTCTCACTTTGTATACTATTTAAAATAATTGTGATTAAATTAAACCAATTAATTAAAATCAATTTATCAAAAATCAATGAACAGTTCATTAAAAACTAGTCAAGAATTGCTTCTTTCAGTAGTTCTTTAAAAACATTTTATTTTTTGCTGTTGCCACATGGTGGCGCCACTTTAACTAATAATTGCAAATACTTCCCCCACCCCACCCCATATTGTCTTATATTTGGTTTCTGATAGGTCTTCAGAAATGAGTTCCTTGTATAAACTATGATCTCCCAGTTTCTAGACCTTACCAATCGTACAGTTTTACTTTGAACTACATCATAGTTCTGAATGGATCAGTCAGGCTTCCTCTGTTAAGGCTCGCCAGTGATTCCTCAGCATGGGAACTAGAATCTATTGTTCCCTAAAAGGTTTTGCTGTCAGCCCTTTGTGACATCCTTAGTGCAAAAGCTAGAAAAGTACAAGTTGCAGTGTTCAGTTAGTACAGATATATAATTTAAAGTCAACTAAGAGCACTTAGCTTGTGTGAGTCCAAATGCTAAGAGATTAAAATGTGCCCAATCAATAGTCAAAGGTAAGATCTTACAGAAGATGGAGATGCAGGCCCATCACGTATAATCAAAATTTAAATCTACATGAGAAATATTTATTTCGTGTTTTTGTTCCCCTTTTCCTCCATGCCTATTAAGGCATTGAATATTAAGAAACCTTTTTAGACATTACCTCATTTTTTATCATGTATCTTTCTGCTAAAAATAATGATAGCATTTTTGAGAGATGTCTGTACACCACGTACCATGTTCTATTCTTCGCATTTTTATACCATTTAACTCTTACAACAGACCTGTGAGGTAAGCATAATTATTCCTGTTTTACAGATGTAGGTGACTCTAACACTTATCCAGGTTCACCCATCAAATAAGAGACAGAGCCAGGGTTTGAACCCAGGTTCTTGTGCTCCAAAGTTCATATAATGTCTTTCTCTCCTGGGAGCTTCCATGTTCCCCTTGAATATGTACACTAATACCTTATTTGTGTTTCCTTGTTTCTCTGCCTGAATCAACATCCCACACATACTGGCTGCTGCTCCTGGAACGTGCTGTTGAGTCGGCTCTGATTCACAGCGACCCGCTATAGAGTTTCCAAGGCTGTAAAATCTTTATGGGAGTAGAAAGCCTCATCTTTCTCTCTCAGAGAGTCTGGTGGATTCAAACTGCTGACCTTGTGTTTAGCAGTCCACTGCCAGGGATCTTTATCTATAATTATGCCTGACAATTGTCTACTAGAATTAATTTATGTATTATTTGATTATCTATAACTGTTTTAAGATAATGGTCTTGTATCTTTACTATGGTTCATTTTCATGAGTGTGCACTTTGATGGCTTTTTGAAGTCTCTGAGGATTTACTTATTAGAGAAATTGTAAGAGTAATTGTAAACTAGAGCTGTGAAGACTAGGTTCAAATCTCTCATAGCCATCTTGTGTCTGAAGAAGAGCAATTGAAATTACAGGTTGATTTCCCTGGGATCGACCATCAGATTAAATAGAAGAATTTTAGAATCTCAGAACTAGAAGAGACTACAAAGATTAGTCCAAGTAACCAACTGAGCTGGAATGCAGTCTGCCATGTTCTGATAAACAGTTAACCATCTTCTCATTGAATACCTCCCAGACCAGAGAATTCTATAGCCCAAGAACTACTTTGAGTCTTGGAAACTACGACTGTTCTTCTTGATAATCTAACAGATAGCAGGAATGACAGGCCAAAAAAGGTCGTGAGATGGATGCAGGGGTTGAAGCTGCTGGAGGATTTTCTACTTGGTCAGAACTGGTTTAGGAATGGGATCACAGCCTTTTCCTGAGGGAAGGGGTATCAAGAGAACTTTTGGCAGTACAGATGATTTAAGAAAAAAATATAGATGGTGACACAGTAGATTTAAAGCTTATGAAAGGTATTTTCATTGTACTTATTTGATTCAACTTTTTGAGATGAAGTGTAAATTTAAAATAATCTCTAATTAAAGTCCTTAGAACAGCTCCAGATCTAATTAAGAAAATGTCTTACAATATAAAGCTGTTAAAAGCATCATTGTGCTGCATCTTTTCCTGTACTTGGTCTATCAACAAACCTATACAGTTAACTTAAAGCCATCCAAAGTATTTGAAAACCAAACAAGACAAAACAAAAAATCGATGCCATGTATGCCACAATTTACTTTACAAGATTTTCCTTTCCAGCATCTAAAATAGTTACTTCCACAAGAGGGCACCAACTGATACCTTATTCTCAAAATAAGCGGCGAGTAAGTTTTAAAATGACTTGGGTTGTTGTTGTATTTTATATTCCTATGATTCTAAAACACACACCACCACCACCACATCTTTGTACTGGAGTCCTGGCATGGCACTGTAGGATACACTGCAAGGTTTGCAGTTCAAACCTACCAGCTGATCCTGAGAAACCCAGTACAGGATCACCATGAGTCAGAACTGACTCGATGGCACTTAACAACATCATTACATCCAGTATTCTAACATTGTGTGATATACTTGGGAAAATCATCTTAACTGTTACTGTCTCCTCCAAAAGTAACACTTTAAGCTATTGAATGATGCAATTCATAGTTGATATAAAAAAAGAAAGCTATTGTTCACATTTAAGCCTATTATTATTTCATTTTAAAAAACAAATGTTTTCTTACAAATGCATTCTAGAAATGAGTTAATGCTTTTCAGATATTTTTTAAATGTGCTTCATCTATGAACTTTGGCCATGATCTCTTGATTTAAATCCTAAAATAAAGCTTTGATTTTCACTTTTTTATGAGAACAAATGTAAGAGTAGAAAGCCTCTCAGTAGTGTCTAAATTTCGTGGTAACTCAAAATTTTCAGATCTTCCAAAGGATCCTGTGTTTCTCTTTGGAAGTAATCAGTGAGTCTCTACTAACTTAATACTAGCATGAGTATCATACTCCTGAGATTATATAAGAAGGATTTCAAAATTTTCATGGAAAAAATAGAATTAAAAAACAATGGATTTTTTCCACAAACTTCTTGAAGCCCACTTGTATACCCCACAATTTTCCAATATGCCTGATTCCACTCTGAAATCCAGTTAACATTTGAAAATAATTTCAGATACTTTAAGTGTTTTAGACAATTCAGTTACTTATTTTTTTTCCATCTTTTCTCTCTTGGAGCCCTGGTGAGGTGCTGTAGGATAAACACTTGGTCACAAGGTCAGTTTGAACTGAAAGGTCAGCAGTTCAAACCTACCAAGCTGCTCCTCAGAAACCCTATACAGAGTCACTATGAGTTGGAACCAGCTCAAAGCCATTCAACAACATGTGTCTCAAACTGGATCTTCCGCTTGGCGTGCACAAAAAATAAAAGGAAATTGGCAGGAAAATCTGCTTATTTCTTGGGTAAGAGTGTCAAATTGTCCCGTTCTAGAAAGTACAAAGTGAACGCTTCACAAAGGATGAAGCACTGAACAATTCATAATAAAAATATTATTCATTGAACATCTGATTGTGCCAGGCATATATAATAACTGTGCTAGGCATGTGTTAATTTATCTTCTTAACAATCTTATGACATAGGTATTATGAATGCCCCATTTTATAGCTGGGAAAACTAATTCAGTGAAGTTAAGCACTTACCCAATGAGCTAGTGGAGCTGGGATTTGGGGCCAGAGCTGTCTGACTGTCTGTCTTAAGCTTTTAATCACTAGTCTTCATGTCTCTCTGGCACTCAGTGTTGGCCTCATTTTATTGCCAAACTCATACTTTAGACTCAAGCCCCAGAGTGTATCTAGTGCCCTTAGATTGGATTTAGACAGATAAGTCTGGATCTAGGAAACTTAAGGGCTCCTTATGTGGACATCATAGATGGTGGGTTGGGATGGAGGGACGTTATGTACAACTGGATCTTAGAGTAGTGAGTGTCAGCTACATCTGAATACGGCAATTATGTCAGGAATGGGCTCATGGCCCAAATTGGGGAAATTAAGACTTTTTTCTGCAGGTTTATGATAATGTGAGTCTGAAATTGCCAGGGGTCTCTGCAGGGACCCCCAAGACTCTTCACTTCCTATTTCTCACCCAGAGAAAAGAGAGTCAAGATAGGGATCTCAGGACACCATTTGAGCTAAGATTCAACAAGACTTAAAGCTGATGTTTCCACATTAATTTTATACATTAAGTGAGACTATATGCTGCTTTATTGGCAGTGCCATTTTCAGTGACAAGTTTTGTCATGCGTAACTAGAGATACCCTAACTATTTCAGCCATAAGAGGATGTTGGGCAGAACTCCACAGAAAACACCTGTGGCCAACAATGGATTAGACCCTTCCTGAGGACTTATGAATAGTCCAGTGAACAAACCCTTCCTTAACCTTTTTTATCAGAGGCTGTTGTTGCTTTTGTTAGGTGCCATCAAGTCAGTACTGACTCATAGCAACCTTTTGCACAGCAGAACAAAACACTGATTGATCCTGGGCCAACCTCACTATTGTTGCCACGCTTGAGTATTTTGAATGCCTTCCAACCTGAGGGGCTCATTTTCCGGCACTATATCTGACAATGTTTCTCTGCTATTCATAAGGTTTTCAATGACTAAATATTCGGAAATAGTTCGTCACTCCTTCTTCCTAGGCTGTCTTCATTTGGAAGCTCATCTGAAACCTGTCCACCATGGGTGACCCTGCTGGTATTTAAAATACCGGTGGCATAGCTTTCAGAATCATAGCAACTCACAAGCCACCACAATACAAACAAACTGACAGATGGGTGGTGGTATCAAGGGCTAGGGAGAGGGAAAGGTGCCTGGATGGTGCAAATGGTTAACAACACACTGTTACTAACCAAAAGGTTGGAGGTGAGGGTCCACCCGGAAGTATCTCAGAAGAAAGGCTTCACAATCTGTTTCTGAAAAATAAGCCATTCAAAATCCCTTGGAGCACAGTTCATTGAGTTGGAATCCAACTCACTGGCAACTATTTACTGATAATAAACAAAAACAACCAAACCAGTTGTCATCAAATTGTTTTTAGCCCTTCTTCCATGGCACCTCGGAGTGTGTTTAAATGATCAACTTTACACTGTTGTTGTTGTCAGGTGCCATCGAGTCGGAACCGACTCATAGTGACCCCATGCACAGCAGAACGAAACAATGTCCGATCCTGGGCCAACCCCACCACCACTGCCACACTTGACGCCATCAATGATGCCACCTGGCCAATCCATCTCATTGGGGGTCTTCCTCTTTTTCTCTGACCCTCCATCTTACGCAGCATGATATCCTTCTCCAGCGACTGTTCTCTCCGGACAATGTGTCCAAAGTATGAGAGACAACACTTAACCATCCTGGCCTCCAAGGAGCACTCTGGCTGCAATTCTTCCAAAATAGATCTATTGGTTCTTTTGGCAGTCCATGGCACTTTTAGTATTCTCCTCCAACACCACAACTCAAAGGCATCAGTTCTTCTATGGTCTTCCTTATTCACTGTACAGCTTTCATATCCATATGAGGTTATTGAAAATACCATGGCTTGGGTCAGGCGCACTTTAGTCCTCAAGCTGACATCTCTGCTCTTCAATACTTTAAAAAGTTCCTGTGCAGCAGATTTGCCCAATGCAATACGTCGTCTGATCTCCTGACTGCTGCTTCTGCGAGTGTTGATAGTTGATCCAAGAAGAATGAAGTCCTTGACAACTTCAATCTTTTCTCTGTTGATAAGAATGCTGTTTATTGGTCCAGTGGTGAAGATTTTTGTTTTTCTGACATTGAGATGCAACCCATACCAAAGGCTGTGTTCTTTGATCTTCATCAGTAAATGTTTCAAGTCCTCTTCATTTTCAGCAAGCAAGGTTGTATCATCTGCATATCGCAGGTTGTTAATGAGTCTTCCTCCAATCCTGACATCACGTTTTTCCTCATAGAACCCATCTTCTTGTATTATTTGCTCAGCATACAGGTTGAATAAGTATGGTGAAAGAACACAATCTTGTCGCACAACTTTCCCAATTTTAAATCATTCAGTGTTCCTATGCTCTGTTCGAACAACTGTACCTGGACCAAGAAACAGTTATTCCAACAGAGCATGGGAACACTGAATGTTTTAAAATTGGTTTACTTTAGTTTGAGTTAAATTCATAGTGCTCAGTAACTCTAATCATATGTTGAAGCACTTCTAAAGACACCTGAAAATGTCCTAAAAGGCAGCAGAAGTATACGCATTAAATCAGAAGTGGTAGTGACAAATCCAGCATCAGTATTTGTGTCCACAGGTGTGACACACTATTTATCTTTCTGTGAAGCCTGGTTCAGTTGGCTTTTCTGAAAAGGACTGGGGTCAAGGAGTATATCTCTGGTTGAAAGTCAGAGTATATATCTGAGGAGTAGTCAGATTGCTTTAAACTAGGCAATTAGTAAAATTCAATGTAAATTTTTATTTTGTGAAGGTGTGAGAAAATAATAACTATGTGAAAGTTATCTTATTTTCTACAGGTTGGGAGATTTTGTTATTTTAAAGTATAATTTTAAAACATTGCTCCCATTTTAAAAAGAATTCATCAGAAAAATTCATGGGCATTGTGAGTACTGGAGAATTATTCTGAAAAGGACAGTGGGATGGGAGATGGAGAGAGTAGAAATGATAAGTTTGAAACTCAGTTATCTAGAGGAAACTGGCCCAAAACATGGCAGAGTGAAACAGGCTGGGCAGGGCCGTGGAGAACTTGAAAATGCATGTCTAGTCAAACGAGGTCACTGTGGCCCAACTCCAGTTTACTGTTGCCTTGAGAGCATGTGCTCCTGGTTTAGCCAAATCTTTCAATTTTCAAGAGAAATGAAGACTTTAGGTTTTTATATAAAGCCCATCAATTATTTTGTGTTGGCAAGTATCCAAAACTTAAAAATAAAACAAACAAGAAAACAAGTTTTAAGCCAAAAATATCCCTCAGACCAAATTTATGGGCTGTGTGGCCGGTGGGTTGCCAGCAACCTTTGGCATAGGTAATGGAAGGGAGTGATCAAAACTGAAAATGGAATAATGGCTCAGGGCTTGTCAATCATTATTAATGAGTTCTGGATCAGAGACATCTCTCAGATTGGGAAGAGTAATTTTGAAGAAGGTCTAAAGTAGGAAGAAGAAGCAGGACAAGTCCTGTAGATGACAATAGAAAGGAAGAGGCATTGGTTCCCCTTGGGTGATGGCAGCTGCCACAAGAAGTATGTCAGTTGCAAAAAGACTCATTTCAACCACCGATGAGAAAAAATGAGGAGACTGAGTTCCAACCATAGCCAGAACCTGCTTTGGTATCATACTAGTAATTGTGTTATAGATAAGCCTAACAGGATATTTAATTTAAAAAAATCCTTAACCAGGGGATAGAAAAGGATATCTCAGATCCAGTGGTCTCAGAGACACCTTGGTAGAGTGCAAAGACACAAATCAAGGTTCTTGCAGAACATGTGGAGACTAGAAAAAGAATTTGTTGGAAGCAAAAGGGCAGAATATCTTTCTTACCCTGGATGTTGTCAAAGAGGCTGACTTGGGGTTGGTGGATTACAGTGGCTGTACAGAAATAAGATCAAAGAAGGTTATGGATGGTTCTGAGAAAACACCACACCTAGAAACTGGGTTGTAAGATGAGCAAATTGGTTAGACAAATTGGTTAACCCAGATGGGGTTGAAAATATAAATTGCTAATATAAGGACACATCTCACATCTGCATGATTGCTATATCCCACTAACTGGTCTCCCTGTTTCTGAATTTGACCCTTACAGTCTGTTCTCAACACAGCAGCTAGAGTGACTCTTAAAATTTAGATTATATCACTCCTGGGCTAACAATTCTTCAATGTCTTCCCATCTCACTCAGAGTAAGAGTCAAAACATTTAAAGAGGATGATCTAAGGCCCCTGGTCTGGCCCCTAGTCTGTCTTCTCAATTATAATTTCCTCCATATCCCATACTCTTACTCACTCTTCTCTAGCCACACTGGACCTTGCTATTCTCTGAACTTAGCACAAATACTTACGGCCTTTGAACTTCTTTTCTTTCGTCCTGAACAGCTCTTCTTCCAGATATCTGTGAAGTGCAATCCTTCACTTCATTCAGGGCTTCTCAAACGCAGTCTAGCAAAACAGCCTTCATTGACCACCCAATGCAGATAACAGCCTTCCACCCAGCTTTCCTCATCCCCATAGCCATTTACTTTACTCATATCACTTACAACGTCTGAGATATTGTATTCTTGTTTTTGTTTGTTTGTAATCATCTCCCCCCACAAGAATACAAACTCCATTATAGTTTTTTCCACTGATGTATTTTCAGAGTTCATAACAGTGCTTGGCACATAGTAGGTCCTTGATAAATATTTATTGAATGGAGAAGTGAGTGAATGAATGAACAACTTAAGGAAACTTCTAATAACAACTGAGAAAATTAGCAGTCATAGAGGAAGGAATTGCTTACACAATTTTGAGAGAAATTTAGACCTTTGGGCTGTTTCCAAACTTTAAAAAATATGACTACCCTTGTCTATTCCCTCACTGTGATGAGTAATGTTAGTGACATGAAGTTGAAAGAATGGGTGGTTGCTTTCTGGAAAGAAGGAGGGCTGACTCCTTGAAAACTGTTGAAAGATCAGAAAGGAATAGATAACGCGCCAGGCATGCATGAAGAAATTGGCTTTGAACTTGGCCAGTAAAGGACCCATATGTGGTTTACAATGGAAAGGGCATTATGTTTAAAAACTGTTATTGAGATTGCGCCAGGATCTGTAATCAGAACCTATGACTTTTCTAGATTTCCCAACATTAAAAAAAAAAAAAAAAAAAAAAAAAAAGAAGGCCATGATTTAGATGTATTTGTTCAGAATGAGGGCTGTCATCAAGATCTAGTAGTGACAGCTGTCCTTAGGGACTGCTAGTGGGCTTTCCTTATTTGATGAGTAATTATCTTCTGTAGTGCATATTCATATTTATAAAATGGTACTGTAGAGAGAGACAAATATTCGGACTATTCTTTCACAAAATTCTCTGTCGTGCCATGCATATGTCTGCTTGTATTGAAGAATATCAAAGATTGTATAAATATATTTATTCACCTTCATGGAATTATTTGTCCTCAGCCACCCTTTGCCTCTAGAAATTAGTAGAAAGGGGATAGGCACAGGATAAGTAACTTAATTCATCATCTAATATTAGGAATTCAACATCACATTAATCAAACAACCTCAACTGGAAAAGACTAGGGGTCAAAAATTACTCACATGTGACTCTCATGTTGTGGCAATAAACATCTATATTTGAGATGGACAAGTTCTTAACAGTTTTAAGACTTAAATTTGCTTAATGTTTTGAATTTTAACTTTATTTAGTTTCAAAGGTTTTTCAAGTTCCAGTGTAGAAAACAGAGCTTTGTTTTTAGAATAATTTATTTTAATTCAAGTTTAATAAACTCAAGATGGGGAAATGACTCAAAAACAATGAAACGTGTTTTTCTAAGCAAGCATATTAGGTTATAATAGAA
Organism: Chrysochloris asiatica; assembly: GCF_000296735.1. NCBI lineage: Eukaryota > Metazoa > Chordata > Mammalia > Afrosoricida > Chrysochloridae > Chrysochloris > Chrysochloris asiatica. Next base: position 3,271,736 of record NW_006408600.1, on the reverse strand, counting down.
AGAAAACATGTGAATAAAACCACAGAGAGTACAATTTTTAATTAGAATATTTTAAGGGCTCAGATTTTCTTATGTTGTTGTTGTTGTTAGGTGCCATCAAGTCAGTACAGATTCATAGTGACCCTGTGTACAACAGAACAAAGCACTGCCCTGCCCTACACCATCCTCACAATTGTTGTTATGTTCAAGTCCATTGTTGTAGCCAATTTGTCAGTTCCTCTCACCAAGGGTCTTCCTCTTCTTACTGACCCTTTATTTACCTAGCATGATGTCCTTCTCTAGGGACTGGTCCCTCCTGATGGTATGTCCAAGTATGTGCAACAAAGTTTACTCATTCCTATTTCTAGGGAGCATTCTGGCTGTACTTCCAAGATAGATATGTCTGTTCTCTGCCAATGGCACAATCCTAAAGCATCAAGTCTTCCTCAGGCATCCTTATTCGTTGTCCAGCTTTCATATGAATATGATGGGATTGAAAATCCCATAGTTTTGGTTAGGTATGTCTTAGTCTGCAAGGAGATATCTTTGCCTTTTAACACTTCTTTTTGTGTGTGTGTGGGTTCTGTTCCATAGTCTCAGGTTCTCCCAGTGTCTTTCTGACCTGTAACCCAACAATTGACCATGGTTTCCCCATTCACAGGTATGTTTGCAACAAAGGTAAATGTTGTTACTGTGAGGTGCCAATGAGTTGACTCCAACTCTAGCGACCCTATGCACAAACAAACAAAACAATGCTCAGCTCTACACCATCCAAATAATTTTGTTTTTATTCTTGAGCTGCTTCCACTGTGCTAATCCATCCGTCTTCCTCTTTTTATGCTGACACTCCACTTAACCAAGCATAATGTTCTTTAATATAATATAATACTTCATATAATGTATCTGAAGTATGAGAAAGAAAATCTTGCCATCCTAGCTTCCAAAGTGTGCGCTGGTTGTACTTCCAACACAGATTTGTCTGGTACTTTTAATATTCTTCTTCAATGCCATCACTCAAGTGCATAAATTTACTGTTTTAAGTTCTTATTGTGAATTGAATGATAGTTTACATGGGAGAATATCGGTTTTACATGCATCATTTTATTACGATGATTACAATCCCCTCCATTCATCATCATTCAACAGTATTTGCTTCTATACTCTCTGTGTTTTTGTTTTTGATTTTCGATGTACACAAAAACACCCAGGAATATAGTCATTTAAACAACCAAAGGGTACATTTTTCAAGACTGCCTTCCCTCTTCCAGCACATATCCTTTATCTTCCCATGAGTCTAGAGTCCTCAGCTGCTCTATCTCTCCATGTCATCATCTCTGCCTCCATCTCTGGTGTTGCAGCTTTTCTGGATAGGGTCTCACAATCTGCTCAGGCTCCTCTCCCTTGATGGTCCTAGGGTCCTCTATTCCTGGAATGTAAGATTAACTACTCCCCCCTTTTTGTTATGAAACTTCTACCTTAACAGTTGTGACAATTACATTTAGTCATGCTAACAATTATTCACTGTTGAATCATAAGAATTTTATCCCCATCTCCTTTCACTAGACTATCTGGACAAGATGAAAACTATTCAGTAGGGATTCTAGCTTCCCCTGCACACTCTGAAACTACACTACCTCTTGAAAATTTGTAAGACAGTCACTTTGTGTGTTTATGCTTCCCCCATTTTAGGTAGCCAGTGCCTAAATTGCTCAACCCTATCAACCCTGTGTACAGATGGGATGGAAATGGTCCTTGATGTGAAGATTCTTTCCCTCTCAGTTGGAATTTTGAGCTACTTATTTGTGCTCATGAGGAATCTGTACCTGGCCCAAGAGGCAGTTGTTTGACTGGAACATGGGAAAGCTGAATGATTTAAAATTAAGAAAGGTGTGCGACAAGTTTGTATTCTTTCACTATACTTATTCAACCTGTATGCTGAGCAAATAATACGAGAAGCTGGGTTCTAAGAAGAAAAACCTGGCATCAGGATTGAAGGAAGACTCATTAACAACCTGCAACATGCAGATGATATAACCTTGCTTGCTGACAGCGAAGAGGACTTAAAAACATTTACTGATGAAGATCAAAGAGCACAGCCTTTGGTATGGATTACATCTCAGTGTAAGGAAAACAAAATCCTCACCACTGGACCAATAAACAACATTCTTATCAATGGAGAAAAATTGAAGTTTTCAAGGACATCATTCTTCTTGGATCAACTATCAACACTCATGGAAGCAGGAATCAAGAAATCAGACGATGTATTGCATTAGGCAAATCTGCTGCACAAGACCTTTTTAAAGTGTTGAAGAGCAAAGATGTCAGCTTGAGGACTAAGGTGCGCCTGACCCAAGCCATGGTATTCTCAATAACCTCATATGCATGCGAAAGCTGGACAGTGAATAAGGAAGACCGTAGAAGAATTGATGTTTTTGAGTTATGGTGTTGGAGGAGAATACTAAAGGTGCCATAGGCTGCCAAAATAACCAATAGATCCGTTTTGGAAGAAGTGCAGCCAGAGTGCTGCTTGGCGGCCAAGATGGCCAAATTTCATCTCTCATACTTCGGACATATTATCAGGAAGAACCAGTCAGTGGAGAAGGATATCATGTTTGGTAAGGTGGAGGGTCAGAGAAAAAGAGGAAGACCCCCCCCAAGGAGATGGATTGGCCTCAAGCGTGGCAACGGTAGTGAGGTTGGCCCAGGACCAGGCAGTGTTTCGTTCTGCTGTGCATAAAATCACTATGAGTCAGTACCGACTCGATGACACCTAACAACAATAACTTTCATAAGTATAGGTCAAGTTTAACAAATTATAGCAATTTACACTTATTTCATTTATCAATTTTCTTTTTTCAATCTTCCTCTAGTTGAGTTCTGATCATCCAGCCACCTAAGCTAGATCAATTGGTACTATCTGAAAGTTTGGGCATTTTTGTGCATCTCCCCTCACTTCATTTCAGCTGGACACTTCATTCTCAACTCTAGCCCTCCATGGCAATATCCTTATCCATGGACCTAGGAGTCCCCAGATCTTACCATACTTGGGACTGTGCAGCCCTTCCTGTTCTTTCTCTCATCTCCAATTTGATAGGAGTCTATGGCATGTGGTCAAACTCAACCCATATCTTCACTGCTGCTTCTCCCCCATTTCCACTCACCAGTAGACCAACATGGTCACCAGCAAGCTTATATGCTTGCTTGCATGTTCCTTTTGAGTTTTAATCTTGAAAGTGTGTTTGTCCTGAAGGGACTTGATTGCTTGTCTTGATGGCTCCCAGTCGAATAACTTGCTTGTCTTGTATTAGCCAATCAGACTGCCATTTTGGTTTTAGATTTTTTCTGCTGGTCTTTCTTTGAAGATGTATCTTCTGTTCCTCTAGCTGCCCTAGGCTGGTCTGCTTGTCCTTTCAAGTGGGAATGTCCCACCTCAGAAGATTATGAATGGGGCTCAGGATTCCACCCAAAGGCTCTGCAATAAGCTTATTTAACTGGGCAAGTTCTAGCACCCCTTTTAGGTTCTAATCAATTATAGGCTGAAGACAGGCTTAGAAGCATTCTATAATCATGTTTCCGGATATTCCTTTCTATCTCACTCAAGTATCTATTTTAAAACAGTAAACAAGGGAAACCAATATTCATAAGACAGTCAAATATCTTAACATTATTTCCCCTCTTTTACCCACTCAGACTATGCCTCAATCTCTGTATCACAGAGCCCCGTTTTTCCAAGGTTGAGCATACATCACTATTTACCTCTGTCACATTTAGCCCATTCAAACCTGCCCAAGTGTTCTCCTATCTACCTTGTCCCCTCCCCCTTTCTTGTGCATTGCCCACCCAAACACCTGAACTATGATGTGTCTATTCCCTACCCTATGCTCTACCATCCCTACTACCCTTGGTAACCAACAAAGAATTTACTTTTGCCCTTTTTGTATGGGTATCTCTTCTTAATCTTTTACAATAATGGTCTTATGAAATATTTTTGTGAATGAATAATTTTTGTGATTGAATAATTTCAATATTTTTGTGACTAACTTTTGTGACTGACTCAGCATAATATCACCAAGGTTCATTCATGTTATGTGGTGGCTTGCAACTTCCTTGTTATTCTTTAAGGTAGCACAATATTCCATTGTGTGTGTACCAAAGTGTATTTATCCATTCTTCCATTGATGAACACTTTGGCTGTCTCCAACTTTTTTCTATTGCAAATAGTACTGTGATAAACATTGGTGTGCATATATCTACTTGTGTTCTGGCTCATATTTCTTGTTGGATATATACCAAGTAGAGGACTTGCTGGATCATAAGATATTTCTATTTCCAACTTTCTGAGGAAGTGCCATACTGTTTTCCAGAGTGGTTGGACTATTTTGCATTCCCACCAGCGGTGTAGGACCTCTGGTAGCATAGTGATTAAGAATTGGGCTGCTAACCTCAAGGTCGGCAGTTCAGAACTACCAGCTGTTCTGCGGGAGAAAGATGAGGCTTTCTGCTCCTGTAAAGATTTACAGCCTCAGAAACCATGTGCAGGGTCACTATGAGTCAGAACCGACTCCATGGTACTTAACAACAACCAGCAGTGTAGGAGGGTCTCAGTCTCTCTACATTCTCGCCAGCATTTATTGTCCTTTGCTTTTTTGAACTTGGCTGTTATTGCTGGTGTGAGACGATATCTCATTGTTGTTTTGATTTGCATCTCCTGGTGTGGCGCTGTGGGTTAATGTGCCAGACTGCAAAGCCATTTGATTTGCAAGATCGGCAGTTCAAGCTCACCAGCTGCTCCTCGGAAACCCTATACAGGATCGCTATAGGTCAGAATCGACTCGATGGCACATAACAACAACAACAAATGGCTAATGATTGTGAACATTTCTTCATATGTTTGTTGGCTACTTAAATGTCTTCCTTGGTGAAATGGCTGTTCATGTCCTGTGCCCTTTTTTTTACATTTTTATTGTGAATTATGTGTTAGTTTACATGGGTGAACATTATCTTTACATTCATCTTGTCGTATTTTGTTTCAATGCAATGATCACAATCCCCTGTTGTTGTTGTTATGTGCCGTGGAGTCGGTTCCAACTCATAGCGACCCTGCACAGGGTTTCCGAGGCTGTAAATCTTTACGGGAGCAGAACGCCTCATCTTTCTACTGCGGAGCGGCTGGTAGTTTC
>NW_006408600.1:3258414-3259892 GCF_000296735.1 Chrysochloris asiatica | reverse complement strand
CACCATGGGTGACCCTGCTGGTATTTAAAATACCGGTGGCATAGCTTCCAGAATCACAGCAACTCACAAGACACCACAGTACAACAAACTGACAGACGAGTGGTGGTTTATGGTAGTGGTCTCATACAAGATTTGTTCTTTTGTGACTGACTAATTTCATTCAGCACAATGTCCTTCAGTTTCATCCCTGTTATAAGGTGTTTCACAGATTCATCGTTATTCTTCAGTGTTGCATAGTATTCCATTGTGTGTAAGTACCAAAATACAAAGAAAAGGTAAATCTCATATGCAAATATCTTCTGTCAAACACTTATGTATTTGTGAGTATACTTTCACTCTCTGTCTTATAACCATTAAATTTGTGTATCTGCCCATGTATCTACCTATAGAATACTGTTTTTCCAGGGCTATGTATGTAACAGTATTTACCTCTATACAACCCCTTTGGGACTTCTGATGTGATGCTGTAGGATAGGCTCTGGACTGCAAATCACAAGGTCGGCAGTTGAAAGAACCATCTTCTTGCAGTGTTGATTCTTTCTATTGTTTTCTGGTTCATTATTTTTTGTCTAATCTTAATTATTTCTATATTTCTGGTGGCAATTGGTTTACTTTGCTCCTTTTTTACTCATTGTTGCATATGTATTAATATGTTGATTTTGGTTATTTCTTCTTTCTTGATGTTTGCATTTATAGCTATAAATTTCCCTATAAGCACTGTTTTTGCTGTGTCCCAAAGGTTTTGCTGTATTGTATTTTCATTCTTATTTGATTCAAAGAATTTTTATTTGTATGTCTTTTAAGCATGGTATTATCCAATTTTCATATTTGATTTTTTCTTTGTTCTTCCTGTTGTTGATATCTAACTTTATAACATTGTGATCTGAAAAGATACTTTGTAGCATTTCAATAATTTAAAATTCATTGAAGTGTACTTTGTGGTCTAACATATGATCTATTCTGTAAAAATTTTCATTTGTACTATAAAAGAATGTGCATTGTGTTGTTGTTGGATTGAGTGCTCCATATAAATCTATGGAGTCAAGTTGGTTGGTTGTGTTGTTTAGTTATGTTATGTCTTTGTTGAGTATCTTTTTACTTGTTCTGTCATTTGTTGAAAGTGTATTACAGAGAAGCTGGGTTATGGGAAGATAAACATGTCGTCAGGATTGGAGGAAGACTCATTAACAACCTGTGATATGCAGATGATACAACCTTGCTTGGTGAAAGTGAAGAGGTCTTAAAATAGTTACTAATGAAAATCAAAGGGCACAGCCTTTGATATGGATTGCATTTCAATGTAAAGAAAACAAAAATCCTCACCACTGGACCAGTAAACAACATTCTTATCAATGGAGAAAAGATTGAAGCTGTCAAAGACTTCATTCTTCTTGGATCAACCACTAACACTCATGGATGCAGCAGTCATGAAATCAAATGACATATTGCATTTGCCAAATCTGCTGCACAAGACTTTA
>NW_006408600.1:3256660-3258314 GCF_000296735.1 Chrysochloris asiatica | reverse complement strand
TGGAAACAATTCAGTGGAGGTTCCACCTTCTCCTGTATCCTCTGGAGCTAGGTTCCCTATTGAAAGTTTGTAAACCAATCACTTCTTGCCTTTGTAGTTCCCTGTTCTGGGTAGCCAATGCCTAAGTTCCCCATCCCTGTCCACCCTGTGTACCAAGGGGATGGGAATGATCCTCACTGTAGAGACTTGTCTCTCCTTTGTCATACTGCATCCACAAGCATAGGTCAAGTTCATCCACATATAATGCCTGTGCCCATATTTTAATCGGGTTATTTGTCTTTTTCTTGTAAAGGTGTTGTAGTTTTCTATAGATTTTAGAAATCAGGCCCCTGTCTTATATATCATTGCAAAAAAATTTTTTTTCCCATTCTGTGGGATCCTTTTGCTCTTTTGGTGAAATCCTTTGATGCACATAAGTTTCTAACTTTTAGTATGTCTTAATCATCTATTTTGTCCACTTTTGTTTGTACAATTATCACAATGTTTGGGAGTCTGTGTGTGCCCTTGATAGAGCCATTAAATTTTTTCATTGATGACCTTTATAATTCTGGGATTCACATTTAGGTCTTTAATTGACATTGAGGTTTTTTTTTTTGTTTGTTTGTTTTTTTATGGTGTGAGGTAAAGTTCTTGTTTTGATTTTTTTCATATTGATTTCCAGTTCTGCCAGCACCATCTGTTGATGAGATTATATCCTCCCCATTCAATGTACTTTGGCCCTTTGTCAAAGATCAGTTGGCTCAAATGCATGAATTTTTCTATGATCTTCCTAATCTATTTTTCAACTTTCACATGCATGTCAGGCTATTGAAAATATCATGGCTTGGTTCAGGTGCATTTGAATCCTCAAACTGATATATTTGCTTTTGAACTGTTTAAAGAAATGTTTCACAGTAGATTTGTCTAATGTAATACATCATTTGATTTACTGACTGCTGCTTCCAAGAGTGTTGATTGTGGATCCCAGCAAAATGAAGTCTTTGGCAACTTCAATATTTTCTCCATTTATAAGGATGTTACTTATTGTCCAGTTGTGAAGATTTTTGTTTACATTGAGGTGAAACCAATACTAAAGGTTATAGTATTTGATCTTCATCAGTAAGTATATAAGTTTTCTTTCACTTTCAAGTTGTATCATCTGCATATTGCATGTTGTTAATGAGTCTTCCTCCAATCCTGAGGACATGTTTGTCTTTATATAATACAGTTCTCATATTACCTGCTCAGCATATATATTGAATAAGTATGGTAAAAGAATACAACCCTTGCACATATCTTACTTGATGTTATACCATTCATTATTGCTTTTCTTCATTTTGTATGGTAGTTGTTGTTGTTGATAGGTGACATCTAGTTGGTAATGACTCCTAGAGACCCTATGCACAGTAGAATGAAATATTGCTCGATCCTGAGCCAACCTCACCACTGTTGCCACACTTGAGTCCATCATTGCTGCCACCAGGCTAATCCATTTTGTTGGGGTCTTCCTCTTTTTCTCTGACCCTCCACCTTACCAAACATGATATCCGTCTCCAGTGACTGTATGTTCGAAGTATGAGAGACCAAGTTTGTCCATCTTGACCGCCAAAGAGCACTCTGGCTGCACTTCTTCCAAAGTGGATCTATTGGTTCTTTTGGCAGCCCATGGCACTTT
>NW_006408600.1:3248238-3249610 GCF_000296735.1 Chrysochloris asiatica | reverse complement strand
GACAGCTACTGTATTATTATTATAGTGTTGTCTCTTTCTTTCTTCAATTCTATTTGAGTTTGATCTTTGTATTTTGGGTATCTTTCCTTCGGCCAATGGATATTTATTATGATTATAATCTTTTATTCAATTGATTCTTTATTTGCAAGAGGAAGTCTTTCTTTTGCTGTTATGCTAGATTTCTATTTTATCAGAAATGAATACTGCCACTCCTGCTTGTTCTTGAATGACACTGTGGTGGTGGTGGTAGTGTGTTATGGAGTTGTTTTTGACTCATAGAAAGCCTGCATAGGGTTTCTGAGGCTGTAAATCTTTATGGGAGCAAGAAGCCTAATCTTCCGCCTGCAGAATGGCTGGTAGTTTCAAACTGTTGACCTTGAGGTTAGCAGCCTGACTTGTAACCACTACGTTACCAGATCTTGATTCCCATTAGCTTGATATAATTCATTCCATTCTTTGATTTTTAATCTCTTTTTGTCTTTTTGTACGAGGTGTGTCTCTTACAGACAGAATATTGAAGGTTACTGTTTGCTTATGTATTCTTGCTCTCTGTCTCTTTACTGCTGCATTCAATCCACTGACATTCAGCATAATCATCAATGCATATAAATTGATTGCTGTCATTTTGCTGTGCCTTTCTTTTTGTGATGCTGCAGTTTTATTTGTTTCACCTAATTTTCTGTGCTAAGTCCATTTTATTTGTGTATTTTTTGTAAAGTTCATCATTGCTGTTGATTTAATGTTTACTAAATCTTTATGGGTTTTATGTTTCTTGACTTCTTGTGAAGGCATATTAATCTTCTTTGAGGTTACCTTGTAATTTATTAATTTGTTCCCCAGTTTAGAACAGTTTATTTTATCTTGAACTCTACTGGACTTCCTCGACATTTGGAAGCTCTGTTACTACAACTTTTCCTCTTTTTGCTTTGTGTTTGTCTTCATTATAAAGTGAGATCTCTGGTTCCCTATTTTCAGTCTGTAGGTTTGATTTATTTGGATATTTTTGCCTATAAATTGAGTTCAGTTGGTGTTGCTGTATATATCAATTTCAGTTTGTAGTCTGTTGTTGCTGGTTCTCAGTCCAAAGAACACCCTTTAATATTTTTTGTAAAGTTTGTCTGTTTGTAAAGTTTGTCTGGTGTTTTACAAATTCCTTTAATTTATATTTTCTGAAAATGTTCTAATTTTGCCTTTGTATTTCAGGGACGGTTTTGTTGGGTATGATTCTGATTTGGCAATTTTTTTTCTTTCCGAATTTTGAATATGTCTTCCCATTGCCTTATTGCCTGCATGGTTTCTGCTGAAAAATTAGAGCTTACTTTTATTGGTTCTTCTTTGTAGGTAACTTTTTGTATTTCCCAATCTGCTCTCA
>NW_006408600.1:3246908-3248138 GCF_000296735.1 Chrysochloris asiatica | reverse complement strand
TCTTCATATTTAGATTTGCTTTAGCATCTCTATGCTGGAGAGCAAGTTTCAGTGTCTCTTCTGACATCCATTTTGACCTTTTCCTTTTTTCTTGTCTTCTCAATGACTTTTTGCTTTCTTCATCTTTGATGTTCTTGATGTCATCCCACAACCCTTCTGGTCTTCGGTCTTTGTGTTTAATGTATTAAATCTGTTCTTCAGATGATCTCTAAATTCAGGTGGGGTATATTCAAGGTCATGTTTTGGCTCTCGTGGATTTGTTTTCATTTTCTTCAGCTTCAGTTTTTAATTTGCATATGAGCAATTGATGGTCTGTTCCACAGTCTGCCCCTTGCCTTGTTTTCACTGATGATTTGGAGCTTTTCCATCGTCTGTTTCTGCAGATGTAGTCAATTTTATTTCTATGTATTCCATATGGTGAGATCCATGTGTATAGTCGTCTCTTATGCTTTCTAAAGAAGGCATTTGAAATGAACAAACCATTGGTTTTGCAGAATTCTATCATGTGATCTCCAGTATCATTTCTATCACCAAGGCCATATTTTCCAACTACTGATCCTTCATCTTGCTCCACACCTTTGCATTCCTATCACTAGTAATGATCAATACATCCAGATTGCATGTTTGATCAATTTCAGATTGAAGACATTTGTAGAATTCTTCTATTTTGTCCTCACTGGCTTTACTAGTTGGTGCATAAATTTGAATAATAGTGGTATTAACTGGTCTTCCCTGTTGTTGTTGTTAGGTGCCATTGAGTTGGAACTGACTCATAGTGACCCTATGCACAGCAGAACGAAATAATGTCCAATCCTGTGCCAACCTCACTACTGTTGCCACACTTGATTCCATAGATGCTGCCACCTGGCCAATCCATCTTGTTGGGGGTCATCCTCTTTTTCTCTGACCCTTCATCTTACCAAGTACGATATCCTTCTCTAGCAACTGTTCCCTCCTGACAATATGTCCAAAATATGAGAGATGGAGTTTGGCCATCTTGGTCTCTACAGAGCACTCTGGCTGCAATTCTTCCAAAACAGATCTATTGGTTCTTTTGGCAGCCCATGGCACTTTTAGTATTCTACTCCAACACCATAATTCAAAGGCATCAATTCTTCTACGATCTTCCTTATTCACTGTCCAGCTTTCACATGCATGTGAGGTTATTGAAAATACTATGGCTTTGGTCAGGTGCACCTTATTCCTCAAGCTGACATCTTTGCTCTTCAA
>NW_006408600.1:3241729-3243452 GCF_000296735.1 Chrysochloris asiatica | reverse complement strand
GCAGGGAACAGTGAGAAAAAGAATGCAGTAACCATAAACAGTAAAGAGAGATAAAAAACAATAACAACCATGGAAGTGAAAAATAAGAGAGACCAGAAAAAGAAAATAAAAGCATTTAATACAATTAGGGATTGTTGTTGTTAGGTGCCATTGAATCAGTACTGAGTAATGGCGATCTTATGCACAACAAAGCAAAGTACTGTCCATTCTTGTCCCAATCTCACAGTTGCTACATTTGAGCCCATTGCTGCTCCCACTGTGTCAGTCCATCTCACTGGAGGTGTTCCTTTTTTTTCCTAACCCTTCACTTTACCACTTTACCAAGCATGCTGTTCTTATCCATCCTGATAATATGTCTAAAGTATGAGAAACTAAGTCTGGTCATCCTGACTTCTAAGGAGCATTCCAGTTGTGTTTCTTCAAACACATAGGTGTTTGTTCTTCTGGTATTCCATGGTACCTTTAATATCCAGCAAGATAACTCAAATGCACCAATCTGTCTATGGTTTTCCTTATTAATTGTCCAACTTTCACATACATATGAAGCTATTGAAAATATCATGGTTTGGATCAGGCACACCTTAGTCTTCAAACTGACATCTTTGCTCTTGAACACTTTAAAGTGGTGTTGTACAGCAGATTTTCTGTATTAAAAGATAATGAGACCACAGAGTAGTAAAGAAAAATCAAGGTCAAAAGAAAAGAAAGAAGAAGCAGCAGGGTGGGAGGTAAGGTGGTACAGAATGGGTGGAGAAAGAGAAGAAAAGAAGAAAAAAAAAATGAAAAGAGATGATAAGGGTAAAAAGCAAGGAAAGGAAAAGAGAGAGTATACTAGAAGAAAGTAAAAATAAACAAAAACATTGAAAGAAAAAGACCAGGGAAGGTGCCAGAACCAGAAAGGAGAAAACTCTGGGGGTTCCTACCAGTCAAGGACCTCATGTGACACATGGGCAAGGTATGAGATTGTGGCACTCCCAGACCAAGATGCAGTTCCTATAGACCTAGGTGCTGTCTGTTCAGGGTACCCAATCTGGAAGTAGTTCATATCGACCTCAATGTAGCTAGGATCAGGGTCTTTCCATCCCACAGGACAGGCAGGAGCAAGAGTTCCAACTAGTTCAGAGTTAGCCAGAAATGAGTCTTCAGGCCTGTAGCAGGCATCACCTGAATCCAGATGTCAGGTGTTGGGGTAGATATCACCCAACTCATTTTGATGCAGCTCACAACTGCCTGGCTCACCACCATGCAACTTTGACAATCTGTAGAACAGATGTTTCAGTGAGGGTATATTTGGTTGGGGGTTGGCCATACTCTGGACACCAGACACCAGGATGTGAGGGAAACAATACAAAAACTATCCCTTTATCACCATGAGTCACTGATATACCTCTGCACTATCAAGTCACTGTCTTGTCTCTAAAGCCACTCACAAAAATTTAAGATGGATGTGTCATGTCTTTGTTGTTGTTAGGTACCATCGAGTCAGTACTGACTCATAGCGACTTTATGCACAGCAGAACGAAACACTGCCCGATCCTGGGCCAACCTCATTACTGTTGCCACGCTTGAGTCCATTGATGTTGCCACTTGGCCAATCCATCTTGCTGGGGGTTTTCCTCTTTTACTCTGACCCTCCACCTTACCTAACATGATATCCTTCTCCAGTGACTGTTTGCTCCTGACAATATGTCTGAAGTATGAGAGACAAAGTTTAGCCATCTGG
>NW_006408600.1:3240055-3240769 GCF_000296735.1 Chrysochloris asiatica | reverse complement strand
ACACACTTGAAAGCCTTTGTGTAGTCAATAAAACACAGGTAAACATCTTTCTGATATTCTCTGCTTTCAGCCAAGATCCATCAGACATCAGCAATGATATTGCTTGTTCCACGGCCTTTAAAAGTGTTTAGAAGAAAATCAACACAGAGGAGGGATTTAATATGATTGATTTGGTGGTCATGTGAAGAATAGATTTGAATACCAAGAGATAGGAAGCAAAAAAAAACAATCAGGAGACTAATCAGGTTGTCCCTAATGATCAACTGCAAGGTTTGGAAAAGCAAAAGAGAGGTCATTTCATAGGAAGAATTGAATTGGTTTGGCATTTGATTAACAGAGAGATTCATAGTAGATAAAGGATTTAAAGAGAGGGTCAAGAGTTTTTGCCTGAATAATTGATAGATATAAGACGTATTGCCAAAAGACCAAAAGGAAGTCAGTAAGAATTCTGGTTTGAATCAGAATAGAAATAACAGCACCAATGATAACTGCTACTATTTTTTGAGCACTATTAGTATGCCAAGACTAAAACTTTTATTAGCATAATCTAATTTTACTGTCACAAGAGCTCTGTGTAATATGTTGCATTTTACTGGTGAGGAAATTGGGTTTGGAGTTGTTGTATTTGTTGGGTCTCCTTCAGTAGGTTCCAACTCATAGTGATCCTACACACAACAGAATGAAACCCTGTCTGGTCCTGCACCAGCTTCACAG
>NW_006408600.1:3236851-3237820 GCF_000296735.1 Chrysochloris asiatica | reverse complement strand
AAAGAGGAAGACCCCCAGCAAGATGGACTGGCAAAGTGGCAGCATCAATGGGCTCAAGCATGGCAACAATTGTGAGGTTGGCTCAAGACTGGGCAGTGTTTCATTGTGTTGTGCATAGGGTTGCTATGAGTTGGTGCCAACTCGATGGTACCTAGTAACAACAACAACTTAATTTTGGTGAATTTATCAAAAAAATTGGTAGAACATTATTAACAAAACTCTAGGCTTAGTTTAGCATTCCCTTGGTTTTTGTTTGTTTGCTTTTTCACTATTATCTTTTTCTCTTTTAAGATTGAATTCACTTGTCCTGTCTCTTTAGTCTCCTGCTATCTATGACAGTTTCTCAATCTTGTTTCTCATAATCTTGACACATTTGTAGAGTACTAATCAGGTACTCTGATAGGGAATTTTGTAGGATGGTCCCCCAGTTTGGGTTTGTCTTATGCTTTCTCTCAATTGGATGGAGTTATGAAATTGCAGGAGTAGCATAACAGAGATGAACTCATCTTTTCTCATTTTCAGGGGTATGCCTTTACACTCCATTTTATCAGGCAAATTGTCTTTCTTTCAAAGTATGAGAGATGACATTTCACCAATCTTTTATCCAAGGAGCATTTAGGTTATACTTCTTACAAAATTGACCCGTTTGTTCTTCTGGCAACCTGTGGTTCTTTCAATATTTTTCTCTAATATCATAATTCAAATGCATCAATTCTTCTTTGGTCTTCCTTATTCACACACATATGTTGTTGTTGTTGTTGTTGTTAGGTGCCATCAAGGTGGTACCGACTCATAGTGACGCTTTGCACAACAGAACAAAACACTGCCCGGTCCTGAGCTAACCTCACAATTGTTGCCACACTTGAGCCTATTGATGCTGCCATACTGCCAATCCATCTTGCTGAGGGTCTTCCTCTTTTTCTCTGACCTTCCACCTTACCAATCATGATATCCTTTTCCAGCAACTGG
>NW_006408600.1:3229029-3236097 GCF_000296735.1 Chrysochloris asiatica | reverse complement strand
TGTCTGGAATACTCATAATTCTCAACGTTGTCCATAGCTTTTTATTATCCACACAATCAAAAGCCTTTGTGTAGCCAATAAGGCACAGGTAAACACGCATATGAGATAGTTGAAACTATTATTGCTTGTATAAGGCACACTTTAGTCCTCAAACTGATGTCTTTGCTGTTAACCACTTTAAAGAGGTCTTGTATAGCAGATTTGCCTAATGTAAACACATCGTTTGATTTCTTAACTGCTGCTTCGATGAGTTGATTGTGGATCCAAGCAAAATGAAGTCTTCAACAATTTCAATATTTTATTCATTTATCATGTTCCAGTTGTGAAGATTTTTGTTGTCTTTACATTGAGGTACAATTCCTAATGAAGGCTGTAATCTTTGATGTTTGTCAATAAGTATTTTAAGTCATCTTTGCTTTCAACAAGCAAGGTTGTATCATCTGCGTATTGTAGGTTATTGATGAGTCTTCCCCGAATCCTGATGCCCTGTTCTTATTAATATAACCCAACTTATCGTATTAATTGCTCACCATACAGACTGAATATGTATGGTAAAAGGATATAGCACTAGCACACATATTTCCTGATTTTAAACAGTTCAGTGCTCTCTTGTTCTTTTTGGATGACTGCCTTTTGTTCTATTTACAGGTTCCTCATGAGCACAATCAAGTGTGCTGGAATACCCATTTTTTGCAATTCTATCCATAGCTTGTCGTGATCCACACAGTCAAAACCCTTTACATAACCAATAAATCACAAGTAAACATCTTTCCATATTGCCTACTGTCAGACAAGATCCTTCTGATGCCAACAATGATGCCCCTAGTTCCACCTCCTCTTCTGAATTCAACTTTAATTTCTTGCAGTTCCCTGTTGATGTACTGTTACAGCTGTTTTTGAATTATCTTCAGCAAATTATATTTGCAGGTGATATTAATGATATTGTTTGATGATTTTCACATACTATTGGGATGTCTCTCCTTGGAATGGCAAAATTATGAGTCTCTTCCAATCAGTGTGTTAGGTAGCTGTCTTCCAAATTTCTTGGAATAAATTATTGAGTGCCTCCAGTGCTGCATCAGTTTGTTGGAAGATTTCAATTTATATCCTGCCAATAGCTTTGTTTTTCTCCAATGCCTTCAGTGCAGCTTGGATTGTTTTCCTTCAGTATCATTGGTTCTTGATCATTTGCTACCTCTTGAAATGGTTGAAAATTGGCCATTTCCTTTTGATATAGTGACTCTGTATATACCTACCATCTTCTTTTGATGCTTTCTGCATCATTCAATATTTTCCCCATGATTTTGATGTTGCTCAGTGCCATCAAGTCAGTTCCACCTCAGAGCGACACAGTATAAGGTTTCCAATGGCCATGTTTTCCAACTACTGATCCTTCCTTTTTGTTTCCAAACTTTGCATTTCAATAACCAGTATCTTGATTTCATATTTGATCAATTTCAGACAGAAGTTGATAGAGTTCTTCAAGTTCATCATCACTGACTTTAGTAATTGGTGTGTAAATTTGAATAATAGTGGTATTAACTGGTCTTCCTTGTAGGCATATAGATAATATCCTATCACAGACAGCATTGTTCTTCAAAATGAATTTTGAAATGTTCTTTTTGGTGACAAATGCTGCACCATTCCTCTTGCATTTATTGTTTCTTGCAAAGTAAACCATCTGATTGCTAGATTCAAAATGACCAACACCAGTCCACATCAACTCATTAATATCTAGGGTATCAATATTTATGCATTCCATTTCATTTTTGACAACTTTCAATTTTCTTAAATTCATTCTTTGTACTGATTATTAATGGAGGTTTAGCTGTTTCTCTGCATTTTAAATGATACCTCATCAGTCAAGGAAGGTCCCATAAGCTTTACTCCATTTGTGTCATCACTGTCTAGTGTACTTTGAGGAGGCAGCTCTTTCCCAGATTTAGTAGGGTTCATTTACTGGTACTGTATCTGACAATTTTTCATTGCTACCCATAAGGTTTTCAGTGGCTAGACATTCAGAAGTAATTGGACTATCCTTCTTCCTAGTCTGTCTTAGTGTGGAAATTTCTGTCCACCATTGGTGACTCTGCTCAGTGTTGAAACCTGTCCACCATTGGTGACCCTGCTGGTATTCAAAATACCAGTGGCATAGTTTCCAGCATCATAACAACATGCAAGTCACGACAGTATGACAAACTGATGGTTGAGTGCATGGGGGTGGGCAGAAAAATTAAATAAATTACAGAAGATTTTACAATCTGTAAATAGTGGAAATTAGATCAAGTATTATTTTGACCAATGCCAACACATATATTTCTACCTCTGAAGACAGTAAGTTCTGTTTTTGTTATTGATGTAAAGTGTGTGGTCAAGTTGGTTTTGATTCATAGTGACCTTATATAGAGTTTCTGAGGAATTGCTGGTGAGTTTGAACCACCGATGTTGTGATTCAAACTGACCTTATCTTACAATGCCACACCAGGACATCATGGTTCTGTTTTAGACATGTTGAATTTAAAGTCTTATTGAATATACATCATCCTTTCCAAATGGCAGAAAAGCTAATGATGGGAGTATGAGTTTTGCACATTTTTGTCTTTTGCTTTTGTGTGTGATTAAATCACACTATATGTGGACATATGTGGAGTCCTGGTGTGGTTCTGTAGGATAAGCTCCAGGCTACTACTCAAGGTTGCCAGTTCAAACTCACCAGCCGCTTCTTAGAAATCTGACATAAATTTACTATGAGTTGGAACTGACTCAGCAGCCCTTCACAAACAAAAACAAAAGATGTAGACAACAGTGGCTCTAAGTTATAGTTATATATCTCCTTGTCTGCAAACATTTCAACTTGGGTCATCTCCAATTTATCACTTCCATAAGTGAATTTAAATGAATATTAAAGCTGAATGTATGGCTGATGATATGTTTTTGTGTTTTACATTATCTGAAAGACTAGGAAGTATGTTTATTTTTAGAGAAAAATGAAGTAAATACTAGGCCAAATATTTGCTTTGTAACAAGCAAGTCCTATCTAAAATTAAAAATGTGTTTATAATTAATTTATAGTTCAATTATAATCACCTTGTGTTATTTTTACTTGAGTGATATAGGAAGTTTACTATTCATCCTATTAACTTTTGGAAAATCATGAAATAATTTATTAAAATTACTTATGAATTCCTTTCTGAGTCTGGTTGGCAAGCAAATTTTGAGGTCATAAAATTTATCATTTCCCTATTACTAGTATGCCAAGACTGATGGAAGTGAGTTGTCTCTCCCATTTGATTGCTTGTTCTGTAACTAATTACGTTGCAAAGGCAGCTTCTATTTGGTTTTAGATTAAGACTATGCATGTAAGTAAATACAAGATGTTTTTGACAGTGCAGAAGCATGCCTTTCATAGAATGATGATAGAATCTGAAACACAATTTGTTACAACTTCAGTGGGGAGACCATTGTTCCTACATCCTAAGAGTCAGTTTGGAGAGTGATTATAAGCAAGGTGCTGGAGTCAGTATGTATGAGTCTGAAATGTAGATCCATCACAGTGACTGTGCCTCTGGGAATCTAGTTCACTTGTCTATGCCTCAGTTTCTTCATCTAAAGAATACTATCTGCATTATAATAGTACTTAATCAGTACTGTTAGGGATTCAATAAAATAACCCATTTAAAACTCCTGGTCGCTTTTGATTCAGAAGCAACTTGTTTGTAGTGGGTCTGTATTTTTTGTGTTTATATATGTAGTTTTTTGTTGTTGTTGTTCGGAGCAGTGCCTGGAGTATTTTATAACTACTACTATTACTGTTGCTACTACTACTCATACTCCTATATTGGCCAAGTGGCAGCATCAATGGGCTCAAGGGTGGCAACAGTTGTGAGGTTGGCTCAGGATTGGGCAGTGTTTCATCCTGTTGTACATAGGGTTGCTATGAGTCAGTACCGACTCGATGGCACCTAACAGCAACAATATTCCTGTCGCTACTACTAATACTTCTGTGACAGCCAAGGTGACAATATATTCTTGTAGGATAGAATGCTAATAGAGTCACAAAAGCTTTGTGTTGCTTTTGTTGCTTCTTTGTTTGCTTTTGCAGAGAACCTCAAATGATCTTACTGGCAATTGTCTCAGGTAATTTGTCTATCTAAAACATCTGGGACAGTTAACCACTGTCTTTATCTCAATTCACTTTCTTCTATTGGCTCCTAAAATCCTGCACTCTCTTGACGTCCTCGCTGGATGCTTCCTCTCAGCCTCCAGGACCGATTCCTCCTCTTCTTCCTTAACTTTGAACATTGGCAAGCACCACCCCTCAAACTTTGATGCAAATACAAATAGAACCATCAAGGCAATAGGGGAAAGATTGTTAACCCCATAGTACTCAATCAATGAGGAATTGGGAAATGAACCTTCTCTAGACTAGGAGATAAATTCTTTGGAAACTGGCCATGCAGCATGTCTGCCCATGTTTTCTGGGTTTGGCACCCAATTTTGCAAAATCAAATAAAAAGCCTCACTTCCCCCTGCCCCCAAAAACGTCATGAAGAAGACAAGAAAGACAGAAAAGACAAAAATGGATGTCAGAAGAGACTCTGAAAACTTGATTCCAGCATAGAGATGCTGAAGCAAATAGAAGAAATGAAGAAGTAAAACAGCTGAACAGAAAATTTCAAAGAGCAGTTCAAGAAGACAGTCAAATATTATAACGAAATGTGCAAAGACTTGAAGTTAGAATAACAAAAGCAAAGAATACAACATTTCCCAAACTGAACAAACTGAAGGAAAAAATTTAAGCTTCAACTATCAATATTGAAGGATTTTATGGGCAAAATATTGAATAATACAGAATGAATCAAAAGAATATGGAAGGAACACACAGTCATTATACCAAATAGAAATGGAGGATGGGCAACCATTTAAACAAATAGCATATGATCAAGAGCTAATGGCATCCAAAGAAGTCCAAATTGCACTGAAGGCATTGGCAAAGAACATGGCTCCAAGAATTGATGGAATGCAAATTGAATTCTTTCAACAAACTGAGGCAGCACTGGAGGTACTCACTTATCTTTGCCAAGAAATTTGGAATGCAGATACATGGCTCACTAATTGGAATTGATCCATATACGCCCATTCCAAAGAGAGATGACCCAATGGAATGCAGAAATCATCAGACAATATTGTTAATATCATATATACAAGTAAAATTTTGCTGAAGACATTTTAAAAAATGGCTGAGGCAATACACTGACAGGGAACCACCACGGGTTCAAGCCAGAGTCAAAAGAAGATGTAGAATGAGGGCTATCTCTGCTGGTGTCAAATGGATCTTGTCTGAAAGCAGAGAATACCAGAAAGATGTTTACCTGTGCTTTATTAACTTTGTAAATGTGGATAAATTGTGGAAAATGGGTTTGTGGGGTACTTAATTACATTTATGAAGAATCTGTACATAGACCAAGAGCAGCAGTTGGAATAGAACAAGGTGACATTGATGGCTTAAAATTAGGAAAAGTGCTGCCAGGAGTGGATTTTTTCACTATACTTATTCAATCTGTATGCTGAGCAAATAATCTGAAGAGCTGGATCATATGCATAAGAACATGATGTCAGGATTGGAGGAAGACTCATTAACTATCTATGATATGCACTTGATACAACCTTGCTTGTTGAAAGCAGAGATGATTTAAAATACTTAACAGAAAGCTGGAAATAGAAATACCATATGATCCAGCAATTCCTCTACTTGGTATATATCCACAAGAAATATGAGCCATAATACAAGTAGATAGATGCACACCAATGTTCATAGCAGCACTATTCACAAAAGCAAAAAGATGGAAACAGCCTAAGCGTTCACCAATGGAAGAATGGATAAACAAACTTTAGTACCTCTACACAATGGAATATTATGCTACCTTGAAGAATAACAAGGAAGCTGCAAGCCACCTTCAAAGAAAGATCAGCAGGAAAAACCCAAAATAAAAATGGCAGTATGACTGGCTACTACAAGAATAAGCAAGTTGTTTTCCAGGAATCCATCAAAGCAAGCAATCAAGTTCCTTCAGGACAAACCCCCCTCTAAGACTGAAACTCAAAGGGAACATAGGAGCAGGCATGTAAGGTTGCTAATGACCATATTGGTCTACTGGTGAGTGGAAGAGGGGGAAAGGCAGCAATGAAGATATAGGCTGAGTTCATTCCATAAACGTCCATTGACCTGGAGATGAGAGAGAGAGGAGGAAGGGCTGGTTGGTCAAAAGTGTGGTGAGACTGGGGGGCACTTGGGCCTTTGGACAGGGAATAGCCACAGAGGGCTATAGCTGAGAATGAAGCATCCAGCTGATGTGAAATGGGGGAGATAGATGCACAGTAACACTCAAGCTTGCAGATAGTACCCATTTGACCTAGCCTCAATGTCTTGATAATCAGAACTGGACTAGGGAAAGATTAAAAAAAAGAACAAATCAATTTTTGATAAAGGAACCAATGGTAAATTGCTACAATTTTATGAACTTAACCTATATTCATGGAGATAGTAACTAAATATAAACAGAGGGAAGGAGTCTTTATATCAAGTGTCAATGCTATCCCCTCTGTACACAGGGTAGATAGGGATGAGCAACTTAGACATTGGCTACCTAAAATGAGGGGGTAATAAAGGCATGAAGTGACTGGCTTGCAAGGTTTCAAGGGGGAATTTAGTTTAAGATTGTGTGTGGGGAAAAAGAGCCTCCACTGAATAGTTTTCATGTTTTCTAGATGGGTCTGGTTAAAAGAGATGGGGATAAGATTCTTATGATTCAGTAGTGAGTAATTGCTATCATGACTAATTGTGACTGTCACAATTGTAAAGGTGTGTTTTATTACAAAAATGGTAGAGTAGGTAATATTATAGTCCAGAAACAAAGTATCCTAAGATCATCAAGGGAGAAGAGCACAAGCAGAATGCAATACCTTATCCAGAGAAGCCGTGACACCAGAGATAGAGACAGAGTTAGGGTCATAGAAAGAGGAAGCAGATGAGGACTCTAGATTCATGGGAAGAGAGGGACTAAGTGA
>NW_006408600.1:3227196-3228464 GCF_000296735.1 Chrysochloris asiatica | reverse complement strand
TGTTGTTATTTTTAAGTGCCATAGAGTCGATTCTGACTCATAATGACCCTGTACAGGGTTTCCAAAGAGCAGCTGGTGAGCTTGAAATGCCAACCTTGCAGTTCAAATGGTTTTCCAGTCTGATGCATTAACCCACAGCACCACACAATATAAAGAAAAGACTGAAGCTGTTAAAAACTTCATTTTGCTTGGATCCACTCATGGAAGCAGCAGTCAAGAAATCAAAATATATATCACATGGGACAAATCTTCTGTGCAAGAAATCTTTAAATTGTTCAAAAACAAAGATGTCAATTTGATATAAGCCATGGAATTTTCAATAGCTTCACATGCATGTGAAATTTGGATAGGGAATAAGAAAGACTGTGGAAAAACTGATGCATTTCAGTTACAATGTTGAAGAAGAATATCAAAATTATAATGGACTACCAGATATTTTTACTATTTTTCTCCAACACCATAACCGGGGGTGCTAGCAACAATGCATCTGTGAATTTGTCATACTGTGGTGGCTTGTGTGTTGCTGTTATTCTGGAAGTATGCAACAGATATTTTAAATACCAGCAGGGTCACCAACTGTGCACATGTTTCAGCTGAGCTTCCAGACAAAGACAGACTAGGAAGAAGGAGAGATAAAATGCTTCCAAATATTTACTCACTGAAAACCTTATGAATAGCAGTGGAACACTGTCATAACCAGATTAATGAATGCTGACATATGAATATTGTCAGATATAATTCAGGAAGATGAGCTTCTCAAGTTGGAAGGCACTCAAAATGCGATTGGGTAAGAGCTGCCTCCTCAAAGTAGAATTGACCATGATGATGCAAATTGCATAAAGTCCTCAGAGCCTTCATTTGCTAAGCTCATTTGCTCTCAAATGATGAGAAAGAGCTGTAAACATCCATTAATAATTGGAACATGAAATGTATGAAATATGAATCTAGGAAAATTGGTAACTGCCAAAATTAAATGGAGACTTCCAGTTTGGTGGTGGCAGAGCAGTCAGGTAAGACAGGCTCTGTGGGGAAGGGGCTGAAAACCTAGAGACACTGATTTCATGGAACATCACTAGAGCTCTGGATCTAGCATAAGGGTCAGGGTGTCAGTTTCCCACGACTGCAAGTGGAAAAATCCCAGTACCAAGGAAAATATTGTGATTAGAATTTGATCAAGACACGGGACTCCTTCTGTGGCTATCCCTCCAGGGTGGAGGTCAGAGGGCAGGGCTACAGCCAGAACGGCACAGGGAGCCAGTGCTAAAAGA
>NW_006408600.1:3221608-3222821 GCF_000296735.1 Chrysochloris asiatica | reverse complement strand
AAGTAAGCTGTTGGCCCGGGAGCCATCAAGGCAAGTGGTCGAGTTCCCTCAGAGCAAACTCCCTTCCAAGACTAAGACTCAAGGGGAATACATGAGCAGGCATGCGGACCACATTGGTCACCAACTATGGGAAGATGGAGAAAAAACAGCAAAGAAGTTGGGATCTAAGTCTGACCACATTCAATAGACTCCTGTGAACCCTGGTGGAGACCTGGATGGCCAGCAGTTATGGCATGGCCCAGGGACTCCTGGGCCCAGAGGCAGTGACATGGTCACAGAGCACTAGAGTGGAGAGTGAAATATCCAGCTGGTATGAAGTGAGGGGAGATGCACAAGAACACCCATACTTGCATATAGTACCCACTTGACTTGGCTTCGATGGCTGGATGATCAGAACTTGACTAGAAGAAGAAAAAGGAGGGAAGAAAAAAAAAAAAAAAAAGAGTAACCCAGTACAATTTGATTAACTTTACTTATATGTGTGGATGTAGTAGCTCAAAAAAGGGACAAATCTTTATAGCAATGATCATTCCCACCCCCTCAGTACAAAGGGTTGACGGGGATGGGCAGCTAAGACATTGGCTACCCAAAAGGGGGGGTCTATAAAGGCAAGAAGTGACTGGCTTACAAGCTTTCAAGAGGGTGGCCTAGTTCCAGACAGGGCAGGGGTAGGTAGAAACTTTGCTGAATGATTTCCAATCTGTTGGGACCAAGCTGGTGAAAGGAAATGGGGATAAGACTGTTGTGATACAATAGTATATAATTGCCATTAGGACTGACTGTGAGTGTTGGAAATGTAGAGGTAGATGTTTTTTGACAAAAGGAGAGGAGTGATTGATTTTGCAGCCCAGGAGCAGAAGTCCCTGTGATCATCAAGTGAGATGAGAGGAGAGCGTGACCCTACCCAGAGAAGCAGTGATGCCAGGGATGGAGACAGACAATGACATGGACAGATGGAGCAGCTGGGAACACTGGACTCAGGGAATGATAGGGGCTGTGTGCTGAGGGCAGGGGCCTTTTTAATATTGAATGCTGCAGAAAGCATCAAAAGAAGATGGAAGGAATACACTAAGTCACTGTACCAAAAAGAAATGGTCAACGTTCAACCATTTCAAGAGGTAGCATACGATCTACAGCCGATGATATTAAGGGAAGAAATCCAAGGTGCATTGAAGTTATTGGCAAAGAACAAGCCACCAGGATTTGATGGAAT
>NW_006408600.1:3217777-3219183 GCF_000296735.1 Chrysochloris asiatica | reverse complement strand
GACATAAAATAAAATTATACACATGGAAATCACCAGGTGAATACACAGGTCAGGTTAAAGATGAAGAAAATTAAAAGAAGTCAACAAGAGCCAAAATATGACCTTAAACACATCCTACCTGAATGCAGACATCATCTCTAGAACATACTTGTTGCATTAGACATAATGACTGAAAACCAGAAAAATTGTGGGATGACATCAAGAACATACAGGAAGAAAGGTAATTAAGAAGACAAGGAAGAAAGAAATACCAAAATTAATGTCAGAAGAGACTGAAACTTGCTCTCCAGTGCAGAGATGCTAAAGTAAATATAAGAAATGAGGAAGTAAAAGAATTGAACAGAAAATTTCAAAAGGCAACTCAAAGAGGCAAAGTCAAATACTATAATGAAATGTGCAAAGATCTGGAGTTAGAAAACTGAAAGGGAAGATCAGGTTCAGCATTTTTAAGCTGAAAGAACTGAAGAAAAAATTCAAACCTTGACTTGTAATGCTTGTAGTACTGAATACTTTGAGCAAAATATTGGATGATGAAGAAAGCATCAAAAGCATATGGAGGAGTCCACAGAGTCACAGTACAGAAAAGAAATGATTAATCTTCAACTATTTCAAGAGGTATAATATGATAAAGATCCAATGTACTGAAGGGAGAAGTCCAAAGTTCACTACCTGCGTTAACAAAGAACAAGATTCCAGGCATTGATAGAATACAAATTGAAATCTTTCAACAAATTGATATAGCACTGGAGTCACTCATTCATCTATTGCAAGAAATATGAAAGCCTGCTACCTGGTCACCTGATTGAAAAAGGTTCATATTTGTGCCCATTCCAAAGAAAGCTGACCTAACAGAATATGGAAATCATTGGAAAATATCATTAATTTCACTTGCAAGTAAAATTTTGCTTAAGATAATTTTTTAAATGGCTGCAGCAGCACATTGACAGGGGTTCAAGCCAGATTCAGAATAGGACATGGAGCAAGGTATATCATTGTGGACATCAGAGGAATCTTGTCTGAAAACAGAATACAAGAAAGACATTTACCTGTGCTTTATTGACTGTGTAAAGACTTTTGAGTATGTTGATCATGACAAGCTATGTACAGCATTTCAGAGAATGAGTATTTTGGAACACTCAATTGTGCTCATAAGGAATCTATACATAGACCAAACACAACAAGGGTACACTGGATTGTTTAAATAAGGAAAGGTGTATGCCATAGTTATAGTTTTTCACTGTACTTTTTCAATCTGTATGTTGAGCAATCAATCTGAAAAGTAGGATAATATGAAGAAGAACATGGCATCAGGATTGGAGGAAGAGTATGCAGATGATACAACCACACTATATGAAAGTGAAAAGGGTTTGAAATACTTACTTATGAAAATAAAAGTCTTCAGTTGG
>NW_006408600.1:3208530-3216475 GCF_000296735.1 Chrysochloris asiatica | reverse complement strand
CTATTGCATTAGGCAAATCTGCTGCACGAGTCTTTGAAGTGTCAAAGAGCAAATATGTCAGTTGAGGACTAAAGTGCATCTGCCCCAAGTGATGGTATTTTCAATAGCCTCTATGTACGTGAAAGTTGGACGATTCATAAAGAAGACTGTAGAAAAATTGGTGCATTTGACTTATTTTGTTGGAATATTAAAGGAATATGGAATGCCAGAAGAACAAACAAATGTATGTTTGAAGAAGTACAACTAGAATGCTCCTTAGAAGCCAAGATGGCAAGGCTTCATCTCTTATACTTTGGACATTTTAACAAGAGGAATCAGTACCTGTAGAACAACATAATGCTTGGTAAAGTGGAGGGTCAGCAAAAAATAGGGAGACACCTAACTTGATGGCAGCAACAATGAGCTCAAGTCCCCCAGCAATTGTGTGCATGATGCTTGACCATTCTGTTGTGCATCAGGTGGCTATGGGCCAGAACCAACTTGATGGCACACTACAACTATATGTGTGTGTTTGACAGATAATTTTTTGTTTGCTGCAAATATATCCTTGAATGTGGTGGAAAATTTATGGGAGGAAATTATGAAAACTTCTTAGATACAACCAAATACCTTGTGAGAATGGGTTGCTGGGCACTGTATCTCAGGATCTTAGTTTCAGAGACACTAAGGTCCACAGAGACAATGTTCTACATCTTACATTGGTGACTAGAAATCATTATCTTAAAAGCTCATGAGACGCCATTTAAGGTGCAACTATTGGTCAATCCCTATCTGAAGGAATGTAGAATAATGAAAGTGAAAGACACATGGAACCAGTTAGTCCAGTAGTTTAATGAACCATGGGCATATCAGTTTCCACTTTCCTGAGACCAGAAGACATAGATGGTGTTCAGCTACTATTAACTGCTTTGAAACAGATCACCTTAGAAGGTCCTGGATAGAGTGGAAGAAAACAAAGTGAATCTCAAAATCATAAAAGATACCAGGCTCATTGGTCAAATAGAGACTGGTGGAACTCCCAATACTGTGATCATCAGTTACTTTTCATTTTTGGAAATGAACTCCTCACCATGACTTACTTTTGAACCAAACAGCAAACATATCTATAAGGGGAACAGGAATCCTGGTGTGGTACTGTCTGCTAATTGCAATGTTGATAGTTCCAATCCACCATCCACTCCTCAGAAACCTTATACAGGGTTGCTATGAGTTGGAATTGCCTGTTCTGCACTTAACAACAACAACTACCACACAAAGGGAACAATTACACTAATGAGATACACACACTTTAAAATAATCAGTCAATCATTTGAGATAAAATGGCAGCATTTACTCAATAACAATGAATAAGGAAGACTGTAGGAGAATTGATGCTTTTGAGTTATGGTGTTGGAGGAGAATATTGAAAGTGCCATGGACTGCCAAAAGAACCAACAGATATGTGTTGGAAGAAATGCAGCCAAAGTGCTCCTTAGAGGTCAGGATGGCCAAACTTCATCTCTCATACTTCAGACATATTGTCAGGAGGGACCCATCTCTGGAAAAGGATGTCATGTTTGGTAAGGTGGAGGAGGATCAGAGAAAAAGAGGAAGACCCCCAGCGAGATGGATTGGCAAAGTGGCAGCATCAATGGGCTCTAGCGTGGCAACAATAGTGAGGTTGGCCCAGGATCGGTCAGTGTTTTGTTCTGCTGTGCATAAGGTTGCTATGAGTCAGTACCAACTTGATGGCACCTAACAATAACAACAAACCCAATGACAAAGTTCAGAATGGTTAGGAAAGAAGGAGGAATGGGAACATGAACACAGGGAGGAAGTGAGATAAATGATGTAATCAATGAGATGAAACAAAATGTGTGTGAGTTGCTCAATGTAAAACTGATGATCTGCTCTGTAAACCTTCATCCAGTCCACAATAAAAAGGTCAAGAAAAAAAAAATTAATATTGTGAGTGTTTGGGGCTTTGTGGTATTTTTCTAGAAAGTTCCCTAAAGAATGAGTGTTTTACAGATAGTTTTGAAAAGATGTTAGGATGTAATTTGGCAGAAAGATGAATAAAGAAATTCCAGGAAATCAGAGTGATATGTTTGTTGGCTCAAAGTTGAGAGAAAACAAATAGTGTGTCTTCTAAGATAGCCATGTCTATGTAAATAAGAGAGACATTTTTCATTTATCCCTGAAAAAAACTAAGCACTTTCTTATTTGCTGTTGAGATTTCAATGCATCATTTGTCTGTCTATAAGATTCAATAATTGTGGTCTCTTAGACATTTGAACATTTTCCAAGAGAAATAAAGCATTTATACAAAACAGATGCATCCAATGTAAACTTCAATCATGATGTTCCTGTAGCCACAGTAAGATCACTACAAATATAAAAACCTATTCCTCAGATGAAGCCAGAAATTTAAAGATATTCTCCTTTTTCAGCCAAGATCCATCTAAAGTCAGCAATGCTATCCCTCATTCCATGTCCTTTTCTGAATCTGACTTCAATTTCTGAAAGCTCCCTATTGATGTACTGCTGCAATCAAGTTTGAAGTACTTTCAGCAAAATTTTATTTCATGTTATATTAATGATATTGTTCAGTAATTTTCACATTCAGATGAATAACCCTTCTTTGGCATGGGCACAGATATAGGCAAGTAAATGTCTTCTAAATTTCTTGACATAAGCAAGTGAGTACTTCCAGTTGTATCCATTTGCTGAAACATCTCAGTAGATATTTCATCAATTACTGGAGATTTGATTTTATCCAAGGCCTTCAGTGCAACTTGGATTTCTTCCTTTAATACCATTGGTTCTTGATCATATGCTGAAATGGCTATATGTCGACCACTTTTTTTTTTTTTTTTTTTGGTACAGTAACCCTTGGTATTCCTTCAATCTTCTTTTGACATTTTTCCATCATTCAATATTTTGCCCATTGAATCCTTTAATTTTGCAATGCAATGCTTGGTATTTTTTTTTTTCCATTCTTTCAATTTGAGAAATATCTTCCTTTTGGTTTTCTAACTCAAGGTGTTTGTTTTTGTAAGCCACCCTTTAAAATCTTCTGTTTAGCTCTTTTACTTCATCATTTCTTCCATTTATTTTAGATACTTTACATTCAAGCACAAGTTTCAGAGTCTTCTGATATTGACTTGATTTCTTGATTTCTATTTTCATGATCTTTTACTTTCTTCATGTATTATGTTTATGATGTCTTTACATAACTCGCCTTCAGTTCTTAGTGTTTAATTTGTCAGAGCTACTTTTTTTTTTAAAGTTTTTATTGTGAATTGGGTGATAGTTTACATAGGAGAACATCAGCTTTACATTCATCCTATCGTATTACATTACGTTTCATTGCAATGATTACAATTCCCTCCATGCATCATCATTCAACAGCATTTGCTTCTTTTCCTTCTGTGTTTGTTTGTTTATGTACACCAAAGCACTCAGGAATATATAACCATTTAAACAACCAAAGGGCACACCCTGCAAGTCCCCCCCCCCCATAAGCACACAGCTCCTCTCCCTCCCTGAGTCCAGAGTCCCCACCCGCTCTATCACTCTCTCTCCATGTCATCGTCTCTGCCTTCATCTCTGGCATTGTTGCTTTTCTGGATAGGGTCTTGCACTCCACTCTTCTCCCTTGAAGTTCCCAGTGTCCTCCACTCATAGACTGCAAGATCAACCACTCCCCTCCTTTTGTTACAAAACATCTACCTTTACATTTGCAACACTCACAATCAGTATTGATAGCAATTATTCACTATTGAACCACGAGAGTCTTATACCTCTCATCAGCCCTGTCCAGACAGGTTGGAAACCACTCAGTGGAGATTCTACCTTCCCCTGCACCATCTGGAACTAGGCTCCCTTTTGATAGCTTGTAAGCCAGTCACTTTGAAGCCTGCCCCACCTCATCATTTTGGGTAGCCAATGTCTAAGTTGCCTATCCCTGTCAACCCTGTGTACTGAGGGGGTGGGAATGCAGATCTATTCTTGAGAAAGTTTCCAAGTTCAGGTGGGATATACTCAAGTTTATATTTTGGCTCTTGTGAAGTTGTTTGCAGTTTCTTCAGTTTCAAATTGAACTTGTATATGAGCAATTGACCCCTGGCTTATTCTAGTGACCGCTGGCCTTGTTCTGACTGCTGATATTGAGCCCCTCCATCAACTCTTCCATGAGATGTAGTGCATTTGACTCGTATTTATTCCATCTGATGAGGTCCATGTGTGTAGTTGCCATTTATGTTGTTGAAAAAGGTATTTCCCATGAACAATCATCAGTTTTGTGAAATTCTATAATGTGATAATTGGCATTGTTTCTGTAACCAAGGCCATTGTCCAACTACTTATGGATCCTTGTTTGTGTCCAACGTGTGCATTTCAATCACTATTATTTATCAATACATATTGAGTGCATGTTTGATCATTTTCAAATGGCTGAAGTTGATACAAATCTTCAATTTCTTCATTTTTGCATTAGCTATTGGTGCATAAACCTGAATGACAGTTGTATTAACTGGTCTTCTGTGTAAGTGTGTGGTTTTAGCCTGTCACTAACAGCACTGTACTTCAGGATCAATCTTGAAATGTTCTTTTTTTATAATGTGATACTATTTCTTTTCAATTTGTCATTCTCAGCATAGTAAACCATGTGACAGTTAAATTAAAAATGGCCAATATGAGTCCATTTCAGCTCACAGAGGCATAGGATATTTATCTTTAAGTTTTCAATTTTATTTTAAAATGGAACATATCATTAGTGTCAGAAAACAGAACATATCATAAAAGTCAGAAAAAAGAAGACAAAAGAAAGAAAAAAACCACAAGGAATCACATGTAAATTGTTCATCTGAAAATGAAAGGGAAATAGTGACTATTTTATTGGCACTTATATTAAGCTTTCTGTTCCTTTTTTTCAATCTTAACTGACTTGATGCCAGATATCAAGGCCAGTAATTCTCTTGCTGAAAATCTGTTATTTATAATAGAGAAAAATCACTAATAATCTTTTAGAAATAATTCCAGACTCACAAACTCCTAGAGCATAGTTTCTAGTTAGGTAACTTTGCCACCTTCCTGAAAAATACCAACCACTTTCATTAGAAATTCAATGGGAAAATATTCAAGCTCTTTTAAATTAATTTGTACCGGGACTACTGGCTTGTTCTCCTTATTGGGCAATTTTAGGAAAATAATTTTTTCCCCCTTATAGTGAGGGTAGTTTATCAATAGAAGTGGTGAGTTTTCTGAAATATTTTACTCTATTAGTGAGGTGATGTGCCAGAACGAACTGGGAAGTTTCCATTTACTTTACTTCCACAAAACTCTTAAAAGAATACCAACTATGAAAAAGATCTTGTTGAGAAAGAAAGGAAGGAAGGAAGAGAGAGAGAGTGAGAGTAAGAGAGAGAGAGAAAGAGAAAGAGAGAGAGAGAATAAAAGGAAAGAATGAAGGAAGAAAGAAAAATGAAAGAAAGGGAGGAAGAGAGGGAGGAAGGAAGGCAGATTTTAGATATCTTTAAATTTTTATTCTCTTCTGTACCCTCACTAGAGCAAGTGAATAACAGTGATACCTCAGCATAAAACCCCAACACCACGCCTACAACTTTCAGGCTCCTCAGATGCTTGAGGTATACTTGCTCTCCATCATCATCATCAATGAATGTCTCCCTTAGTCTCCTCTTCCATTTTCTCATCTAAACTTATTTTCTTCCTTTCTTCCTCATTCCATTTTTCCTATAGGCCTTTCACTAGCACAAATCAAACAGTTTCCACATAGTCACTTGGGATTAGGATGTTTTCTGACCTTCGTAGAAATATCAGGACTCTTCTAAGTTCACAGTAAACACCCATGAATATTGTTATTGTTGTTAAGTGACTCTGTAGATGGTTTCCAAGGAGTGGATGGTGGGTTTGAACCTTCAATCTTTAGGTTAGCAATATAGTGTTTGATCATTTTCAAATGGCTGAAGTTGATAGAAATCTTATCCTAGAGTGCCACACTGGGACTCCTGAACATTAAGTTGCTCAATTATTGGGATAGCACTGTTATTTATTCTTATTTATTTCTGGTCCCCTTTGACTGTTCAATACTTTTATCCTGAGCCAGAATATACTGATACATTAACGCAGCCATTCCTGCATCTTCTAATGAAGCTGAGACACTCTAATAATTTTATAGTATTTCTATTTCTAGAATTTCTTAGTCATAATTTCCCTTTTTTCAAAAAGTAAAGGAAATGAAAATGGGGGGAGGGAAAAACACTGAATCCAAAATAAATCCCAATTTAATTGGAATCCTCAGGCTCATGAAATGAATTTGCACACCAGTCTTTGGGTTTCAGAAATGTAAAGAAGTAAACTCAATTCATGACTCCTCACATAGCATGTGTTGCAGTACTTAGTCATGGATGCCCAAGATCCACTTGAAGCAGGAGGCATTAGTCTTTAATTGTCTCTAAGCTAACTTTCATGACACTTTAATGTCATCCTTGTGTTTTCATATGTATTAAAATTTATAAAAACAAAGGCTCTTTTGTTTTCCTATCAGCTGGAAGAGAAGATCTGAATAATTTAGGAAGGCATGGTTTGTTTAACTGGAATAAGAAGGAAAACGGTCAAAGCTGAGATTGTTTAATTCTTTCCCTACAAGTAACTGCTGAATTACAGATGTCTCTTGAATGCAGTAAATTAATTACAGTCATGCTTGTTTATTTGTATGCATGCTGCCAAATTTAAGGTCTAATCCCAAAATTAATTATTTGAGAATCCATTGAGTATTCTTCTGGACCAAATTCCATTATTTTTCACGTGAACACACAAACGCACAATATGCAGCCAGCTCAGTGACTGATTAGACAACTAATGCACATCAAGGCACACAATTAAACTCACAGATACAATTTAAGGCAAAATTCAGCTACTTAATTTGCTATATTTAAATGTAATTAAGTCTACTGGGCTCCAGTTATGTGGAACCAGAAACTAGAAAAGTTGGGTTATTCAATGGAAATAACAACTGGTTATAATCCACAGACAAAAGTAATGAAAGTATTCAAGAGAAGAAACTCTGTTAAAAAGAATCAGATGTTGAGTTATTGACTTTTTATAAAGTATAATAAACTGTTTCATAATTTGCCAAATAACATCCATCTATGTAAGCTAATAAAAGCACCACTGATTAGTTTTGTGGGTGTCTGATTAGAGCAAGAATTGAGAGTAATGTTCACTTGTCTAATAGGTAGGTTTCACTTTATATCATAGATTCCTTATATACATTTATCCATCAAAATACACAGGAGGTAACATCACCATTCTCTAAGCAGATTAGTTTCCCTTTACCAATTTTTATACAAATTTTTCCATGCCATTGGTTACAAGTTTTACAATGTGTCAGCATGCTCATTATTTCCATTCTATTTGTTCTGTTTCCATTGGTCTAGCTTCCTTTCCCCACCTTGCTATCTCAACTTTGCCTGTAGTTACACGTAGACTCTTTTAGTTTCTTATTGTTAATTTTGAAGGGAACACATTATTCATAGGTGATATTGTTTATTTTAAGCCAATCATTATTTGGCTTAAAATGGCCACCACTTGTCTGTTAGTTTGTCATACCATGGTGGCTTGTGAGTTGCTATGATTCTGAAAGCTATGTTACTGGTATTTTAAATAATCAGCAGGTTTACCCATGGTGGACAGGTTTCAGATGAGCTTCCAAACAAAGACAAACTAGGAAGAAAGAGTGACAAATTACTTCCGAATATTTAGTCACTGAAAACCTTATGAAGAGCAGAGAAAAACTGTCAGATATAGTGCCAGAAAATGAGCCCCTCAGGTTGGAAGGCACTCAAAATGCAACTGGGGAAGAGTTGCCTCCTCAAAGTATAGTTGACCGTGAAAACTTAAATGGAGTAAAGCTTGTGGGAGAAAAACCCATGGGACCTTCATT
>NW_006408600.1:3205229-3205940 GCF_000296735.1 Chrysochloris asiatica | reverse complement strand
TAACCAGAAGGTTGATGGTTCAAGCCCACCAATGATTCAAGTTGCTCCTTGGAAGCCCTATACAGGGTCATAAAGAGTCACAACTGACTCAACTGCACTTAGCAACAACAATAACTGATACATCTATACATATGTGTGCATTTACTCACACATGACTTCCTAAACACATATACACAACTATATCTATCTGCATAACTGCACACATATTTTTGGTTGTTTTTACTGTTGTTGGAAAATTGCATATGATATATTGTTGTTGTTAAATGTTGTTAAGTTCCAACTCACAGCAACACTATATATGGTCTCAGTGGAGCCGCTGGTGAGTTTGAACCACTGCCCTTATGGTTCAAAACACCCTTGCAGTCCAGTGCTTATCCTTCAGCGCCACACCAGCAGCAACATGTTGTTAGGCACTGTCAAGTCAGTTCCTACTCATAGTGACACTATGTACAATAGAATGAAGCAATATCCAATCCCTCACCATCCTCAAAATTATTGTTATACTTGAGTGCATTGCTACTGCCAGTATGCTAATCCATCTCTTTTGGGACCTACCTCTTTTTGACTGGCATCCCTGCCCTTCACACTTTACCAAGCATGATGTCCAGCGACTGGTCCCTACTGATAATGTACCCAAAGCATGAGAGACAAAGTCTCCTGGTTTCTAAAGAGCATTATGGCTGTACTTCTTCCAACACAGATTTGCTTGTT
>NW_006408600.1:3203160-3204078 GCF_000296735.1 Chrysochloris asiatica | reverse complement strand
AAGTATAGGTCAAGTTCATTAAATTACAGTGGATCACGTTTTTTTCCCTCTTCTTTCTTCTTCTAGTTGAGTTCTGATCATCCAGCCATTGAAGCCAAGTCAAGTGGGTACTATCTACAAGTATGGGTGTTCTTGTATATCTCCCCTCATTTCTTATCAGCTGGATGCTTCACTCTCCACTCTAGTCCTCTGTGGCCATGCCACTGTCTCTGGGCCCAGGAGTCCCCAAGTATCGCTATACTGCTTGCCAACCAGATCTCAATCTAGGTTGACAGAAGTCTATTGAACGTGGTTGGAATTAGCTCACAACTTCATTGCTGTTTTTCCCGCCACCTTCCACTTATTGGTAGACCAACGTGGTCACCAGCAAGACCACATGCCTGCTTGTATATCCCCCTTAAATCTCAGTCTTGGAAGGGGATTTGCCCTTAGGGGACCTGACCACTTGCCTTGAGGGCTCCCGGGTGAACAGCTTGCTTATTGTAGTAGTAGTCAATTGGACTGCCATTATTGTTTATTATTTTTCCCGCCGGTCTTTCTTTCAAGAAGTATCTTCTGTTCTTCTAGTCTCTCCAGGCTGGTCTGCTTATCCTTTAAAGTGGAAGTTCCCCACCTAAGAAAATTTTGAATGGGGTTTGGGATTCCATCTATAGTCTTATAAAATGCAAAGGCTCCGCAGGAAGCCTCCATCACTGGACAAGTTCTAGTCCCATTTTAGGTATTCCAATCAGTTTTAGGCTGAAGACAGACTTACAAGCTTTCTATGGTGATGTTTCTGGCTATTCCTCCTCCCCCTCACCCCAAGTGTCTATTTTACAATAGTAGGCAAGGAAAACCAAGATATAAAAGACAGCCAAACATCTTAACATTATTTCCCTTATTTTACCATTCAAACCATGCCTCAATCCCTGTATCCCA
>NW_006408600.1:3195820-3198849 GCF_000296735.1 Chrysochloris asiatica | reverse complement strand
TTATTTCTTTTCTTTTGGTGGCTGTAGGTTCCATTTGTAGGTCTGTTTCTAAGTGTAGATGTTGTGTTAATGTGGTAATTTTGGTTTTCTTCTTTTTGAATGTGTGCATTTATTGTAATAAATTGTCCTCTCTGCACCTCTTGTGCTGTGTCCCAAAGATTTTGCTATGTTGTGTTTTTGTTCTCATTTGTTTGTAGGAACTTTGTGAGTTCATGTTTAATTTCTTCTACCACCTAGTTGCTTTTCAGCAAGGTGTTATTCAGTTTCCATGTATTTGACTTTATTTTCTTGGTCTTTTTATTGTTGATTTCTAGTTTTATAGCATTGTGGTCAGAAAAGATACTTTGTAGTATTTTGATGTTTGTAAATGTATGGAGGCTTGTTTTCTGGCCTACACCTGGTCAATTCTGGAGAATGTTCCATGTACATTGGAAAAAATGTGTATTGTGCTGTTGTTGGGTTGAATGTTCTGTACACATCTATGAGGGCAAGTTGATTGATTGTGCTTTTTAGTTCCTCTGTATCTTTGTCGAGTTTCTTTCTGGTTGTTCTATCCATTTTCGAAAGTGATGTATTAAAATCTCCTACTATAATTGTAGGTTTGTCTATTCCTTTTTTCAATTCTAGTAGGGTTTGCTTTATATATCTTGGTGCTCTTTCATTGGGAGTGTAGATGTTCTTTATCGTTATGTCATCTTGCTCAATTGACCCTTTTATCATGAGATTATGTTCTTCTTTATCTCTTATGCTGGTTTTTGCCTTAAAGTTTATTTTATCAGAGATTAGTATTGTCACTCTTGCTTGTTCTTTATTGCAGTTAGCTTGGTATATTTTTTCCATCCTTTCACTTTTAGTCTGTTTTTGTCTTTGTGTGTAAGGTGTGTCTCTTTCAAGCAGCATATTGAAAGGTATTGTTTTCTAACCCATTTTGCCACTCTTCCTTCACTGGTGCATTTAATCCATTGACATTCAGTGTAATTATTGATACGTATGAATTAATTGCTGCCATTATGTTAGGTTTTGTTTAGTGGTGCTGCTTGTTCCTTTGTTCTGCATGCCTTCTTGTGCTGAATTCATGTTGTTGTTGTTTTTGTGCTATTTCTTCTCAGTTTCTTCTTAGTTTTAATGTTCCTTATTTTACTTGGATCTTCATTTTCATGGTATTGTGTGAAGTATTAATTTCTTTGAGGTTGCCCTAGAGTCTATTAACTTTTCCCTCCATTTAAGACAGTCTCTAACATGAAACCTTCTCATTCCAGATTCCTGAAAAGTGAGCCAAGCCACTTACCACTGTCACTGTGCCTGGTATTTTACATATATTACATATTCTAACTTCAGGCCATTTTAATTTCCACACAAAATATATGATCAGTCCCACCACCTAAATCTCTTTCCATTACAAGACTTTCCAATAACCAACACCTTTAAAGATTACCCCTGAGTGGGACTAGAGTACAACCACTGTACATTTTTAGCTTGTATTTAGATACCTCACTGATTAATTCATGAGCTAAGTTTGGACTTTGGGGGTTTTAATTTCCCTTGTAGCTATAAATTGATGAAGGTATTTGTGCACCAGTGGTCCATGATACGGGACCAGTTTATGGTGTTTGTTTGCTTGCTTTTCTACTACTGACTCTACTTGTGCTTTATCTTAGAAGTATTGCTTCCATTTTAAGATTGATTGATATTGGATCCACTTTACTTTGTAACGTGGTATATTTTATAATACACGTAAGAAGACTTCTGGGGATAGGCAATTTGATGTCCCATTGGCAGATGCTTTACTACCAGGGTGCAACAGCACACCTGGAACTAGTTTTTGAAAGATGTATAATTAATATATATATAATCATTTAAACAATCAAAAGGCACATTCTGCAAGCCTGCCTCCTGACTGCCAGCACACAGCCTTTTTCTTTCCATTAGTCTAGAGTCCTCAGCTAATCTATATCTCAATTTCATAATCTTTACCTCCATCTCTGGTGTCATTGCTTTTCTGGATAGGGTCCCACATTCCACTCAGGCTCAAAGATGTATAGTTTTAAACAGTTGATATCATGGCTTTTTTCCAGAACCTCAGAGATTTACATTTGCATTTACCTCATTGGAGCTTACCATAAGTTTCAAATGTACTCTAGGAATGTGGTTCCAAACTGAAAATCTATGCTCCTCCCCACTTGATGAAAGTACCATCAGCATCCAGTGCAATGTGTACTTCCCAGCTCATGTCAATATTTTGCTGGCTAGTTTCTGCAGCTCTTTTGAGGAATATTTCCATTGTCAGCAGGACAGTGGTGGGTATCCAGCACCAAAATGACATTCCAGCAGCTCAGATCACTCTTGGCACCAAACTACAGAAATTTGTAGTCCTTGGGAAGCAAACTCTGACACCAAGATTAGCTTTGTTGTTGTTGTTGTGTGCCTTCAAGTTGGTTTTGAATTACAGTGACCCTGTAAAGCATGTCCCAGGCTGTAAATCTTTACAGGAGCAGAAAACTTCATCTTTTTCCCATGGAGTGACTGGAGGATTTGAACCACTTTCCCTGTGGTTAGCAGCTCAAGGCATAACCACTATGCCACCAAGGTTCCCAGATTAGTATGGAGGAAACTTTTCAGGAGAGCTCTTGAGACTTGAAAGACATGAGTTAGTAGAAGAGAGAGCATGTCTGATCAGAAGAAAACATTGATCTAGGGTAGATTCTCAACAGAAACCTCAGCTGAGTCAATGGGGGATTCTGAAGATGGAATCATCCTTTAGGAATTTCTTGAGTTGGGAAATGGGGACAAGGCCTTTAGAGTTCCCTGCACTAAATGCTGGTCATGTCAGGAATGGAGTGTGGCACTGGGTGAGGCAGTTCAGACAAACCCTAAGGGGCACTAAAAGTCAAAGTCTATTTTTATAGCACTCACAAGAGAAAGGGTAATAAATCCTTCACCTCCAAAGGGACTCTGGATGATGCATTACAGTCACCACCACACACAGAGTTAGAACACACTCAGACTAGGCAAAATCTATCATTTACTAG
>NW_006408600.1:3192739-3195356 GCF_000296735.1 Chrysochloris asiatica | reverse complement strand
TTTTCTATGGTTTTCCTTACTCACTGTCCAACTCTCACAAGCATATGAGACTATTAAAAATACCATGACTTGGTCTGGCACACCTTAGTCCTCAAACTGACATCTTTGTTCTTGAAGAGCTCTTGTGCATCAGATTTGCCTAAGGCAATACATCTGTGATTTCTTCAATGCTGCTTCCATGAGTATTGCTGGTGGATCCAAGTAAAATGAAGTACTTGAAAACTTCAATCTTTTTCTCATATATCATGATACTATTTATTGGTTCAGTGGTCAGGACTTTTATTTTCTTTAATTGAGGTGCAACCTCTATCAAAGCTATGATCTTTGTTTTTCATCAGTTGTTGTTGTTGCTGTTAGGTTCCATTGAATCAGTACCAACTCATAGCAACCCTATGCACAACAGAATGAAACACTGCCCAGTACT
Source organism: Chrysochloris asiatica (assembly GCF_000296735.1). Taxonomy (NCBI): domain Eukaryota; kingdom Metazoa; phylum Chordata; class Mammalia; order Afrosoricida; family Chrysochloridae; genus Chrysochloris; species Chrysochloris asiatica. The sequence goes on along the minus strand of NW_006408600.1, from coordinate 3,194,932 downwards.
GGGCCAACCTCACAATTGTTGCCACGCTTGAGCCCATTGATGCTACCACTTTGACAATCCATCTCACGGGGGGTTTTCCTCTTTTTCTATGACCCTACTCCTTACCAAACATGATATCCTTATCCAGCAACAGGTCCCTCCTGACAATATGTCCAAAGTATGAGAGACGAAGTTTGCCATCCTATCCTCCAAGGAGCACTCTAGCTGTACTTCTTCCAACACAGATCTGTTGATTCTTTTAACAGCCCATGGCACTTTCAGTATTCTCCTCCAACACCATAGCACAAAAGCATCAATTCTTCTGCGGTCTTCTTTATTCACTGTCCAGCTTTCGCATCCATATGAGGTTATTGAAAATACCATGGATTGGGTCAGGCGCATCTTAGTCCTCAAGCTGACATCTTTGCTCTTCAACACTTTAAAAAGGTCGTGTGCAGCAGATTTGCCTAATGCAATACGTCATTTGATTTTTAGACTGCTGCTTCCATGAGTGTTGATAGTAAATCCAGGAAGAATGAAGTCCTTGACAATTTCAATCTTTTCTCCATTGATAAGAATGCTGTTTATTAGTCCTGTGGCGAGGATTTTTGTTTTCTTTATATTGAGATGTAATCCATACCAAAGGCTGTGCTCTTTGATCTTCATCAGTAAATATTTTAAGTCCTCTTCACTTCCAGCAAGCAAAGTTGCATCATCTGTATATCGCAGGTTGTTAATTAGTCTTCCTTCAATCCTGATGCTAGGTATTTCTTCATATAAATTAAATTATCCAGCTTCTTTAAATTATCCAGCTTCTCAGATAATTTGCTCAGCATACAGATTGAATAAGTATGGTGAAAGAATACAACCCTGGTTTACAACTTTCTTAATTTTAAACAATTCAGTGTTCCCATGTTCTGTTCAAAAATCTGCCTCTTGGTCCAGGTACAGATTCCTCATGAGCACAATTAAGTGTTCTGGAATACTTATATTTCACAATGTTGTCCATAGATTGTCATGATCCACATAAATTGAAAGCCTTTGTGTAGTCAATAAAGCACAGGTAAACATCTTTCTTATATTTTCTGCTTTCAGCCAAGACCCACTGGACATCAGCAATTATATCCCTCATTCCACGGTCTTTTCTGAATCCTCTGTCAGTTTGTCATACTTCAGTGGGCTTGTAAGTTGCTGTGATTCTGCCACCGGTATCTTAAATACCAGCAGGGTTACCCATGGTGGACAGGTTTCAAATGAGCTTCCAGATGAAGAAAGACTAGGAAGAAAGAGTGACAAACTACTTCTGAATATTTAGTCACTGAAAACCTTGTGAATAGCAGAGAAACATTATCAGATATAGTGTTGGAAAATAAGTCCCTCAGGTTGGAAGGCACTCAAAATGCGACTGAAGAAGAGCTGCCTCTTTAAAGTGTAGTTGACTGATGATGCAAATGGAGTAAAGCCTGTGGGACCTTCATTTGTTGATAGGGTACAACTCAAAATGAAGAGAAACAGCTATAAACATCCACTAATAATCCGAACATGGAATGTTCAAGTATGAATCTAGAAAAATTAGAAATTTTCAAAAATGAAATGGAATGCATAAACATCGATATCTTAAACATTAGTGAGCTGACACGGACTGGTATTGGCCATTTTGAATCTGACAACCACATGGCTTACTATGCTAGGAATGACAAATTAAAGAGTAATGGAGTTGCATTTATTGTCAAAAAGAACAGATACAGGTCAGTCATGAGGTACAACGCTGTCTTTGATAGTATAATATCCATGTGCCTACAAGGAAGACCAGTTAATACCACTATTATTCAAATTTATGCACCAACTACTAAAGCCAGTGAGGATGAAATAAAAGGATTCTACCAACTTTTTCAATCTCAAATTGATCAAACCTGCAATCAAGATGTATTGATCATTACTGGTGATTGGAATGCAAAGGTTGGGAGCAAAGAGGCAGGATCAGTAGTTGGAAAATATGCCTTGGTGATAGAAATGATGCTGGAGAACACATGATAGAATTCTGCAAAATCAATGATTTGTTCATTTCAAACACCCTTTTTAGGTAGCTTAAGAGACGACTATACACATGCTAAAGCAAATGGAAGAAATGAGGAGGTACAAGAATTAACAGAAAATTTCAAAACTCAGCTCGAGAAGATAAAGTCAAATATTACAATGAATGTTCAAAGATTT
>NW_006408600.1:3190569-3191856 GCF_000296735.1 Chrysochloris asiatica | reverse complement strand
ATTCAACACACTGATATAGCACTGGAGGCACTCACTCATTTACACCAATAAATTTGGAAGACAACTACTTGGTCAAATGATTGTTTTGTTGTTGTTGTTGTTGTTGTTGTTGTTGTTAGGTGTCATCAAGTCAGTACCAACTCATAGTGACCATATAGCACAACAAAATGAAACACTGCCCTGTCCTGGGCCAACCTCACAATCATTGCTACGCATGATCCCTATTGATGCTGCCACTTTGCCAATATATCTCACTGGGCATCTTCCTCTTTTTCACTGACCCTCCAACTTACCAAACATGATATCCTTCTCCAGTGACTGGTCCCTCTTGACAATATGGCCAAAGTATAAGAGACGAAGTCTGCCCAACCTGGCTTCCAAGGAGCACTCTGGCTGTCCTTCATGCAACACAGATCTATTTGTTCTTTTGGCAGATTTGGGACATTTCTTTACTCCCATTTCATGAAAAGTGGCCCATACCCACTACATATCAATCACACCTGGCAACTCTGACAGTCAAAACAACCCACTCTCAAATTTCCAAAATGCCCTAGCAGCAGTACCTCCCTGTTTGGGATCTCTGATCAGCAGCATTTAGGCCAGCATCCCTAACACATCATACAAGGCCCTTTCGTAGTTTACTCTCTGAGGGCTTCTCTGTCTTTCAGTAGACTGTTTAGAGCACCTTGAGCACATTGTGTACTTTGTGTACCTTTGCTGATGCTGCATTTTGTGTTTGCAATGACTAACTGAGTCTCTAAGGAACTCTTTCTCCCACTTTCCAGCATGGCTTATATACTTCTTCCTGACATTTCTCTGCCTCTAGTTTTAAATTTTGCAAGTTGCATAATCTAATCATTTTATTTTTGTGTAAGTTTCATAAGAATACTAATGGTGCCTTATCCATGAATGAATCTCCTTCACCTAGCACATTTTCTGGCACTCAATGGACTCTCAGTTTCCGTGAGGTGGAATGCTGAATGGATAGAGTAATGGAAGTGATGAACTTACCAAGGAAGTGAGCCAAGAGAGGAAAAAGATGAGCTACACTTCAATGATGTTGTTGTTGTGAAGTGCCGTCGAGTCGGTTCCGACCCATAGCAACCCTGTATAGGGTTTCCGAGGAGTGACTTGTGAGCTTGAACCACAGACCTTGTAGTTCAAATGGCTTTGCAGTCTGGCGCTTAACCCACAGTGCCACACCAGGACTCCACTTCAATGATATCATAGTGGTATTGTCGTCCTGAGTTAATGCGCTGGACTTGAAAGTCACTTTGAACTGCAAAG
>NW_006408600.1:3187139-3188900 GCF_000296735.1 Chrysochloris asiatica | reverse complement strand
ATCAGAGGGGATAGAAGAGGAGAAAAAAGTCACTGCCATTGAAAATATTGTTGTTGTTTTTAGGTGCCATGCAGTTGGTTCAGACTCATAGCAACCTTATGATAAAAGAACAAAACACTGCTTGGTCCTGCGCCATTCTCACAATTGTTATTATGTGAGCCCATTGTTGTTGTCACTTGGCAGTCCATCTCAATGAGGGTCTTCTTCTTTTTCTATTAGCCTCTCCTTTACAAAGCATGATGGTCTTTTTCAGGGACTGCCAGATGACATGTCTGAAGTACATGAGATGAAGTCTTGCCATTCTCACTTCTTAGGACCATTCTGGCTGTATTTTATTCAAGATAGATTTGTTTGTTCCTCTGGCAGTCCATGGCACTTTCAATATTCTTCACCAACACCATAATTCAAATGCATTGATTTTTCTCATTCTTCCTTAGTCATAGTTTTTACATGCATATGGCATGAATGAAAATATCATGAGTTGATACACCTTAGTTTTCAAGCTGACATATTTGCCCTTGAACACTTTAAAAAGGTTTCATGCAGCAAATTTACCCAATGCAATATGTTGTTTGATTTCTTGATTGCTGCTTCTATGAGAATTGACTGTGGATCCAAGCCAAATGTAATCCTTGACAATTTCATTTTTTTTTTCTGTTTATCATTGATGTTTACTGATTGAGTTATGAGGATTTTTGTTTTCTTTATATTGAGTTGTAATTCATACTGAAAACTATTTTCTTTGATCTTAATTAACAAGTGCTTCAAGTCCTCTTCACTTTCAGCAAGTAAGGGTGTGTCATCTGTATAGGGGTTGTTAACGAGACTTTCTCCAATCCTAATGTTGTGTTTTTCTTCATATAGTCCAGCTTCTCTGATTATTTGCTCAATGTACAGATTTAATAAAGTGTGGTGATACAACACTGGCACATACCTTTCCTGATTTAAATCAGGTAGTGTCCCCTTGTTCTGTTTGAACAAATGCTTTTTGGTCTATGTAGTTTACTCATGAGCACAATTAAGTATTCTGGAATTTCATTTAATGAGAACATTTTTCTAATGAGAACATTGTTGTAATCCATACAGCTGAATATCTTTGATAGTCACCAAAGCACAGGTAAACATCCTTCTGGTATTATCTGCTTTCAGTAAAGAGCCATCTAACATCAGCAATAATAACCTTTGTTTCATGTCCTCTTCTGAAGTGAAAATTTGGGGAAGAGATATTTAAGGAGTAAAAAAATAGTAATTTGTTGGAATACAGGAAAATCAGAGAACTAATACACACAAATTAGTAAAAAGATAAATTTTTTAGTTTTTTAAAACAACATAAAACAGAGCTTCATTCAACTGGAATTGCAAATAATGAGGATTTAAGAAGAGAGTAAATTAATGGGAAATGGATTGCATGGATACTTGAAAGGGGTTGTTGTTAGATGCCATCAAAATACCAATTCATTGCAACCCTATGCACAACAGAACAAAACACTGACCTGTTCTGGGCCAACCTCACAATTGTTGCCACGCTTGACCCCATTGATACTCCCACTTTGCCAATCCATCTCATTGAGGGTTTTCATCTTTTTCTGTAATCCTACACTTTACATATTTTTTCTCTGTCCCTACAACTTACAGCTTGTGAGTTGCTGTGATTCTGAAAGCTATGCCACCAGTATTTTAAATACCAGCAGGGTCACCCATGGTGCACAGGTTCCAGATGAGCTTCCAGACAAAGACAGACTAGTAAGAAAGAGTGACAAA
>NW_006408600.1:3180695-3182204 GCF_000296735.1 Chrysochloris asiatica | reverse complement strand
GTGGATGTTTTACAGCTGTTTCTCTTCATTTTGAGTTGTGCCTCATCAGCAAATGAAGGTTCCAAGGGCTTTACTCCCACAGGCTTTACTCTATTCTTATCATCATAGTCAACTACACTTTTAGGAAGCAGCTCTTCCCTAGTTGCATTTTGAGTGACTTCCAACCTGAGAGGCTCATTTTCCAGCACTATATCTGACAATGTTTCTCTGCTATTCATAAGGTTTTCAGTGACTAACTATTTGAAAGTGATTCATCTCGCCCTCTCCTAGTCATCTTCACCTGGAAGCTCATCTGAAACCTGTCTGATGTGGGTGACCCTACTGGTATTTAAAATATCAGTGGTATAACTTTCAGAATCACAGCAACTCACAGGCAACCACAGTATGACAAACTGACAGATGAGTGGTGAACCTGAAAGGTAAAATTAGTTAGGCATACTCATCATGGAATAGTCAATAATTCATGATTAAAAAGGCAACATTTGCCTGGGGATAAGAGTGCAGAGGGTTTGGGAAGGTGGAAGAATGAACATAGGAACTGTAGGAAAGAAGTGTTTTACACAGAGGGAATTGCAGTCATTGAGATGAAATAAATTGTGATTTGTTTAATATAAAACTGATGATATTGTCTGTAAATCTTTACTGAATTCACACACACACACAAAAAAAAAAACTTTCAAAAAAAGAATAAGACTTAAAAATAAGAATGAGAGGAAGGCAAGGCTTGATGACATATAGGGTGCAGGTGCAATGAAGATCCCCATCAGCAATAACACAGAATATCAGATGAAGCAGGTCCAGGGGAAAGCTCAAAAACTCTGAACCACATATGTAGGAATATTTAAAAAGTTTGAAAGCTTAAAGCTAGTGGAACTTTTAGCAGAAGCAAGAAATCTTAAACTGTAGAATCTGCCGGGCTTAGCGGCCTGGAACCAACAACTTGGGCAAGACCAAGTGGCAAGACCAAGCAGGGGAGCAAGCAGACCTGCCAAGGACTAACGTCTTTAGGAACCTTGGATACAAAGGTGGACAATATTCTTTGTTTTGTTTTGTTCTGATTTATTTTGGTATCTGTTCATTGGCCTCTATGCACCTCTGTTCTGGTAACTAGAGGGGGGTGCCTGAGTGATTAGAACTCCCCACCCCCACCACTGAAGGGTTCTTCTACGATACCTGTGCACAAATTCTCTCAGCCCTTAAAGGGCCAGTCCCGGCTTAAACCAACCAGCAGCACAAAATGGTTACAGCCAGTCCTGAACTGTTTATTAACAGGGAAAAGGAGTAGGGGAGAGTCTAAAAACATAACAGGCCAAAAATTAAATTCTGAGGTACAGCATAACAACCAACAGTTGCATCTTTAAATTTATCAGGCAGCCTTGAATGCAAGAAGCTGAAAGAAGATATTAAAGTCATACTCATATTAGACTACAGATATTTCCTTCTTCTTCTCTCTCTCCTCTCTCTTTTCTGCGATTATAGACTACAGTTTCCCATCTGTTTTTTTTTTTT
>NW_006408600.1:3178970-3179547 GCF_000296735.1 Chrysochloris asiatica | reverse complement strand
TGATTTTTTATTTATTATTTTTTTTGGTCCCCCCTTTTACCTTTAGGGGGATATTTTTCTCCCTTTATTACCCACGAAGAGACAGCAATTGCTGCCATATAGTCAATCTACAATCACACCCTATAAAATCCCACAATCCAGGCAAGAACCAATACCAACTGCCATACACCAGGGAGGCAGACAACACCTGCAAAAGTTACTCTGAGTTAAGCAATAAAAAGAGTGAAAAGGGAAACCCACCTCCTGATCACATCTATCTGAAGGCAATCAGAAAGCATAAAAAATACGGAAACACATACTCCATTATGTATTAAGGCCACAGCTAACCACTGAACATGTCTAAGAAGCAAAAACAGGTGACCATATCCACATGTGTCCATAAACAAGATAAAATGTCTGCAACAGATGACCTAGAGGTAGACCTAGACTCCACTCTGGAAGGAGGGCAGCCCTTGGACATGCCTGAGAAGGAATTAAGAAAAATGATTATAAAATGTTTCAAAAACACTTTACAATGGAGTTGAGAAAAATAAGGAAGAAGTCAGGAAAGAGCTACAAGAACTATCAAATAAGATAG
>NW_006408600.1:3178187-3178870 GCF_000296735.1 Chrysochloris asiatica | reverse complement strand
AAAAAAATTCTAGCCATGAATCCTTTATCCAGCAAAGCTATCAATCAAATATGATGGTACAATCAAAACATTCCAGGATAAACAGATGTTAAGGGATTTTGCCTAAGCCAACCCTGTGCTACAAAACATACTAAAAGGAGTTCTGTGGACTGAGAACCAACAAGAACAGACAACAACCAGAGACTGGCATATGTGGCAGCACCTCCCGGAATTCATTCAACAAATGGAAGGGTTGAGAACAGAAAAAAACTGTAAGAAAAAACTCAGAGAATCTGGGAGGTCAATCTCTAATCAAAACAATTATAATGTGAAATAAGGTAAACACTTAGGAACAGAGATCCAGGTGATGAGATGGTCAGGTAGACTACAGAATAAAATAGACTGCACTAAATGGAGGGACTACACATGGACTTCACCAAATGGAACACATAGAAATCAAATTGACTACATCTGTGGAAGGAGACGATGGAAAATCTCCAAATCATCAGTGAAAACAAGCCCAGGGGCAGACTGTGGAACAGATCATCAATTGCTGATATGCAAATTCAAACTGAAGCTGAAGAAAAGAAATCAAGCCGAGAGCCAAAGTATGACCTTGAATTTACCCCACCTGAATTTAGAGACCATCTGAAGAACAGATTTGATGCATTAAACACTAAAGACCGAAGACCAGAAGAGTTGTG
>NW_006408600.1:3162891-3163880 GCF_000296735.1 Chrysochloris asiatica | reverse complement strand
GGGGAGAGAAAGGAATAGCTAGAAACATCACCATAGAATGCTTGTAAGTCTGTCTTCTGCCTATAACTGATTGGAATACCTAAAATGGGGCTACAACATGCCTAGTGAAGGAGGCTTTCTGTGGAGCCTCTGCATTGCATAAGACCATAGATGGAATCTTTAACTCCATCCAGAATCTTCTGAGGTGTGACATCTCCACTTGAAAGGACAAGCAGACCATCCTGGAGCTGCTAGAACAGAAGATACTTCTTGAAAGAAAGACAGACAAGAGAAACAAAAAAGCAATAATGGCAGTCTGATTGACTAGTAGAAGAACAAGCAAGTTGCTTTCCCAGGAGACTTCAAGACAAGTGGTTGGGCCCCCTCAGGAAAAACCTCCTTCCAAGACTAAGACTCAATGGGAATACACGAGAAGGCATGCGGTCTGACTGGTGACCATGTTGGTCACCAATAAGGGGAAGTGAGGGAAAAACAGAAATGAAGCTGTGAGCTAAGTCTGACCATGTTCAATAGACTCCTGTGAACCTGGGTGGAGACCTGGTTGGCCAGCAATATGGCAAGACCTGGGGACTCCTGGACCCTGAGAAAGTGACATAGCCACAGAGGACTAGAGTGGAGAGTGAAGCATCCAGCTGATAAGAAGTGAGGGCATATGCACAACAACATCCACACTTGCAGATAATACTCATTTGACCTGGCTTCAATAGCTGGATGATCAGAACTAAACTAGAAGAAGAAAATGGGAAAAAATGAGTAATCTGATACAGTTTGATGAATTTAACCTACACCTGTGGATGTAGTAGTTCAAAAGAGGGAACAAATCTTTACAAAGAGGATCATTCCCACCCCTTTGGTACACCAGGGAGACAGGGATAGGCACCTTAGACACTGGCTACCCAAAATGGGGATGGGGGGGTGAGGACAAAGGCAAGAAGTGACTGGTTTTCAAGCTTTCAAGAGGGAGCTTAGATCCAGAGGGTGCAGATGAA
>NW_006408600.1:3160966-3162331 GCF_000296735.1 Chrysochloris asiatica | reverse complement strand
CTCCATGTCAAATACTTCTTTATTGTGGTTCCTATTCTCATTCCACCCACCTTCCCCAAAATTTTGTCACTATGCAAATGTTGCTTTGTTTATTTTGAATGGTGAGTATGCTCTTGATGACTATTTCATGGTGAGTATGCCTAACTAATGCTGTTGTCCCCTTATATACCTATCCACCTCTTTGTTGAAAAAGGACCATGAGGGTGAGTTCCATTCCATAACCGAAGGAAAGACTAGGGCTATATTCTCAGGTTATTCCAGGCTCTTTATGACCAGTAAGCTAGTATTTTTTTATAATTTTGATTTTGTTCTATATTGTTTCCCAATCTATCCAGGACCTTTTAATGCGATCCCTTTCAGCCCAGTTTGTAGTGGTAGCTGGGTCCCACTAGTTTTTCTGGTCTCAGAGCCATGGAAGCTGATGTTTACATGTTGTATTAATCCATTGCACAAACTAATTCCTAGCATCTTCAATCTTATCAGTCTTCTTTCTTCCTCACATGGATAGGCCAATAGTTATACCTTATAGGACTTCTCATGAAGTTTAGGATACCAGTTGCTACTCATCTAAGTAGGATATAGAATATTGTCTTTGTGTACTATGCTATCCTAGCTGATCTTTGTATCTCCTGAGACTATGTTCTGAGACCCCAGGTCCAGCAATTTGCTGCCTCAATTGTTGGGTAATGTCCAAGAAGTTTTCATCATTTTATTCCCTGTATGCTCTACAACATTTATAGGTGGTTTATAGCAAAGGTAAATACCTCTGTATAAACATCCTCTGTCAAACACTTATGTATCTGTGGGTATACTCCCACTCTACCTCACATACACTTTCAGATGGCATATCTGTGCATGTATCTACCTATAGAAACTGAAGTTGCAAGGTTCTGTATATAAAAGTATTGGCCTGTATCCCTTTGTATGCATCCCTTTGCTGTCACATGTCTTCATTATTCTTCTGTCTACTATACATTGCCTTCCCCATCACCAAAGTTAACAGGTGTCTACCCTGTAGCCAGTGAATTACTCTCCCTTTCCTTCCACTCCAGGTAGCCATCAAAGAATGTTTCTTTATTCACATCAAGTATCAATCCCATCCCCTCTGTATAACTCTGTATACAGGGTTGATAGGGACGGGCAACTTAGAGATTGGCTACCTAAAATGGGGGGAGGGGTGGGCTATAAAGGCATGAAGTGACTGGCTTACAAGTTTTCAAGAGGGAGTTTTAGTTTCACAGTGTGCAGGGGAAGGTAGAATCCTCACTGAATAGTTTTCATCTGATCTAGATGGGTCTGGTGAAAGGAGATGGGCATAAGATTCTAATGATTCAGTAGTGAATAATTGTTTTTATGACTAATTGT
>NW_006408600.1:3147960-3159916 GCF_000296735.1 Chrysochloris asiatica | reverse complement strand
GTTCGAAACTACCAGCTGTTCTGCGGGAGAAAGATGAGGCGTTCTGCTCCCGTAAAGATTTACAGCCTCGGAAACCCTGTACCGGGTCGCTTTGAGTCGGAACCGACTCCACGGCACACAACAACAACAACCAGCAATGTAGTCGTGTCCCATTCTCTCCACACTCTTGCCAGAGTTGTTATTTTATGTTTTTTTTTTTTTTTAAACTTTAATGCTAGAGCAAGAGGATATTTCATTGTTGTTTTGATTTAAATAAAGATGCTTTTTATTCAGGAGGTTTAAGTCATAGAGGAAACGTTTAAAGAGAAAGCAAAAATTATCTACAAGTTACAGCCTTGAATTAAACAATTGCTATTTTATTTTGGTGAATATTTTCCTATATCACATTGAATGTAGTTATATATATATTTGGCAATGAAAGATTATTTCTCTTTTCAGTTAGTGCATTTGATAGTTTCTGGACCTTATTTTAGGATCCAGTGATGGCAAACATCTTTAAGCATTCAGTATCTCACTATTTCATGTGCTGCAGATGATGCAATCAGAAGATGGAGATATTTTACTAGTAGTAGAAATTTACTCTGGGAAGCCTGGTTTTTAAATGATATCCATTTGATTCAATCAATTGTATATATTTTCTTTAGTCTTAGTGCTTTTGAACTTTGCAAATCTCTGGTGCTATGGGAGGAACATAGCCATTCAGTATTGGCCTTACCTTTATTTGTACTAAATACCAAGCTTTGAGAGAAGTTTCTGGATGGTAGACCATGGCCACTGGTCTTGATTGTAAATTGTGATTTAGGATCTGGTGAAAACCTGGGGACAAACTTCTGCTGTGGTTTTGGAAAGGGGTATGGGGAGAATAGATTGGCCTTATCGTTCCTCCCTGCTGCCAAGAGGAGTGGCAGGTCTCTGAGGCCTCTCCTTGTGGCTCTTGCTTATCCAGCTATGTGAGACAGAGCCCTGGCTCCTACCCTGAGTGGAATCTGAAGGTGGGACAAGAACTCTGCTATGAACTCTTGACTCCCCCTTCCTATTATGCAGAGGAAAGAATCTTGCCCGAGAGTTAAGAGAACTTAGGTCTCCTAAAATGAGGAACTTGGCTAGTTGACCTTCAAATTTCCTCACTGATCCAAAAGTCTTGGAGTCTCTGAGGCAGCAGCTCTACAGAGGCAAGAGCATTTCCATCTTTTTCTCAAGAGCAAACTTAAGGGGGAAACTTTCAGTTCAGGGTATGAGATGCAGTGCCTTTGTTGTGCAAATAACAGTACTGGCAGCTCTCCCTTCTTCCTATTCCATACTTTGGTTCCCTGATAAATTCTTTTCTGCATATGCACAAATGAAGCTGGAAACCTCTAAGCAAGAAAAAAAGAAATGAAAGTGTGAAACAGAGTCCCTGAGTTCTTCCAGTCTATCTCAAAACAGAATATTGTTTGCTCTGAAACAAAAACTGGAAATTAAATAAATAAATATTGAAAGATCACATTTAGATGCTACATTAGATATTAGAAATAATTCTAACCCACCTTAAATTTTAAATATAAGGAAACAAAACAGAGATCCCACAAGATAGATGATCTTAAGTTAAACACCTACGTGGAGACAGATCCTGGACAATATCCCTAATTGGTGTTCTTTCTTTTTTATAGTTCTGTTTCCCACACTACCATATGCTCACTCAAACAAAGCACATATAAAAATACACATATACAGATTCATATATATATATTTCTAGTCATCAATCACTTCCAACATTTATGCACATAATAAGGCACCCAGGAATATTTTACTTCTCTCCTGAAAAGTACCCAAAGCTGCTTATTCTGAGCATCTGGAATAACAGAACTCTAAACAAAATACAGTGTGCATAATGCCAGGCACACTTAATCCCTCTTTTGAATGAATTACCCAAATTAGTGTGAAGGAAAAAATTCAGTAGACCTTTAATATCACAGCTAATATATTGCAACACAAAAATCTCCCTTGAAGTAGATTTATTCGTATGGAAGTCCCGTCACATGGGCTGAAAATAAGCCAGGGTATCACGTCCAAGAGCAGTGATGAATGGCCATCTCTGGACAGGGGAAGGTGTCCAGTGAGGTCTCTAAGGTATTGGAGTGGAACCAGGTTTATTTAATATCTTTATTTGTGGTTTGGTAGAGGGTGGGGGGTAAACAGTACTCCCTGCTAGTATGATAAATGTGTTAAGTTGGCAGCTGTTTAAAAATTGCAACGCTAAAGGATATAATGCACCATGGAAAAGAAAGGCTAGAAATATGGCAGAAAATCGTGAAATGAGATTCAACTTGGAAATATGAATGTCGATACAATTGGGAATTATAATATGAAGCAGAGAAATTAAGCCAGAATTTGGCCTGATGGGAGAAAAAAAAAAAAAAATAGAGCAAGTACAAAACTCACAGTACTTTTCATTCCCAAACAGGATCCATCACTTCCAAGAATGTAGGTTAAAACTTTACATATTTGCAAATATTATGCAAGGCAGAGTGTGTAGGCGAGAAGGTTGTAACAGACAATAAAAGGGCACATCAGGTCAATAACAGATGAGGCCACTCTAATAATGCCGCAAAATAACTTTGTGGCACTTCCAGAAAAGCCAGGAGAATTGCATTAACCAGATCTACCAGATAGCCTCTGGTGACTGGAAGTCACTTGCAGTAGAAAGGTTTTTGGACTCTGGGAAGATAGAGTAGGTGGAGGGTGACAGGCATTTTAATCGTCTTCCTATGATAGCTAACCCATGTGCAGTTAAGAGCCAAAGTATTAGAACAGATCACTGAATCCCTAAGATAAAGATACAAATGAAATGCTAGTGCCATAGTTGTTTAACTATGTCCAATGACACAATCCAGTCCAATATATAGTTTTTAAATGACTCGAATTCTGCATTGTCCAAATAGTGCTGCTCATGGACAGAAGTGATGTGGATTCCACAAGTGAAATCCAAGATAAAAGGATTTGCCAGGGAATGTAGGAATTGTCTTTTCTTTTCTTTTTCAAAGTCTCATCTCCAGGCACTTTAAAAGTTATTTTTGGAGAATCTTTTGTTTTTCAGATGCTTTTCCTTAAGTATCAGCTTTGAAATCAATCAGATCAAGGTTCTAATTTTTGTTCTACTACTTTCTGTAAGGGCATCGCTGCAAGTCTTTGATTTCTTTTCTGTAAAAAGTGGGTACTATTTTTCTCTTTCAAAGTTGACATGAGGACTCAATGCATAATGCATAACAACAGTTCATACCATGTCTACTTGTGGAAAGCATTTATAGCAGAAGCAGCATCATTATATCAGGAAATGGTAAAATACAAAGATCAAGAGATACATAGCTCAAATCTCAGTTCTTCCCAGCTTTCTGATTTGGAGCAATGTATTTAACCATGCTATGGATCTATTTTCAAAATGTATACACACTAAGAGCAGTATCAACCTTCTCATATGGTTGCTATGAGACTTCAGTGAGAAAATACATGTAAAACACTTAAACCGGAACCAAAACCAAACTTGCTATTGTCAAGTTGGTACCAAGTCATGAGTAAAATTGCTCCATAAGGTTTTCTTAGCTGTGATTTTTATAGAAGGTGCCTTGGTTGCTAACTGAAAGGTCAGTGATTCAAACCCACTAACCGATCCGTGGGTGAAAGATGGGACAGCCTGCTTCATAGAGGTACAGCCTTGGATTCTATAGGGCAGTTTTACTGTCCTCTTGGGTTTCTATGAGTTAAATTCAAGTCAATGACAGTGTTGTTGTTAGCTATGTGAAAGTAGACACACAGGCCTTTCTTCTGCAAAGCCACTGGTTGGGTTTAAATTGTTGTTGTTGTTTCTGTGTAGGGTTTCCGAGAAGCAGCTGGTGAATAGTCAAGCACAGACAAGTAGTACCATCAGGTTATCTGACTTGGTGTCTGGCATATAATTACTACTCATAAACAATTGTTGTTATTGTTCTTAGGTGCCTAACAAGTCAATTTTGACTCAGAGTGACCTGATATGACAAAGTAGACTCACAGGTTGTTTTGTTTTGTTTGTTTGTTTGTTTTACTGTAATTGTTACTTTAGCAGATTGCCTGGTCTGCTTTCTCCCACAGAGCTGCTGAGTGGGCTTAAACTGTCATCTGTCGGTTAACAGATAAGCTCTTAAATTCAGACATTAAATGTGGCACTGTGGGTTAATGTGTCAGACTGCAAAGCCATTTGAACTGCAAGGTTGGCAGTTCAAGCTCACCAGCTGCTCCATGACTCAATGGCACTTTATAACAACAAAACTTCAAATATACTAAATAAACATAATTCATTAGGCCATTTACATTCCATTTCTTTCATATTCACTAGTAAACCAGAATATCATAGCTATTGTTTACATTTTGGGGTTTATGGGATTCAGTGGCCTGCAGTGATTAAGATCATGACCTGGGGAGTCAGGCATACCGTGTTCAACTCCTGATGCCGATTCTGACTAGCTGTGTCATTTTAACTTCTCAAGACTTCAGTTTCCTTATCTGTAAAAGGTTTGTCTGTCTCTTGGGGTGAAGACTAAAGGGTTAAAGCGTACACTGATGAGTAAGAATAACTTGAGCACTGTTGGAGGTTGCCATGCTCTCTCTGCCTACTTCGACAGCCGCAAGTGTCCAGAAAGCTGAGAGAGCCAAGGAAGTCTCTGTTCTATTCCTCCCATCTTGTGGGTCCGTTTCTCCTGGCTAGTTCCTAAAACTGGGAACAGTTCCAGGGACAAGCTGCAGCTGAGGACACAGAGAACAGAACTAAGAACAGAATCAGGGACAGTTGGGAGACAGCTGTGGGTAAACTCAGATCTTGCGGATGGAAGTTGGCTGGACCTGGTGTCATTGGGCAATGACCATGGGAAGGAACAGACAAACAAGAAACATCAGCATGGCCTTAAAGATACAGAAAAGCTTCAGAATCAAAAGAAAGGATCAGGTGATTTCTAGGAGTTAGCCTTTAAGGAGAGGTTAAGAAAAACAGTGAAAAATGTCAGATATGTAAATATCAATTTTCATTATGTTACAAATAGTATATATGAAATATGATATGTTTTTTGAACCCCTGAAGCTCCTTCATAAGCTAGTTGTGTTTTCTCCCATTCATAAAGCACTGATTTATTGTAGATAAATCAATCCAATAGTAATTTTCCTTAATCTTTGAAAATAATCAACTTTTATTGTATATTGTCTGAATTAGAAAGCCCAGATTTGGTCACAGAATAGAATCTTTTCATATTAAGTATTTCTCTCCCACAGAACACATTGTTTTCTCAGTCCACTGGAGGGGAAAGGAACAGATATAAATTTTGTAAAGAGAAAACAAAATATCTCCCATAAAAGGGCTTAGAAAACTGAAAGACAGAAGGTTCCACAAACAGTGGGTGTACAATTGATGTAATTAGTGGTGTTATTAATGATGGAGACAAAGTTAGAGATAATAGAATGAAATTAGATAAAATGAAGTTAACCCTAGGCCTATAAATAAAGATCCAAAATATGGATCTGCTCTACAGAGTGGTCCCTACACAGATTAAAACCAGTGACTTCCTGTTCTAAATTAATCTCTGGGAGTTATTTGGACAATTTTAGAAGGGTTTTCACTTAAGAATTATTAATGTAAGAGTGAGTTTGCTAGCTGTTACCCTAAGGGAATTGTAAGAATAAAGAAAGAGATGGGAATAACTTCAGTGCTTTGAGGAGCTCTGGGGTTGCAACTAAAAGGTCAGTGGTTCAAGCCCACTAGTACAGAAAGAAGAAATAGCAGTCCCCTTGTATCAATACAACGTTGGAAATCCAATGGGGTGGTTCTGCTCTGTTCTATAGGATTGCTATGAGTAGGAATCAGCTTGTTGGTAGTGGGTTAGCTCTGATTTGGGTTTATGTGCTTCAGATAATTTGACTAACAGTAACCTTGGTGGTTCTGGTAGCGTAGTGGTTACGAATCGGGCTGTGAACCACAAGGTCAGCAGTTCGAAACTACCAGCTGTTCCATGGGAGAAAGATGAGGCGTTCTGCTCCCGTAAAGATTAACAGCCTCGGAAACCCTGTGCAGGGTCGGAAACCCTGTGCAGGGTCGCTATGAGTCGGAACCGACTCCACGGCACATAACAACAACAACCTTGGTGGTGGTGGTAGTTATGTGCTGTGAAGTCGGTTCCGACTCATAGCTACCTTGTACAGGCTTTCCAAGGCTGTGAATCTTTATGGGAGCAGAAAGCCTCATCTTAATCCCATGGAACAACTTGTAGTTTCCAACTGCTGACCTTGCGGTTCGCAGCCCAATTTGTAACCGCTACCAGAGCTCCTTTGTAGTGCAGTGGTTTATATGCTGGGCTGCTAACTACAAGGTAAGCAGTTTGAATACATCAGCTGCTCTGTGGGAGAAAATTAGGCTTTCTACTCCTATAAAATTTACAACCTTAGAAACCTGCTACAGGGTTGCTAGAAGTTGAAACCAACTTGATGGCACAAAGCAGCAAGACAAGTAAAAGTAAGACAAACTCCTGTGACTTGGGCAAGTCAAAAGCAGGGTCAAGCTGTATATCAAAAAAGCTGTGTATCGTAAAATGATACACAAGAGCTTTATTTTGTCCGGGAATCTAGATTCCCCTAGCAACCTCCTTTTAGACAAGCTACTAATGAGGATCCAGCAAAGCAATTGCATTCCCTTGTGTTTAACTTGTCATTAGAATGTCACCATATATTTTACAAATATATATATAGGGTCCTGGTGTGGTACTGCAGGATAGTGCACTGGACTGCAAGGTCAGTTTGAACCGTGAGGTAAGTGGTTCAAACTCACTAGCCGCTCCTCATAAATCCTATAAATTGTGGCTATTAGTCAGAACTGCCTCAATGCCATTTAACAACAACTTAATCTTTTTAGTAGAGCACTTTATCACTATTCAAGTACTATAGTTTGATTTGATCTGGTAAACTTGGGTTTGACTAAAATCTGCTGTCCTTGAATTTAGTTGTTACTTTTTTAATGGCACAGTTTTAATGGCAAAGATGATAGAAACAATGTACTAGTTTACTTGATAGTCACCTGATGCAATGTCTAAACACTCTTGTCTTTAGTAGAACTAACTTCTGCCTTAGACTTTAAGTCAGCACATATTGGCCAAGCCATGACATTACTTTTCCCTGACTGGGTAGAGAGTCTCTCTTTTTACTTGTCGTTATATCCACAATATATTAAATTATACTGGACACATAGTAGACTTGAAGAAAGTGTTTGTTTGTTGGATGACTAAATAATGTTTATCACTTCTAGCACTTCAGTAAAAAAAAACAAAAACTAAAAACTATGCAAAACCTATCGAATGCATGACTTTAATAATCTATTCAGGAAATCTATATAAGAAACAAAATTTTTGTTAAACCAATTTAATCTCTCATGTTACATTTTATAATATAATTTGAATGGTCATATGTTCCAACAGTAGGTAATTTCTCCCTTGGAGACCTGGGTGATAAGGTAATCAAAAGATACATTTAAGAATGTTGTGGCTGCCTTGGAGAATTTGTCAGCACACCCTGGAGGAGTATAGTACTGAACTCAGACCTTCTTATCAGCTAAAGTTAAAGAAAGTGGCTCTGGTTTCAACCTGCTGTGGACCCTTCCACCTCTATTATTTTTGCCTATTTGAGAAATAAAAGTGACATTTAGGACATAAAGAAACACTATAGAAGCATTCTCATAGAACTGGAAAATATTTTTTTCCCTGAACTATGACTTTCCTAGACAAAGCAAACCCTTGACATGAGGGGCACCTCTTCTTTAAACAAAACAAAGCAAAACTTGGCATGACACAAGAACCTGGTTATCTCATGGTCAAGAGAAAGAGCAAAAACACCTGGGTCCATTCAGCATCTTTTGGTAGGTAAGTGATCTGAAGAACTTTTGAGGTGAGTGTATTTTCTGGCCTTAAAATACATTGGTGGCAGCAGCAATTGGTTCAAGCATAGCACACAATCCTATGAAGTTGATGCAGTACCTGTTTCATTCTGTTGTGAATATGGTCACTATGAGTCTGTACTGGCTTTACAGAACCTAATAATAACAAGTACTATAGGGTAGAAGGAACTCTAGGAACACTCTAGTTCATTTCTTCTTTCAAGCAGACAGGATGCTAGGCAAACGACTCTTGATAAATAAGAATCAGACTGAAATTTAGAGAGTGTAGACAAAAAGATATTATGTGGTTCATTCCAATGCCCTTTTCAACCTCAATTCCTCATGCTGTAACTTCTACACAAAGATAGAAATGTTAAATTTAACATAATGTTACTGTTTCTATGAGATGGTTATTGTTTTTTCATATCACTTGTGCTCCTTGTTGTTGTTAAGTGCTGTGAATTTGGTTCTGACTCAGCAACCCTGTATAGAATTTTTGAGACTGTAAATCTCTGCGGAAGCAGAAAGCCTTACCTTTCTCCTGTGGAGTTGCTGAAGGGATCAATCCCCTAACCTTGTGATTCAAACTCCATTACTTATCCTACAGACCCACAGTGTTCCCCATCAACTGAGCTATTGTTGCTAAGTGTCATCAAGTCGGTTCTGGCCCACAGCAACCCTATATGAAATTTCCAAGAACTGGCTGGTGGGTGAACCATCAAACTTGTAGTTAGAAATCCAGGGCTTATCCAACAGCCCCACACCAGGATGCCAACACTTGAGCTAGTCTTAGGTTGTTGTTGTTGTTAAGTGCTGTCGAGTTGGTTCTGACTTATACCAACTCTGTATAGGGTTTACAAGGAGCAGCTGGTGAGTTTAAATTGCTGACCTTGTGGTTCAAACCAACCTCATCCTACAACACCATACATGATTTCACTACAATCATTTAAAATCTAATTTTGAGTAAGACTTTTTGGTTTTTGCTTGGTTTAGAGAAGAAAACACTTTTATGTAAGACTGTTTTCTCTCCTAGAATGAATCAGTTCAATCTGGAAAATCACAAGGTGCTGAATGATTTGCACAACTATATTGTTTCCCCAAATGGATGTGTGGGCTCAAAACCTAAAAGTTGATGCCATTAGGGCACATCTCCATTGGGTGGCAGTACATGTCAAGAACAACCCAACTCTCCTCCTTTAACACATTATCTCTGAAATGGAATTTGTACTTCACTTTATACAGGCAATTAACTGGTCATAAAATCTGAATAGGAACTGAACTCTATTTTAAATCTTTTTATACTATAATCAATGGTTACAGAGCATTGAATATATATATATATGTTTTGTTCTTTATTTTATAACCAATATTTAGAAGACAACTATCTGGCCAACTGATTGGAAGAGATCCGTATTTGTACCCATTCCAAAGAGAGGTGACCTAATGGAATGCCAAAATCATTGGAAAATGTCTTTTATATCCCATGTGAGTAAAGTTTTACTCAAGGTAATACAGAAACAGATGTAACCAAACATTGACAGAGAACTTCCAGAGGTTCAAAACAGATTCTGAAGAGGACGTGAAATGATGGATATCATTGCTGAAACAACAATGAATACAGAGAATGCTAGAAAGATGTTTACCTGTGCTTTATTGACTACACAAAGGCTTTCGATTGGGTGGATCATGACAAGCTCTGGACAATATTGTGAAGTATGAGTATTCTGGAACACTTAATTGTGCTAATAAGGAACCTGTACATGGACCAAGAGGCAGTTGTTTGGACAGAACATGGGAACACTGAATGGTTTAAAATTAAGAAAGGTGTGTATACCAGGTTGTATTCTTTCACCATACTTATTCAACTTGTATGCTGAGGAAATAATCTGAGACACTAGGTTATATGAAGAAAAACACGGCATCAGGATTGGAGAAAGACTCAGTAACAATCTGTGATATGCAGATAATACAACTTTGATTGCTGAAAGTGAAGAGGACTTAAAACATTAACTGATGAAGATCAAAGACCACAGCCTTTGTTATGAATTGCCTTTCATTGTAAAGGAAACGAAACTCCTCACCACTGGATCAACAAACAACATTCTTATCAATGCAGAAAAGATTGAAGTTGTCAAGGATTTCATTCTTTTGGGATCAACCATCAACACTCATGGAAGCAGCCGTCAAGAAATCAAATGATGTATAGCATTAGGCAAATGTGCTGCACAAGACCTTTTTAAAGTGTTGAAGAGCAAAGATGTCAGCTTGAGGACTAAAAATATCATGGTATGAACAAAGCCATGATATTTTTCATAATCTTATATACATGCGAAAGTTGGACAGTGAATAAGGAAGATAGTAGAAGATTGATTCATTTGAGTTACAGTGTTGGAGGAGAATATTGAAAGTACCATGGGCTGCAAAAAGAACAAACAGATCTGTGTTGGAAGAAGTGCAGCCAGAGTGCTCCTTGGAGGCCAGGATGGCCAAACTTCGTCTCTCATACTTCAAACATATTGTTCAAGAGGGACCAGTCACTGGAGAAGGGTATCATGTTTGGTAAGGTGGAGGGTCAGAAAAAAAAAGGAAGACCCCCAGTGAGATGGATTGGCCAAGTGGCAGCATCATTGGGCTGAAGTGTGGCAACAATTGTGAGGTTGGCTTAGGACTGGGAATTGTTTCATTCTGTTGTGCATAGGGTCATTATGAGTTGGTACCGACTTGATGGCATCTAACAACAACAAAGATGACAATCTCGTTCAGTGCCTTGCCTGGCAAGTAGTAGGCATTTTCATGGTTTTGAATAATCTTTACTGATATAAAATCTAATTGCAAATTGTTCTGAATTCAGAAAAATTAGTCTTTCTAGCTATTCAAACAACTGTCCAGGATAATCTGTCATATGGTTGGTCATTTAAGCTATGTTAAAGTGAGCATTTCTATCTGACAGTTTAGAAAGAAGTGCAAGATACTGTGTTTACACAGGACAGATGGCAGCAATTCAAGTTACCATGTCTCATTAAATCAAGTATATGATTAAATGTTTTTCTATTTTTTGTGCATTTGTGTTCTAGATTTGATTAAAAAAAAAAAACCCCACAACAAACTAGGATTAGTGAAGTGAAAACTGCCAGTTATGATGCTCATAGGGGATTTGAGTCTTGTTAATTTGTGTTTTGACTACTTATTTTCATTAGGATGCTTTAAAACTATTTTATTAAGATAGGGTACATCTTGGAAAGTGTTTTAGGCTATAGACAAATACCATCTGTATTAAACTAAACTTGAAATTATTATTTTTTAAAAAATATTAGTACAAATACAAACAAAAAATAATCCTAAAATGGATCCTTGGAGAAAACTCAATGAATATACAGGTTTGTTAGAGATATTTGCAAGTGAAATTTTCAACTATGTAATAAAAAACAAACAAAATCCACTGCCGTTATGTCAATTCCAACTCAAAGAGACACTATGTAGGCTTTCCAAGACTGTAAATCTTTACAGGAGCAGAAAGTTTCACCTTTCTCCACTGGAAATGCTGGTGGGTTTGAATTCCAATACTGAAACTCCAAACTTAACACCATTGAATTGATCCTGATTCATAGCAACCCTGTATAGGATTTCTGAGACTATAAATCTTGACAAGAGCAAACACCGTTCTCATGTTTCTCCTGTGGAGTGCCTGCTGAGTTTGAACCACTGTCCTAACACTTAACAGTCCAACACTTAAATCACAGTGCCAGTCATTTAAAACTAGTTATTCTACTGTAGTAGTTTTAAGATAGGAGCTCTGGTAGCGTAGTGGTTACAAATTGGGCTGCGAACCTCAATGTCAGCAGTTGGAAACTACCAGCTGTTCCACGGGAGAAAAATGAGGCTTTCTGCTCCTGTAAAGATTTGCCTCGGAAACCCTGTGTAGGGTCACTATGAGTTGGAACTGACTTCACGGTACTTAACAACAACTGTTTTAAGATAACCTGTCTCTCTCAGTAAATATTACTTAAATGATTCTTTTTATTTTATTTTATTTTTTTA